>NC_083352.1:37697716-38031883 GCF_030254825.1 Meriones unguiculatus | reverse complement strand
GGGGGTCACTGGGGCAGGGAGGGAGAGGTCTGTAAAAGGGGGCCAGGAGCTGTTGTAAGGCATTGGACAACTCTCCTCTTTGATGGTGACCTGCAGGTCTGGCTTGTTGGTAGAGACAAAGGTCGCCATGCTGGGCAGCAGGTAGCTGTTCCGTGTCCCCATGTTGCTGAGATACTGCTTGCCTTCAATGCTCCTCTTCCGCCAGTGCGGTCTCCCCTTTCGGAGAAAACAATCAAGATACGTACATTCTTTTCCTTCCGTTGACTATCATAGGCTAAACAATGGCTTCTCTCACTTTTTAAATGAATTCCCATTTGCTATTTCCCCAGAAGTCTGGCCGAGACTATTCCACAAAGACACAAAACAAGGTGGCAATCTGGCTTTTGGCTCCTATGCACTGGCTTCCTCCTGGGTAGTCTCCAGCCACAACGGATGGCCCAACCTAATTAGTCACCCTGAATTTTCAGAGGGGGGGAGCAAGGAGCTCAGGAACAAAGCCATTGCCCTTTTACTGCTCTGTCAGTGGGTATTGTTGAGATGTGGTGTCTTTGAGCTGCAACTGGCCTCACTGGGTGCCAGGCGGAAAAGGAGTTAAGGTCCTTGAAGAAACCAGATCATAAAATAGGCTAGCCTGGGTACCTACTGTCTTCTCGGAATTCCTGAATTTGGAATACTGGGATTTAAACAAACATCAGCTTCTCCTCCAACGTCTTTTTTTTTTTTCACCAACAGCATTCCAGCCACTTCCTGCCTTTGTGTCAGCCCAGCCTTCAGGGGGATGCTGGAAACAGATCGGTAGGAAGCAGAGACTGGACACACACCAGCCTCTCTGCGGGACCACCCTAGGAGGAGACCCATCTGCAGGAAGATAACTTTGCTTAACTCTTTTTGATGCTTACTCCTGTTCACTGCTTTGAGTTGGGCAGGTCATGCTATTCCTGTTGGCAAATCAGGATGTTTACAGCCATGAGAATATCAACATTTCCTGACCTGGACTTCAATTTCCTCTTCCTGCCATGTTATAATCCTCTCTCTTTCTGAGGGTCACATTTTTTTCTTCCCTTCTGCCCACTCAGGGCTCAATACGACATCATTTTACAATTCAGAATAGAAAGGTAAGGTAAATTTTAAGTTATGTACATTCTCTGTTCCCTGTTTCTAGCTCTGTCTTTCTCAATCTCTGTCTGTCTCAATAGCTGTCTGCCTGACTGTCTCTCTTACACACACAAAGTTAAACCCATGCTTTAAAGTGCGAGGCAACAGGAAGCCAGCTTACCTCTGCATTCTCCTCATCACTGGGCACACTGTCGGTAGTTTCGCTTTCTATAGAGAAAGAAAAACAGAGAGATATTTATTCTTGTTGCTCAAGCTATTCTGGGGCTCAGGAAGTATCTTAAAAACCTGTGTCAGGCACTTCAGAAATAAGAAACAACCCACACCCTCTCCCTCCACTCTGTAAGGTCAAACCTTTCCAGTGGGACAAGCAAGGATGCATTTCCGGTCTCTGCTTGGTCCCCTAAGAGAAGTAAGACTTGGAGCTGAGTGGGGAGGCTTAATTTCCAAGGCTGTGCTGCCATCATCCCTGCGTGGCTGAGGGTGGGGTGCTGTGCCCGAGGCACCTCCTCCTCCCTGAATTTCTGTCTACAAGGTCACACGCTCTCTTCCACACAAGTTGTCACAGCCAAGTCCTGACTCTATGTAATTCTTGTAAGAAGTTTCCCTAAATCTCTCCTTGCCCTCTCCTATGATTACTGCCCTCCCCTTTGGATTTACAGAGATGCAGCAGATACAGCAGGTGACCATGTTGCAGATGCCCCAAGATCCTCACTCAGTGTTTACTGTCTTTGGGGCCTGTCCACTTTGGTGTGGGTAGCAGCTGTGGCGTGCTTGTGGCCAGCAGAGCATAGCAATGACATGACTTGTATCTGAGCAAGATCACGATATCATGTAAGACTGAACCTGTCTTTTATGGATACCCTCTTGCTTGCTGGCTATGTTAGGAAGTCCCAGATGGCAAATTTAAGTTAAGGGCTACTTCCAGGTAAAAACTAGCAAGAAAAATAGGGATCTCTGTTCTATACTTGCAAGGAATTCAATTCTGGCCAATGCGCTGTGAGCCAGCGGCTCAACAGTTGAATCTCACAGGAGTTTCAGCACTAACCTGACAACAGGTTAGCAAGGCTCTGCTGCAAAAGACCCAGCTACGCCATACCTGGATTCCCAGCCTGCAGACACTGTGAGTCATGTACTGTGCTAAGCCATTCTGTTTACGGTCAGGCTGCTGCAGAGCAATAGACCATTAACCCATTATAAACCTGACTGGACCTGCCAGCTGGGAGACACAGAGAACAGTTCTTGACCACAGTGAGCTACAGTTACCTGCCACCTTCCAGAGAGGATTGGAGGGTGAGTAAGAGAGCGAACACTTGGGTGTCTGGAAAGGCCCAGCACAGAGCTGGCACACTGTGCCTAAGATTCAACAGAGTCAACTTTGGTAACTAGTAACTAATTAGCATGCACATCAGCTGTATGTTAACTTATACAAATTAAAAAATAATTACACTGAACAGGGTTTGTTTGTTTGTTTTTTCCCAGTGTTTACTACCACCGCAAAAATTAATGCTCAGAGGGTAAAACATTTAAAATACACAGACTCTCGTAGGTGATTTTGTCCGGATCATTTATTTTACTGGGGAGAGCTGGGCATTTATGAAGAACCATGGCAAAGCTCAGCTAGCCACAGCCTTTGCATACAGGTCTTGTTCATCTCTTACAACAATCCTAAGTCAGAAAACAGCTGCATCATCTGGCAATATGTTCTCTAGAGCTTTCTACCTGTTACTACCCTGGATTCAATGGCTCCAGGCCAGCTAGAGCTCTTTCCACCATTCAGAGCAATGCCCAGAGACCAGGCTTCCCACATACAACAAATTGAAGAACAAACGGACAAACTGTACCCGCAGTGCATTCCTGAAACAGACAACAAGCATATGAGATCCACAAGTCTGACTCTGGGATGTTTTTGCATGATTCTCAGCCACTGTTCTCCAGGGACTTCAGACAGGCCTGGGAGATTGCCACGGACTAACCAAAAACCAAACATTTTGCTCCTCCAACTCCTAACGCTCTGCCCCAAACATCCCCATATAGGGGTCACGGATGCTATGAGTAAGGCTGGGTCTTAGCTGATTATGATCTGAGCTATAGATACAAACTGACAATAGGCAGAAGAAATGTTTTCAGGCGGAAGAAAACAAAAACCAGAAAAGGAAACCTCCCTCCAAACACAAAAGCCACATTAGCTCAGCCTCCAGAGGAGGCAGGACAGCCACTCCCAAGAAGGAAAAAAAAAAAGAGGAATGGAGTTGTTGAGAACCTTGCCAAATCACGGACTGAGTCAGCAGAGGAGAGAAAACAAAACCGTCCTTTGGATCCCAGACTCGCAAACAATACAAACCGCCTTCCTGCTGGCAAAACTTCAAGATCCCCTTTCTATTTTCAAGCTTAGCATTGTTTGTGCTCTGAACCCAAAGTTTCTCTTCCTTCCACATGCATCAAGCACCCTCTCCTCCTAATGACTCTCCATAAACCCCAACGCTTTCCATGCCTTTCCCCTTCAAATAAAAGCAAACACAGAGACATCAGGCATGCTTTGGAAGGCAGGAGAAGAAGGCAAAGAGAGAAGCTGTCGACATCAAGGTCCTAGGAGCCCACAAAGCCAAGCCACAGTTGTTGGAAGTTAGATGCCAGGTCAAACTCCTTGCTAAGACTTTGAATAGACCTGGAACATTAATTTCTTTTAAGTATTCAGCTAGAGGAATAAAGTTGCAGCTAGGTCAGGGCACACATACACTGCCCTTGTGTTTTCGGCTCAATTAGAGAGAAATCACTTCTAAATTAAGTTCAAGTATCTCTGACATAGCTTTGCAGTTATGGGGCCTCTTGACTTCAGGAATTAGGTGTAAGGGTTTAGGTCTTAACTGTCTCCCAAAGGCTCAAGGGGTGAGGACCTGGTCCCCAGATGTGTGAGATGGGTTAGAAATACAAGAAGGTGAGGCCACTGCATTCACACTCATGCAGGGGACACTGGGTCCTCCGGCTTCTCCCTGTCTTTCTTTCCCTTCCCAGCCACTATGGTCTGAGCAGCCCTGCCCCACTGTGTGCTTCTGCCCATGATGTTCAGCTCCATCACAGTCCCAAAACACCTAGGGCCAGGTAGCTCTACACTGGAATCTCTGAAACTGTGAGCCGCGCTCACAGTCTTTTGCTGTTTTAAAGCTGGAAGCCCCATGTGTTTTGATACAGCAAAGTGAAGTGTATTTAAGACACCAGTTTCTAACTCGGATTGTTTCTGAGAAACAGGTCTTGAGGGCCTTCAGCCTAGGAGATGAAGGTGCCTGGGGATCCCCATCGAAAGATCCCAAAGTTTGCTTTCAGATGATGGGTCTGGTATTTTTAAATAGATATAACTATTATTGAACAGTTGGTTCCAAGTCCTCATTACTGTTCTCTTGGTTTTACTCCACCACAGCCATTTCCAGAATGACTTCTTATATGATAAATGAGTTCATTGCAGCTGAACCTTCCAGATAAATGTGACTGCCAAAATGTCAATGTGGATTATGACACTTCCCCCTTTTATTAGTTTGGATACTTTTCAAACCGACTTCCATTCAGGGGGATAACAACGATTTAAGTTACTTTGCAAGAATGGTCAGAATAAGTTGAAATATTTATAAAGTAGCAGCAGATACTCGAATAATTGATTTAACTGTTCTGGCCTGTTTTCCTATGAGCAGCAAAGAGGGAAAAAAGCAATTTGGACTGGGATCTGAAGACCTCAAGGGCTCTTCCAGACAGGGAGTTTTAGAGTCATGTCACTTTAGCCCAGTTTTTAACATCTGCCTGGAGAATACATATTGCCAAACCACCTCAAGAACATCATAGGGAAGGAGACAAACTATTTTATGGAACATATTATCATATAACATGATACCTGATGTATTTCCTGGAAGGCTCCCATTCAACAGAATACAATTAGCATTGGGTTTCTTCCCATATAATTTCCTCAATTACATTCAATAGAAGGCGCTACTACTTACTCAGCAGCTCAAATCAGTGTCTACTTGGTCTCTGCAACAATGCACCTTTGCCTCATTCACAACATACATGTTTTCTGGAAGAATGGTGGCTGATTGCCTGCACAACCTCTATTCTTTTGATTATATAACCAATTAATTCTTATTATGCTTCCTGCTCAACCCTGTTTTCCACCTCCTTTCTTCCAAATTACCATCATGGTTTTCTTTTACCAAGCCACCAACAATCTAGTTAAATCCTAGAAAGATGTGGAATACAGCCGGGTGCAGTGGCACACGCCTGTAATCTCAGCACTCTGGGAGGCAGAGGCTGGTGGATCTCTGTGTGTTCGAGGCCAGCCTGGTCTACAAAGTGAATCCAGGACAGCCAAGGCTACACAGAGAAACCCTGTCTCAAAAAAACCAAAGGGGGGGGAATATGAGGAATATGGCTACATCAAAATACAATGAGGGCTAGGGAATGGTGGGATTCCACAGTAGTGAAATGCTTATTCTATTATGCCTGAAGCCTAAGGTTTGATTTTCAGCACTGCAAAAAATAAATAAGTAAGTAAATAAACAAACAAAATGACGATGCTTTAATGCTTCTTCAGAATGGGCTTTGAAACATACTTGCCCACTATGAAAATTTTACGAACCAAAGAATTTTTTATTATCCTAAACCATCTGATACAAATATTCCCCTCCACCCAAAGACACTGTCTCAACTCCTTCTCACCCTGACAGTTCAATAGTACATCAGGAGACAGATCTGCAAAGCTGCACGTGGTTTTGTGATACTACTAGGATTACATTTCAGTGATCCCTAGAGGAAAAGAATATTCAACAACAGACTCCAAATACAAAATGCTGTTTTCCTAGGTGAGTGAAGGTGGCTGACATTTGGATGAACAGTCCACACAAATGAACTCTGCCATGAAAAACAACCAAACAGCCTATGTTGCTGACATACACATAAAAGGTGAGGGTGGAAAGCTACAGAATGTTGTCCACAGTTCCTGACGGGAAAACATGAACTAGCCACGATCAGTAACGGAGAACTTCCTAGCATGTCTTCAAGTCTAGAAAGGGACCAGCAGTGAAATATTTTGGTTCTAGCCAATAAACACCCCTCTGCAAGATTCTGGAGAATTCTGACAATGAAAACAACAGGATGAACCAGGCTGGAAAGCAGGGCTCTCACAGAAATGCATGTTGCCTGCCATTCAGGAGCTAAACCCCTTCCCTTTAAATCTATGCAAATGTCCCAGAAAGAGGAATGAGATTTTCATTCCCCTCTCCACACATCAGCCGCTCTGAGAACACCACTGCAGACAGAACAGCAAGAAGAAGATCTTTCCAAAATCACCAAGAAAAGCTAATACAGCAGGTAGGCCAGTGTCCTTTAAGGCACCACCCCTCAGCTCCCACCAGCTGTTTGACAACAGCAGCTGGGTGACTCAGATGAAAGCCGTGAATCTAGCCTTAGCTCCACACATACAAGCAAAATACACTAGTACATAATGCTTTCACTGTTCCTGCATAAGCATTTTGCTCTACCTCCTCTGGTAGGTCCTTTGACAGTCAAATGAGAGTATAGTAGGTGACCCTGTGTCTGACTGTGCTGTGTGGATTATGTATGTGTCAGTAGTTTTTCATTCTCTGTTCACATTAGCTTTGGAGCCCTCATTTGAAGAGGAGAGAACAACATTCATTCCTTTGATAATGAAGCAAGTCAACCCATGCAAGTTCTTACAAACAGGTGGCGTAATTCCCAGAGCACAGTAAACACACAACAAACAACAGAGCTGCTGCAACCCCGGCAAAGACCGAAGAGAGACGGACACATATAGTTGTTCAAACTGTCTGACGAATGAATGACTGACGGCAAGTTATTTGACAGGTTATAGGATTCCTGTCACTAAGGTTAATTCTCATATTCTTTTTATGCTCCTAACACAAAGACGAGTTATGTTGTACGCTAAGTAAAATAAGCTAGTCACAAAAAGTTAAAGATGCCACTCCTATACAGCCCACTGAGTAGATAGACGGTAGATTAACGGTTCTCAAGATTCAGGTAGAGGAATTAGTATACAATGGGTACAGTATTTTAGATTTAGAAGATGAAAGATTTCTGGAGAGAGATGGTAGTACACATAGCCAAACCCATTTAACAAACAGCAAATTTGTGTTTATGTATGTCACCACAACTCAACAGGAAAACCTGCAGTTAGGGGATATGAGGTTAATTTATCTGCCGATAATTTACAAACAACTGATGTTGGGATGAACTCTGACACATGAGTTCTGTGTTCCCACGGTGTGGCCTCCGAAGCATGCAAACACGCCTAGGGAGAAGGTGATCCATTTGTTAGAGCTGGCTGGCATTTCCCATGCCCAGGCCTTTGCTCTTTACTTCTATTAGTTGCAAGCAATAACACTGACTCAGAATTCAGATTTCCTAATTGTGATTGAGTTCCAAAAGTTTAACTGGAGATGGCCAGGGAGTATAAGATGATGTAATGCTGGTGACATCACTCTCTCAGTCTGTTTCTAATCCTCTGACTCTGCACTAATTTCTGCCATGATGGGACCAGTCCCCAGGAGAAGTAGAAAGGAGCTCAGTTGCTCAGTTCAACCAAGAGCAGCACTGTATAAAAAATCAGGCACGCAGGAAGGAAGGAAGGAGGGAGGGAGGGAGGGAGGGAGGGAGGGAGGGAGGGAGGGAGGGAGGGAGGGAGGGAGACATGAAGGAAGGAGAGATGTGGAAGTGGCATTAAAGCTAGTGAAAAGGATTTGATCTAGCAATCACCTTAAGGTTGAAGGCTGAGTTCAAGTCCTGGGCAGGACACTTGTTGGCCGAGTGAGCTTGAAAAAATATTCTTTTACTTCTACAAATGGAAACTCTAGAAAAGATGATATCTGAAGTCCCATCTACCTAAATAAAATCAATATTCCATCAAACCACCCTGTCCCCAAATCCTGTTAACTTAGGCAAATAAATTACCAGTAACTTTGAACTCATCATATGTGCCCAGTGCCTTTTTGGTCTTTGCCAGTTATCAGTAACTGTTTTTTCCTGTATGTTTATGATGACAATGGAGCATTTATCCCAGGAAATGTTATTTGTAGTCTTTGAATAAACCATACCATGGGCAATCAAGAAAAGGAATACCATGAATACATGTTCTAACAGAAGTGTCCAAGATGTTGTCAACAACATAAGAGTAAGAATAAAACCATAATAGTAATTCCTAGTGAAGAGCAGAGATCTCCTGTGGTGTGGTGAAATGGGATGATGCTAGACCTGGTGGTCTGTTCCCCATTTGGTCTCTCAGTCACACTCCTGTCCCCTTACCTGCGTAGGAAGACACAGGAGAAATCTGTAGAGGGTAGAGCTCGCTCATGCTGACTGGCTGGTCATCACTCTCCGTGGTCACTTCCACAACTTGGCAAATGTCTGGTGGATTAGCGACGATCTCTTGGTCTTCAATGTTGCTGTCCAGATGGGACTGTCCTACAACTTCAAAGGACATGGAGACCATCATCCCTCAAAGTGATTACAGCACACACTCTCAAAACAGAAAACCTTCCTCAGCTCAGACGGGCTGCCAACTAGGGTTCAGATTCCCGGCTTCCTCATGTCCCTGGCCAGGCCAGCTAAAAACCAGCTTGAGCTCTGTGTTAATGTCTCAGAGAAGTAGCCTACAGTTACATATCTAGGGTTGGCCTAGAAGTGTCCCCAGCATGCCTGTGGATGGTACATCCTGGAGACAATGTCCTGAGTCTCAAACCCAATCTGCTCACAGCCAAGACCTCAGGCTGCATCCTGACCAAATCTCAGGCCAGATGTCCTAATTCTCTAAACCCAATCTACTTCTGTTCTCTGCTCTTATTCTGCAGGAAGCTCATATGCTTATTTTCGGGATTCTGTGGACACTGCAAAGCCTTCATTAGAAGGCAAAGACACAAAAATCCATTCACTATGCCATTTCCAGCCAAATGAAAAGGGGAAGTTCTGCTCATACATTTTCTTGATCTGAATGTAACCGACTGTCCAAAATATCAGAACAAATGTTTCCCAGATTCTAAAAAATGTTAATAGCATTAACTGCCTAAACACTGAAACTCCTTCTGTGTGTATGTATATATATATATATATTTTTTTCTTTTTTAATTAAAATCTTTTTTTTTTTGGTGAAGAGAACAAGTGATGATGGGGTGCTGTGGGGAGAATTTTGGTTTCTGTAAAAACCCAGTTATGGCATGTGACTGTATTTTTGTTTTAATTCCAGGTGTGGAAGCAGCTGCTATGGAAACATGGTCACAGCAGGTAACTATGATTTGCCTCCTGCGCTAGCAGGGGCGTGGTTTTGCTAGCTGCAGATAGTTTCTTCTAGTGTGTGACATTTAAAATTCTGGGAACCTTTGAGAGGGTACGAATGCCAGAGCCCAGAGAGGGGCCAGGCACATGCTCTGAAGAGGCTGCTGCTGCTTCCTGTTGCTGAGGTTCATCAAGTGGCCTGATGATGAAGACTGGACTTGCTGCAAGGAACTCGGCACCCCTAATCAGCAGAAGTAGTCTAAAATGGCCTAGACCCCCTTTCCCCTATAACCTTCCTTCTCACCTACCTAGTGTTGGGTTGGAAGGGATAAGAGTAGAATAAGAGTTGGAAGAGTGGTAGACAGAAGAACCCCCGCCCCCCCAAAAAAAAAAGTGTGCCTAGAGGGCTCCCAGACTCAACTGATAAATCTACAACACAGCCCCTACACTAAGGCTCAGGGAACATCACAGAGAAGAGGAAAAAAAGATTGTAAGAGCCAGAGGTCCATGTTGTCTTCTCTGAGAAAGTATCTTTTACTTAAGACAAGTTATACAAACAAGAAGTAAACAGGACAACACCAGCTAACACAATAGTGTAGATGGGGGAAATCCTATGTGACCCCCCACTTCTAGGTAATTAATGACTAGGTAATTAATAGAGGGAGAATCTTCTTACCTAACAGGTCATCCCTAAACATATATACAAATGAGCAACACTAAATGGACTCAGCAGACGCTATTTATGCATATATAACTAAAGACTAAGAGGTTTAGAAAACAAAACAAAACAAAAGTTTAATTTTTATCCGGAGATAATAATAAATTTATATGGGTGTAAAAAACAATACAGAAAGATTCTGTCTGGATCCTTTACTCAGTTTCCTTCAGGCAACACCTCGTGAAGCCAGTATCTCAACCACAAGAGTAGCAATCAACCATCTTGTTCTGACTGCCTCATTCTCCCCTATATTCCTTGGTGTGTTGTGAGTGTATGTACCTCCTTGTAATTTTATCACGTACAGTTTAGTTTCATGCACAGACTGCCACAGCCAACAAACTGACCCCACTACTGCAGGTACCTCTCCAGCTCTAGCTATCCTTCCCCAGGACAGCCTCAACCACCTCCTGTTCTTTGTCCCTGGCAGTCATCAATCTAGTCTACTTTTCTGTAATTTTTGTTAATTTCAAATAGATTATATGTCATAAAAAGTTTCATATAGAAATGCACTGAGTTTGGCTTTTTTCACTTAGCGCAATTCCCCTAGCAAGCCACCAAGTTGTTAGTACCCATTGCTGGCTCTCTACTCTGCTGTTTAACTGTAGCAGGCTGTTGTAGAACATACTCCATCTGTTTAACTAGCCACCCACTGAAGGATGGTTGGGTGGACACCAGTCTTTGCCTACTACAGCCAAGGTTGCTGTGAACATTTGTGTTCAGGTTTTCCACAAACACGTTTCCATTTCTCTGGGATAAACATCCAAGAGTGTAATTGCTGGCTCATGTGCAAAGTCCACGTTTAGCTTCACAAGAACCCGCCAAGCTTTTTCCCAGGGTGGCTGCATAGTTTAAATTCTCATCAGCAGTGTCAGAGTGATCTAATTTCTCTGCATCCTTGGCAGCATTCAGTGTTAGGATTTTTAGTTTGACCATTCTTCTGGGCAAGTAATGATAGTCCACTGTGTCTTTCATTTCAATGTCTCTGATGCTATGTTCTAACTTTAAACAGATTTATTGTATCCTGTAGCTGGCAGCTGACTGGATAAAAAGTCCCTAAAAATTGGCTGTCAATTAGTACAAGAGAAGAAAGAAGTGTGTTAACACATTTTCCTAAGGTCCTCAAAGTGCATCATCAACACTGTACTCACGCACATGGAGGCTGTTTCAACATTTCAATCATCAGAATGAGGCATCCATATCCTGATACAGACAAAGGAACTGGGCCACAGAAAGGCAGAAGGACTGACCCACAGACTCACAGTGTCATTTCTGCAACTACAAAATGCTCAGTTTTTGCCAGAAGAGGCCACATTCTAGTCTGCCCGAAAGTCATTGACTATCATCAGCTCTGGTTTCACCCACTCAGAGAATCTTTTTTGCTTACCTATTGTGCGCAAGTTTTAAAACACCCTGAAGATTTATCTGACTACTTTGTGTGCACGTGAATGTAAGCGCCCTCGGAAGCCAGTGGCTTTCAGATTCCCTTGGGGCTCAGGCAACCGTGAGCTGTGAGAGCAGCTTGAGTGACAGGCAGCTGTGAGCTACAAACACGGGTGCTGGGGACTGAACCCAGGTCCTCTGAGAGAGCAGAACACACTGATGGTGTTATTGTCTGGTATAATTATTATCATTATTATAATTATTATCTGGTCTCATTATTATCTGATAATAATGATGATATTATTAGCTGGTTTCCACTCATGGAAAGCGTCAGAGAGTGTGAGAAGTCACAGGATCTTTAATAAAGGGAGGTTGGGAATGATTACCATGGATGTGACAGAATAGCGTTCAAAGTCATGGCACACAGAATGGAAGGGAAACTGTATACTGCTTGAGTTTTCTTGGCAGCGAAATAACTAGAGAAGAAAGAGTAATCATGTATGGGAGGCAAAGGCCCAAAGTCTTATTTGATACACTGGAGTATCCCGTTTGAGGTTTGAGCATGAGGGCGTCAGTTGTACAGCTCACTAGACTGTGTGCGTGCTGATATTACAAGCTCTGTAGTTTCCTCTGCCGCTTCTCTCAAGTAAAGTAAGTGAAAGCGGAACAGAGAAAAAAATTGGCAACAAGACCAAGTCTTATCCTGTAGAAAGTCCTACAAAGTAGCTGGATGATGATAAAAACCAAACAGGTGTGTGTGTGTGTGTGTGTGTGTTTCTGTGTATGTATGTATGTGTATATACACATGTATCCATGTACAGTATATGCATGAGGCAGAAGGGATAATGGAGCCAGGGTCCTATAATAACTTTGCATTTCAGTGCTCCAAAGCTCCTTTCTGCTTTGTGCTGTCATTCCCAACACAGACAGGAAGCTGGCTAGGACTATAAACAATGGCACAGCTCAGGTACCCTTTTCATCTGTCCTTTGTTCTTCCCAAGAGTTCTTTCTCTTTTTTCTTTTCCTCACAATGCCCAGCTTAGTTATTCAACCAACCCAGACTGGTGATGCACCTGCTTGGCACAGACACTGCTATCTGGTACTGGCAGGGGCAGAGATGAGGCAATGGAGACAAGGAACAAATCTTTAAGTCTGTAGGGCAACAGGCCAGCATATCACCATCTAGGGAGGAAGGGGAAGACAGAAAGGGACAAATCAAGGGATGAAATCAGAGGGAGATCCAAGTTGAGAAAGTAAAGTTTTTTGTTTTTGTTTTGTTTTTTTTTTTTTTTTTTCCAGTAAGAAAACCAATGACATCAGTAATGCTGGCCTAGAGGGAAGGCCCAGCTAGGGGCACTGCCCAGATGGCCCCGTTCTCTACAGCCCTTCCTGAACCTGACCCACAGATTTACTTGACCTCCTCTAAGCCCCTCTCATACCCTGTAGTTGGAGCTCAGCCCATCTCAGTCTCTGCCTCAGTTGCTAGTTACTATATGCATCTTTATTTAACCCTTTATTTAGCTCCTGAGAGCTGAGAAATGCCTTCAGCACTTCCTGTACTCCACCATGGCTCATGCCCATGGCTGACACCAGCCAAGAGCTCAAATGGACTTCGCCTGAACAAGTAATAAGTGAAGGGATCCAGGCTCAGCAACAGCCAGGAATCTGTGAGCAGTTCATAAAACCTCGCAAACATGGGTCACAATAATGAAAATGTTTTCTAGCAAATGCCAAGACTTGCAGTGAGTGGGCTCGTTTAAACTTTCCAAAGTGAAAAAGATATATATTGCTATGAGGAGTTTGGGTTCTGGGTTGATGATTTGGTGCTGGTTACACAAGCAAACGCATTTGTCTAAACTTAGAGAATTGTGGGGCTGTGGTATAACTCAGTGGTAGAATGTTGAGTTATAGACCTAAAAGGAGTGAATTTTGTCCTCTGTTTCATTTCACGTACGTGTCTTGAGTGAAAACGCAGACAAGTAGCTCTGTTTAAAACATTAGTGGATCCTGAACACTAGTGACTTGGGCAGACAGCTAAGTTTTTGTCTTCTGGGACTAAGGACTAGATACCCTGTCCACACAATTGTCATCTCTGAGGCCAAACTTCCCTCATCGGGCTGCACTCTTTTAAGAAAAAGGCAAGTTTCTCCATCCACACACTGGCTAGAACCCTTTGGAAGTGCCCCAACACTCTCCTGCAGAGCCTCCATAGAAACGGGAAACCCCAACGTCTCAGAAGCTCTTGCGTTTACACAGACACAGTCATTCGTCTATCTCTTTCTATGGTACACCTCTAGGTGCTAGATAATGAGTAACCGGGCTGAAAAACAACAGTAAAATCCAACTTTCTGAGCACACACTCTTGAAAAGCCTCCCAACCCAAAATGAAAGCACACTGCAATATGACCCCATCTTAAATATACTATTAAACAAACAAACAAACAAACAAACAAACAAACAGTCAAGCAAAGTCCAGCCAGTTAGTTCATGACAGAACCAAGGAGTCAAGGTCAGCTTTACTTTGACTCCAAACTCCTTCATGGCATGGGCTCCCTAAATAAAAGCAAACCATAACATTCAAATGGAGTTCCTCGCACTCCCTAAGCCCTCTCGAGATAAACCCTTCCAAATCTCACCTTAACAAATCGCTGGACCCGTGACCAACAGTGAAATTTCTTCTCAACAGCTTCCTGTTTGGTGCCAGAAATTCTCAACTGGGTCAGCCAGCAAAAAATCTACCCAGCTCGTCCAGCTCAGTAAGGCCAGCCCCTCACGCAAGGTCAGCCTTGGGAAGTAACCCTATCTGAGTCCAGCCGCTGAGAATCACAAGAATATTACTCAGCCGGTTACCAATGGACGGACCGGTCTGATTGCTTAAAGGGACATCCTTGCTTTATTAACAACTGTTGAGTGGGTGCGGGGAGGGAGGGGCACCTGAGTAAGCAGCTTGCTCTCAGGCTCCCGACAAAGCCCTTTAAAGCAGGGACTGTTGGAAAGGCCCTTGAGGGGGACTGGTCCTATCATTTGACAGGTTAAAAAGCTGAAATGCTGGGGACAAGTAAATTTGCAGGGTTTAGCAGGGGTTACAGGGCCAGGCTGTATGAATTTACTGGCTGTGCGCATAAAACCAGATGATTAGTATCTCACGACAGGGAGAAATGTATCCTTAGACGGTTTGAGAACTGAAACCGCTCATACTGTATACAGGGAAACCCTTTTCCTACTCAAAGGCACGTTAATTTGATTTTGGAAACATAATTATCCCATCTCCCCTCTAAACATTGAATAACAAACTGCACATTTTATTTTAATCCTTACAACTCTATGCAGTATATTAGAATCGCTGCTCTGTTTTCATTTTATATAACACTGTACTTTTCCATTTCACAGATAATAAAGCATGCATTGTTTCCAATTCACAAATACAGTGTGTAGTGGTCTGAAGAAAGATGGCCCCCACAGGCCCATAAGGAGTGGTGTTATTAGGAAGTGTGGCCCTCTCGGAGTAGGTGTGGCTGCTGGGGGAAGCTCTCCACTGGCGGGGGTGGGGTGGGGGAGTGTGCACTGAGGTTTCCGATGCTCACGCCAGCCCCAGTGTTTCTCTCTCTTCCTGCTGCCTGACGATCCAATGGAGAACTCTCAGCCACCTCTCCAGCACCTTCCTATGGGCCACCATGCCACCCGCCATGATGACAATGGACTAAAGCTCCGAACTGTAAGCCAACCCCAGTTAAATGCTCTTTATAAGAGCTGCCACGGTCATAGTGTCTCCCCCATAGCAACAGAAACCCTAAGACAAGACGAGTCTCAGATTTCAAAGGGTATGAATAAAAAACTCCAAAAGCAGGTGCAGAATCCAAACCCAGCTAATCTAGCACCCATCTCTATCACATACAGCAATCATTCCTTTCTATAAGATGATATCTACCACTAGGTTGGGGGAGAAAGAGCCTTAACGTACGGCCGGGGCTGAGTCCTAGCATGGGTCAGCTGTCGTGGCCTTCCAGCAGCAGGGCTATTATCTGGGCCACAGTAGCACCAGGCTACCCCTGCCTTAACTAGCTGAGACAAGTGTAGGAAGAAGCAAGCGTCTGGCTGGTGCAGAACGGACTCTTCAACAAGAGAGCACACCGCATCACACGCTCCTGCAGGAAGCAGAGCACACGGGGTTCCCCGTAGAACTCCGCAGACTTTAATCAGCACGCCGGGGGTCAGTGATCTGGAAGCAAGAACAGGAGCACCGTGTGCTGGGCCAGCAGGAACTAGCCCTGGTGTAGCTACTCGGCCCTGAGCTCCGCCACCGACCTCCTTCTCAGCAGCCTGCCACACAGTTGGGTTACTCAAGTTCAAAGTTCAAACACAGGTTCAGACAGGAGAGGCAGGGACAGGCGGTGTCAGACATGAAGAAGACTCATGTCTGTTTTGCGGTGAGGCAATGGTGACATGGTAATCCGGGCATTTTCAAAAGTCATCATGTGACAGAGGAATGAGGTAGGAATCGGGCGGGAGGCAAAGCATGATCAGAAACTGTCAGAACTAGACGAAGAAGGAGTAGAGGGTGTAAGGATGAGGATGGGAGGCCCTGAGAGTTAACCATCAGTATGTGGAGGTGGGTAGGATGGAGTGCGGGGGGTAGAGAAAACCTCATGGAATTCTGACAGCCTTCCTAAGCACCTAAAAAACTCCCTAAGTCTAGAAAACCAACAGCCAAACACCAGCACGTTGTGGCTCCTGATTAGTGGGTGGTGACTGCCCCCCCTTTGTGACCCAGCTCTCGGAGAGTGGGGGCCAAGCTGCCAAAGAAAAATACAACATGTCAACATATTATATATTCTTTCTTGCATGCTGCTGATACCTGGGAGTTTTGAGACTTAGCTTTAAAAAAATAAATACTTAAGGCTAAGGTTGTATAACTCAGTGTCGGCATGTTTGTCTAACCCACACAAGGTCCTGGAATCACTCCCTAGAAATTCAGGAATAGAAAACAAAAGAGGGGGATGGGGGTGAGAGGTGGTGGTGAGGGGTGGCTCCTGAAACTTGAACTTTGCTTTTCATAAAGTTAATCAAATTGGAAGAAAATGTTGAGAACAGACGGTCCTCTGAGCTGTGTGTTTGAGTAGCTAAAATTAAGACAATCACTTCCTGATTGTCCTGTGTCAGTCATTTTTGGTTGCTTTGTGCCCAAAGTGTTGACCAGCGCCCCTTGTTTCTGGGGATCTTTGCCTCAGCCAAGAGTGGGGTTCCTTCTTAATCAAGAACACGGTGGGGCTGTAAAGCACTGAAGTCGTGCAGAGCTAGGCACCTGCAAGTGGGCTGGCCTGCAGATCCTTTCCACACAGCTCAGCCGAAGCTCCGGTACCTCGGGCAGGAGGCCGGTGGAGCACCGTCAGAACAATTCGACGTGCTGCTGGCTTCTCCCGGGTCCCACACACAGAAGCCACCACACACCCAACCAAAATTCAATGCTAAAGAGAGAGAGAAAAAAAAATGAAAGGCTCCCTTCCCTAAGAGGGAAAGTGGGGATGTGTTTTCTGGGTGCCAACCCTGTGACTTAACCACACGGAGTGAAGGAACATGAGAAGGCACAGTTCTGCAAGCAGACACTGCATTCTTTTTGGACTGCCTGCCTACCTGCCTCTCTGCTTGTGTGTGTGTATGTACACATACCCACAGAGGCCAGAAGAAGATGTCAAATTCTCTGGAATTGGAGTCACAGGCAGTGGTGAGCAGCCCGACGTGGGTACTGGGAACCACATTTTATGTGTCTGTGTGTGTGTGCATGGGTGCGTGTGTCCAGACACTAACCAAGATTTCATTTGTCAAGGCGACAGTACATTTCAGGGTGCACATTTTCCACTTCTGAGAACAGCTAACCCTAACCAGAATGAAAGTGTACCAATGGCTCATCTCCCCTGAACTCAGTGATTTTCAGTCCAGTCCTGGGCTAAAGAGCCTCCAGGCTGCATATGAAGAGTTACAATATTACATATGTAACCCATGTCAGCTCCTGGTTTTCATATGTTCAATCAGCACAGGGTACAAACGCCTTGTGGCTTTCGTGTTGGGGCCCTAATGTGAAGCTGAAATGCAACCCAGGTTTGGGAACAAGTCAGTGGGAACTGAGAAATGCTGTCATTTATAAATAAAGAAATTTTCAAGGTAAAGAGACAGAGAGTATCTCAGAAGCCACGCAGCCATGGATTCACATCCCTGTGTTTCTCAGCCCTATCCGCAAGCCTCAAAGACGAAGCTGGCTAAAATGGAATACTTAGAAGGCTGTAGGCTAAAGCTCCTTGGGGTTTAAAGTCTGAGACGGTAACAGGGTGGACAGTGCCACTGAAACGGTGGATCTATTTCATTTCAATGACTTTTTTTTTAGCTGGTAAAGGCAACCAGCTGAACGGAAAGATGTCTTCAGGCTCATTTTGCTGCCATTAATTATTAATGTATTGTTAAGTCTATTATTAACTATTAAGTTCCTGGTCACTATTTAAGAGAATTGTTAACCGAGCAGGTGATTGTCTCAGGAACCCTGTCCAGAATCCTTGTCCCAGAAGAGCGTACTGGCTCAACCTTATACCAGTTCCAAGCAGCACCAGCCATGCCAAAGGACAAATGGTCAGAAAAACCTATACACTGCAGCCTCCACCATATCAATCAAAACCAATCAATCGAAAGAAAAGAAAAGAAAAGAAAAGAAAAGAAAAGAAAAGAAAAGAAAAGAAAAGAAAAGAAAAGAAAAGAAAAGAAAAGAAAAGAAAAGAAAGGTAAGGTAGAACTGGAGGACACCTCGCTAAGGAAAATAAGCCAGGCACAGGGAAAACTTGTGGCCTCAGCACAAGTTGAAAGAAATTGGAGCTCATTAGAAACAGAGAGAAGGCAGGAAATCTGCTGGGGAGGGATGGGAAAGGGAAGCCGCTGATCCAAGGGCACAGAGCATGTTTGGAGTTGAGGAGTGACTTTCCTCTTAGCTCCGTCCGTATGCTGTCAGTGATGGTAATATCATTCATGTGCTTCTAAACGGCTGGAAGAAGAGATGTATTTGTTTGTTTGCTTTGTTTTGCTTTAGCAAAATAAATTCATTGTCCTACGGTGTGCACGTCGGTCACAGCATCATATTGCATCTTTTACATAGTCCTAATTGTTACTTGTCAACTAAAAGTAAGTAGCACCAGAAACAACCATGGAAAACCACAGAACAACTGTAGCTTTGGTCTGGCACATCATCTGGGGCTTACTTCACCTAATAAATGAAGGGAAACTCCAGAACCATCCAACACTTACAAAATGAGCTAAGTCTTTAAGGAATTGAGGCTGGAGTTTGGGGGGAACTTTTTTAAGGACTCCAAGTGTCATATGTAAATTATCCAGGCCTGTCTAATTTCCCACAGGGAAAGAGACAGGAAGGGAGATAATTCCATGGGGGCGGGGGAGAACAGGAGGTAGCAAAGAGGAGATACCTCCGAAATAGGGGGGGAATCTCAGAAATCGAGGGAATGACGGATATTGACAGTTTCTGGCTATGGCCTCCTGACAGTCAGTGTTCAGCTAAGATTTCAGACTGAAGCTATCCACTCAAGAGGCTTGCTTCATTGGGTCTTTTGAGTTCTTAGTAACACCAGAAGCCCAGACTGAAGCAAAGTTTTATGACCAAAAGGTAGCACTGGGCTACAAAGTCCCAAACCTGGATTCTGTGTGAAGATTCAAGCCCAGCTCACTGCCAGGCTTCCAGTTTTGCAAGGCATTCCCCAGGGTCCACTCATCACAGCATCTCAGCAGGATATTACTGTGATTTAATTCATGACTTGTCACCCACTTGCCTGAAACCCTGAAGGAAGGATATTTGGCAGTTCACTGTCCATATTATGCTTCAATGAAAATAAAAGAGATTTATTTTATGTATGTCTTTGTATGTGTTTGTTTGTATCTGTCTATCTGTCCATGCATATGGGTGCCTATTTGTAGGTACCTACAGAGGCCAGAAAATCAGAATGTTGGGTTTCCTGGAGCTGTAATTACAGGCAGTTGTGAGCTGCCCAACTCCGGTACTGGGAACCAAATTCTGGTCCTCTGGAAGATGAGAAAGCACTCTTCACTGCTGAGCCAAACTGTCCAGCCCACTGCCACAATCCCAATTTTAAATACCCTCCAATAATCTGAATAAAACCCAACTTCCTTACCATGATCTACAAAGTCCCCATGACATTTCCTGACTACATGTATTAGTCACAGCTCTCTATAAGAACAGAACTGATAGACTATATATATATATATATAACTATAATATATAAGTATATAATAAATGTAATATATATGAAAAGGATTTATTAGAGTGGCTTTCAGGCTGTGGTCCAGCTGGTCCAACAATTATTGTCTACGAACAAAGTCCAAGAATCCAGTAGTTGTTTAGCTCATGAGGCTGGATGTCTGAGCTGGTCTTCAGTATATGCCAAAGTCCTAAAGAAGTAGGCTAGCCTAATGCCAGTGAATGAATGGACTTGGCAGCAAGAGTGAGGGCAAGCAGGCAAAGGAAAAGTAAAAATCTTCCTTTTTTCCATGTCCTTTAAAGATTGCCAGCAGAAGGTGTGGCCCAGAATAAAGATGAAATGTCCCACCACAAAAGATCTGGATTAAGCTGTATCATTCCACACCAGAGATCACGATTAAAAGTGGGTCTTCTCACTTCAAATGATTCAAGGAAAAAAAAAAAAAAAAAAAAACCTCACAGGTGTACCCAGTCACCTGGGTGTTAGTTAATTACAGATGTTGTCAAGTTGACAAGGGCTAACCATCACAGGTCCACCCCTTATCAACTGGACATGTAATCATATCCCCTTAGGTCAATTTCCAAATGAAAATAATGACCAGGTCATAACTATGCCTAACATGACATGACTATCATACATACAATCACAAGTGCATCCTATATTTTACCACGTCACAATTATGTCTACATGATATAACTATCCCTAAAACAACCACAAACACAGGATCTAAAAAGACTTGGGGAGGGGAAAAATATGATCAAAATATATTTAAATTTAAAAATTGTTTTAATGATAAAAAGGAATTTTACTAAAAAGTAAATTTATATATTACCTAAAACGAAAAGTAAATAATGGTTTGTTTTAGAAACAAAATAGTAAGTGTTACTAGAAAATGAACACTTATGTACTAATATTTATTAAAGTATTCTTTTAAAAAATTACAATATGTGGCAATGTGCCTTGGTGGACATTCTTCTTTTATCTTAAAACTAAAATAACCATGATATTCTCCCCCCCCCTTTCAAGACAGGGATTCTTTGTGTAGCTTTGGCTGTCCTGGAACTTACTCTGAAAACCAGGCTATCCTTGACTCACACAGAGATCCTCCTGCTTCTGCCTCCCAAGTGCTGGGATTAAAGGAGTTTGCCACCACTGGTGCACTGATATTCTCTTAATTGATATTAAATTACATGATAAAGAAATCAAGGTAAGAAAAACACAAATATCTTTACAAACATATTCTTAACAAAATATGACAAAAACACTCATGTCAATTATAATCCTCATTTCTGCAAAAGGTTGAGTGGCCTTAGCTAAGATAGATAACTACCTTCCTCTACTACCCGTATTGTATTTTCTCCACCCTTGGCAAGCACCTCGGCTGGTCTTGGCTCTTTTCCTGGAGGAGTGACCCATACCTTCATTGCGGAGGGTCTATGCCTGGGTTAGGCTGTTGTAGTTTCCCACTGACTTTAATCACAGGGCACAGTAGCACCAAGAGACACCCTAAAAGATCTCCCAAACTCCAGACACAATCTTTCTTACCTCCATTGTGGAGAAGCAATCCAGCTTCCCCACGGTAATTGGATCAGTCACCACTCCTAAAACTGTTACTCCTTTCTTAGCCTTGGCTTAAGGGCATCCAGAAGCTGAGGGAAGTCTGAGCTTCCTGTTCAATGAAATGGTTGCTACATCTTCTGGCAGGAGTGCTGTTCGCTCTGCAAGCCAAACTTCTAGGCCAGCAGAACTTACGGTCATGGGAACAGGAATCAAAAATTTCCTAATGGGTCACTAAGGAGAACTCTACCTTTTCAACCACCTGATTCCTGGGCCTGTGAATCTTGGCTATGGGAAAAACAGTACCATACATTAGATGCTAATTCAAAGCATATACCACCTTCTGGGGAACCCTGCCCAGCCTTTCGGGAGGGCTGCGGTCACCTAATTAGTGCTGTAACTGTGTCTTCAAAAAGGCCATCTCGTCCTTCTATCAGGCCAGCTGCTTCAGAATGGTGGGAAACATGGTGAAACCAGTGGGCCACGGTTGTGGTCCCACTATGGCACTTCTCTGGCTATGAAGTAAGTTCCTAAGGCAGCAGGAATACTGTGTGGAATATCATGATGGCGGATAAGTAAGGCATTCTGCAAATCCACAGACGATAGTGTTGGCACAAGCATTACTTGCAGAAATGGCAAATCCATAACCAGAGTAAGTATCTAGTATACTCTCTACTAAGGACAAAATGTTCTTTTCTAGAGAGGAAGTGTTCCAATGCAGTCAAGCTGCCACCAGGTCACTGGCTGGTCACCTCAGGGAATGGTGCCATATCTGTGTTGGTTTCTGCTGTAGTCACATCCGGCACTACTGACCCATAGTCAGGTCAGACTTGGTGAGTGGCAGTCCATGATCTCAAGCTCCTACAGAACCTCCACCTCTACCACATGGCCACTTTGCTCATGGACACCGTGGACAATAACTGGGATGGCTTCAGAAAGAGGCTGACTGTCCACAGGATGGGTCATACTATGTCCTTGATTGCTGAACTCCTCCCTGGTTAATAAGCATTTACAGGAGACCCAAGTATCTTCACATCCTTCACCCATGTGGAGAGAGCTAGCCACAGATGTCTTTCTCACCAATTTCCCAAGCATCTGACCAGCCAGCCAGTCCACTGGCTACAGCCCATGAATCAGTGAACAATCACACATCTGGGCATTTTTCCTTCCAAACCAGCTGTATGAGCAAGCATACCACCCAAAGTTCTGTCCACTGTGAAGACGTCCCTTTGCCGATGGCTTTCAGGGTTGTCCCAGTCTTCTCTTCCATACTCAGTTGATCACAGAGCATCCCCCACAAGGCTATATGTGCACGGGAGTAGACACCATGGGCATTTGGGCAACATCTTAATGTAAACTGTGCCTTCACGACTGCTCAGCATACACTACTTCAACTTGATAATGGATTTCTACTGTACACATCCGAACTTTATGACCTGGTGGGTCAGATAACACCCGGCTCATGATGGGCAGCTCAGGTCGTGTAGTAACTTTGTGGCCCATTGCCAAGCATCCAGTTTCCACCAAGGCCCAACAGCAGGCCAAAAGCTGTCTCTCAGAGGGAGAATAGTTGTCTGCAGATGATGGTCGAGCCTTGCTCCAAAGTCCCAAAAGTTTCATCTGTGATTCACCTCTAGGGGCCTTCCCAAGGCTCCAGATAGCCTCTCTATATACCACTGAAATCTCAAGTACCACCAGGTCTTCTGGATCATATGCCCAAGTGGCAGAGCAGCCTGCACAGCAGCCTGGACCTGCTGAGGAGCCTTCTCGCGTTCCAGGCCTCACTCAAAGCTAGTAGCTTTCCAAGTCACTAGGAATCTGGGCTGCAGTAACGCATACACACGAGGAATGGGCTCTCTCCAGAATTCAAGCAGGCCCACCGAATGTCCTAACATTTAGTGCTTCCTTCTTGGTGGTGGGAGGGATTGAGTCCTTCACCGAAGAAGGAATATCTCTGCATGACATATTCCACAGGACTCCTGAAAAACTCACTGAAGTAGAAGGCCCTTGAATTTCTGGTTGAATTTATTTCTCATCCTTTGATACGAACGAGATACCAATAAGTACAAAGTGGTTGCTGCGTCTTGCTCATTTGGACTGGTCAGCACATCATCAACATAGTGAACCAATGTGATAATTTTTGGAAGAAGCAGATGATCAAGGTCTCTTTGAAGGAAGTTACGACACCAGGCTGGAGAGTTAATATATCCTCGAGAGAAAACTGTAAGGGTATACAGCTGGCTCTGCCAACTGAAGGCAAATTGCTTCTGGTGGGCCATATGGACAGGTACCCAGAAAAAGAAATTCGCTAGATCAGTAGCTACGTGCTTTAAAGGAAATTATTAATCTGATCATGTAAGAAAACCACAGCTGGCACAGCAGCTGCAATTAGAGTCCCTACTTGATTAAGTTTCTGATGATCTTCCTCTATGATCCATCTGTCTTCTGCAGTGGCCAGACAGGGAAGGTAAAGGGAGATATGGAGGGAACCACCACTCCTGCACCTTTCTAGTCCTTAATGGTGGCCCTAATTTCTTTAATTCCTCCCGGACTGTGATACTGTCTTTGACTCATTATTTTCCAGTGGCTTCCATTTAGCCTCTCCAACCCTAACAGCCCTCGCTTCACAGGTCAGGAAACCAAGGCAGGTATTATGCCAACTTCTAAATACATCTATCCCAATTATACATCCTGAAACTGGGGAGTTAACTACAGGATGAGTTCAGGGACGCCCTGAGCCCACTGTGAGGTGCGGTTTGCCCAAAACTCCATGAACCACCTGGCTTCCCTTAAGCCCCTACTTGAACTGGAAGGCCACAATGTTTCTTGGGATCTCCCAGCGTCAGTCAATTCAGAACCAGTATCCAAGAGACCCTGGAAATTCTCATTGTTTCCTTTCCGCCAACATAGAATTACCCTTGTGAGAGGTGTGGGTCCCTCTGGGGGGATGACTGGAGAAAGGGTGAACAGTAACACTCTTTGGCATTTTATCAAATTCCTTCCTCAGGGGAGCCCGGCCATTCCTTCATTCAAGGGGTCTGGGTCTGCAAACTGGCCCAAGTCTGGAAATTGTTTTATAGATTGAGATTCCCTGTCATCATAATCCAATATACTCTTTCGTTCGTTTGAGAACTTTTCCACTTATACAGATCAAACAAAAACACAGTAGGCTTTTTATCTAGCACATGCCTGGAAACACCATATTGATTAGCTAGTACCAAAGGTCCATAAAAGGCCATTTTTATGACCATTCTATGATAAAGATCACTTTCTCTGTGATGTCCGTTACAGGTTCGGCCATTATTAGCATTGCCTTCTCTATGCTGCTGATTATGGTAACTATGATCACCTTTCCTTTGACCATTCAGCTGCCACCTGGCCCCTCCTACTCTGAGGCCCAATTAAACCCAATGCATTTAATTCTCCCAAGTGAGCAACAGTCTCCAACCCTAAGGTCTGACACAAGGAAAAGGGCAACAAAGCTCTTCATATGGGCTGGTGGCCTGCTCACCATTTTGCTGTCTTATAGGATTAGTGAGGAGCATGTCTTCAGGGCCTTCCCATTTGAAGGACTGGGGCATAACACAGCATACCCACTCTAACACTGCAATTTCCCCGAGCCTTAAAATCTCTTCATCAACACTAAGCCAAGGGATGTCAGGCACCTCCAACTCTTTTCCGGTAGAGCATCTTTTGATAAATGCTTCAGTCAATCATTCATGCAAACTTTTGGCACCCTTTTTAACCGAGCTAGCTTCCATATTAAACCTGGAATCTCCACTGGGAGGGCCCATGTCAATAAACTCAGCCTGACCCGGTTTAATTCCCTTCCACCATTATCCTAGACCCTTAAGTCCATTCCCACACACATTCCCCAGATTTCTGCTTGAATGGATTGGCAACTCGGTAAGCTACTTAGTAATGTATGCAGTACACTTCCTTGGGGTCTACACTTTCTGTCTGTCTTCTGGGAGCTTGTTTAACCTTCAGTCTGATTATAGGTCTAGTGGCAACTATTGGTGAGACATCAGTAGTGTCTTGCCTGGCATCTCCTCCAGAGCAAGTCAGTGCTGGTTAGGCCAACAACAAAGGGCTAATTTCTTCAGTCACAGGTGAAAGCGGCAATATTTGAGGGTTTGGGATGAGTACATCTGTGAGGGTGGAGGGACCACTTCCTCTGGTGAGATAAACACGTGAGAACCTGAGGGTTCAAAGCTCTCAGCTTCAACAGGCTCCTCCACACATCTCCACCCCAAGTTACAGGAGCCCATTCTTTACCAATTAATGCCCTAACATCAAGAGCCAACATCCTCCAAAGCTGGGACTTGAATTTTCGCTGTTATTCAGTCAACCTTATAATGAGGGCTTTGGTTTGATTTTCTGCAACTCGCACTCTGGAAAGAAGATCCTCTCCCAGGGCACACTTAGTGAATGTTAGGCTGTCCCTGCCCATTTGAAGCTGGTCAGTTTTATCACTGAGTCCACTGTGGTCCCTCGCAGTACCCTGAGATGTTAGAAGTTGATTGATTTATATCTTGGAGTTCATTCTTTTTCCTTTTTCAAATTATGCAGGGATGCTAGGAGCACTCAACAATCATCCTCACTTTCTTTACTTTTCCACAAATTGTCAAAAGCTTTCTCTACAAGGTTACCAAATCTCTTGCCTATCACAACTGATGAATCGAGATAATCAAACCCATTTATCTCCTTTAGTTTGTAAAAAATAGTTCACACCACAGGCTTTTAATATTCTCTGAGATTCTAGGAGAGGCTTCAGTGACTGTAGGTGTTGGCAAATTGAAAACCCTACTCCAGATACTTAAAACATCCATCCTTATATTTCTGTTGTTCTAGAACTGCTTCTGATACCAAAATCTGTGTTAGTGAAGGTTCTCTAGAGGAACAGAACTGATAGAATGAATGTGTGCGTGTGTGTGTGTGTGTGTGAGAGAGAGAGAGAGAGAGAGAGAGAGAGAGAGAGAGAGACAGAGACAGAGACAGAGACAGAGAAGGAGACAGAGAGAGACTTCTTACAGTGGCTTATAGGCTGTGGTCCATCTAGTCCAACAATGGCTGTGTGCCAACAGAAAGTCCAAAACTTCAGTGGTTGTTGAGTCCATGAGGCTGGATGTCCAGCTGGTCTTCAGTACATGCCATAATCCTAAAGAAGCAGGCTCTAATGCCAGTGTAGGAATGGACTTGAGAGTGAGTGTGAGGGCAAGCAGGCAAAAACCAAAACTCTTTCTTCTTCCGTGTCTTTTATATTGACTGTCAGCAGAAGGTGTGGCCGACGTTAAAGGTGGATCTTCCCACCTTGAAATCTCTGGACTTCAAGCAGGTCTTCCTGCTTCATGTGATTTAATTAAGGGGGGGGGGAGAATCCCTCACAGGTGTGAGGTTTTAGGTAATCCCAGATGTAGTCAAGCTGACAGCCAAGGATACCCTCAAAAAAACCTCTACCTCTGAGAGGACCTCATGAGCAGTCCCCGTGCT
The DNA here is from genome assembly GCF_030254825.1 of Meriones unguiculatus. Taxonomy (NCBI): domain Eukaryota; kingdom Metazoa; phylum Chordata; class Mammalia; order Rodentia; family Muridae; genus Meriones; species Meriones unguiculatus. The sequence continues at coordinate 38,005,066 of NC_083352.1, read as the reverse complement.
TCCTGCACCATGCATCCCTGGCCTGCTTTCAGTTGCCTTGGATGTTTTTCTACCCAGGGTTTCTGTCAGCCTCAAGCCTGCCTCCACCTGTCACCTGCTGCTCCTCACACACCCACTATCGGGGAACGCCACTCTTCCGAGGACACCCGCCCTACCTCGTAAATCTGGCTTCTAGGTTTTTCCTAATCACCCGTTTCCTTCCTTTGTATCACAGACCACCAAGCGTGGCTGCTACGCTTACCTGTAGCTTTGCCTGTTCACAGTGTCCCCACAGAAATAGGAATCAAGCCTAACTTGTTCCCTGCTTTCTTCCCGCTCACAGAGCTGCATCTGGACGGTAGAAAATCTCCAGCAAACCTGGCAGTGCAGACAGCCAGTCCCTTGACAGAAGCCTCTGAGCTTTGGTTTCTTGGCCTAGATGAGGGCACCCTTGGGCAGGTGCGTACAAGGCAGACACTGGGAGGACTCCCAAAGATGACCTTTCCTCGCCTTGGTTCCCGAGTTAAAGAAATGACACTTTTGTCCACGTGACTAAACAATGAGGAAGCCTCGCAAGCGCCTAGCCTTCTTTTCTTGGTTCTGTCTCGTCCACAAACCTTTATCTCATCTTCAAAACCCTGAAACCTAGGGACGAGAACTTGGATTTGGATGTATTCCAAGACCTTTTCTGACTGACTTGTGTTATTTAGAGATGACTGCTTTACAAATGGTTAGACCTCAGAGGCTGCTCGTGAGTATAAAAATAAGATGTCAAAACAGTTTACCTATGATGTTCACCGTACTATCCACTTCATTTTTTATAGCTGAAGTCAGGACCGCATACTCAGGAGAAAAGTCACTTACTCCATTACTAAGCCCCAAAGATGACTCAACTGGTTCTTGCTAGGAAGAAGAAAAGAAAAAAGAATTGAGAACACTTCCTTCCCCTCCCTTTTCTTAGCTTCAATTCTCCCCGTCTAATTTGTCGAATCCTGGGGTAAGTCATTCACGCCATGTCCCAAGGGCATCCCCTGTCTCTTTAAATTAGCTTGACATTAAAGAAGCCAGCTATTCGTTTTCTTTCATTTTCCTTCAAGGAAATGTTCTCAGCACATCTGGCTTGCCTTCAGGAAATACCTGCAGCTGCAGATACACAGGCGATCGCTCTGTGGTTGGACAGAGCTGCGGTACTGTCGCCTAAGTCCCTGCATGGGTCCCAAGCCTTCTCCCCATCTGTGGGGAGCACCCTGGAGAACCCGCTCCTGGCTTCCCACAGAGAGAGAAGCCGTGTGGCCCCTGCTTTTCCAGTCACTTCTTAGGGCAAACTCGGCCTCAGGGATGAGCCAGTGACAGGAGCCCAGGGGAAGACGGTTACTTTGTAGTGGGCTACAGGCACCGGGGGTCTGGTGAGGACATGGGCCACAACCTTGGCTGACATCTGCTCTCACTGGCTTATCACCTGACAGGAAATCCCACCTCCACAGCTTCACAGTAACTTAGTTCACACGCCTTCTTCTGCCTAACACTTCCATCAGCCCAAGAAGCTACACAGTGACACTATGACGAAGGAGAATACATTCTTCCCTTGTTTAAACTCTGTACCTCTTCTTCATTCAAGTGGACTTGAACTCCCCCCCCCCCATGGCCTGAGAAGAAACCAATCAAGGAAAGCCGGTCCTGAGGTACATGTGATTCTCAGAACTCTAAAGAGGGTACTTCCTTCCGTTAAGACTACATTTGTTTCAGAGATAGCAGTAAGCCAGACAAAAGCCACATAGCAGGACAACTCCCAAGGAATCCAAAATGGAAGAAGCTGGAGGAGGAGAGCGAACACAGGGCTGCAAGCAGAGAAGGATTGTGGGAGTGGTAAGGTCAGAAGTAACAGCCATTCTAAGGCCTATGGGGCATTTTTGATATCACTGGTCACACTGGGAAATCAAGATCAAACTCCATACAGTCCCCGTGATCCTCTGGCAAACTCCTGTGACAATTTTGTCTTTAAGGCTTCACCTTCATCTTCAGCTCAACTTAAGGGAAACAAAACAAACAAAAAAACCACACTGTAGGGTTTACCCATTCTAGCAAAGGTCAAATACCCGGAAGAGCCCTGGGCAAGCCCACTGGGCAGAAATCTCACCTCCTTGTCCCTCAGCACCTTGTATTTCCCCTTATTAATAAATTCCAATAAAAGGCTTTTCAGGGAGATGGGGGGAGGGACCTTACTAGTTTTCCTTCCCTTATAGTCGAGTATCTGATCAAATGCCTGCTTTTACTAACTGCCTCCTCACGAACACCCTTAGAAAGGCCTACAGCCCCACCTTGCATCCATCTGCAGAACGAAGCCCCCAGAGGAAGTGCTACACGGAGAGATGGAATCAGAGCAGGTGACCAAGCCTGACCCCCTGCTTCTCACTAGTCTGCAGGCTGAATTTAATCCCCTCGGTAGGCTTTGCAGACATCTGGGAGCTGAGAATGGTAGTGAGCACCTCGCCACGTGGTGAGGTAAAGGTGAAAGGATATGACTATAGACAAGGCATTTATTATTAAACAACACTCACTACCATCAAAGGTCACCAAGAAAACTATTCTTCCAAAATCCAATGGCTCTTTCTCAAGTCCCTTCTCAGGTCCGTCCTCAGGCATGTAGGAGCAAGGACTTTGCCTCCCTCTTGACAGCCTGAATGACCTGACGCTGCTGCGCATGCCCACCTCCCCAGGGTACCGCCCTCTCTCCCTGGCTCTCTAAAGGCCCCTGGTGTGTTTTCCCTTCCCCAGTCATGTTCCACATTCCATTATGACACGTCATATCCTCAGTTCCTCCCCAAGGAAGTAAGGACAGGTCTCTAAAAAAGGTCAGGAGGAACTACTTCTGTGTGTTCTTCTTTTGATTCCTAAACACAAAACAAAACCCTCATTCGCTGGGCACCATGGCACAGGCCTGTAATCCCAGCACTCAGGGAGGCAGAGGCAGGCGGATCTCTGTGACTTTGAGGCCAGCCTGGTCTACAAAGCGATTCCAGGGCAGCCACGGCTACACAGAGAAACCCCGTCTTGAAAAAAACAAACAAACAAACAAAAAACAAACAAACAAAACTAATGATTCTATTTCTGGATTTCGTATGAAGGTAATAAAACTGTCAGGTTTGCATTATTCAAAAATCGCATCATTCCAATTTTGCAACAGAGACCTCTAAGCCTTTCACATGATCTACAGTTATAACTGGTGGCAAGTGAGACTTTCGTCGCTTCTCATGAGAGAAAATTAAGACTCACTACGTTAATTTTCCAAGATTATGCTACTTTTAGCCTGGTGAGATTGGGGAAGTGAGCTGAGCCTCCGCTGGCACAGCGTGTTCAAAGGCCGGAGTGTCTGTCTGCCTCCCTCGTCCAGATGGAGACCAAGAGGGATCCCAGGGGAACGAAGATGGATGGAGTAGACTGTGCTTTCCCTCCGCCTAGGTGGTGTCCTGTTCAACCAACAGCTCTTGAGAGACTGAATCCTGCCTCACTCCTACCACCACTCTGGAAAAACTCACTGGTACTGTCGCGCCAGAACATGGGTTCTCAATCTGTGGGTCGTGACCCTTGGGGGGGGTGGTTGTCAGAAGGATCCTTTCACATTGGTTGCACATCAGATAGCCTGCATATCAGACACTCACGTTAAGGTTGATAACAGTAGCAAAATGACAGTGATGAAGTGGCAATGGAAATAATTTTATGGTCGGGGGTCACGACTTGGGAGCCACTGTCCGGGAGTGACAAGATGGCCTTATGTGCCCAGGGCGTCTCCTTCCATGTAGTGCAACAAATGGTCCCGGGACACAAGTTCTCCAAGAACGGGGATACCAAAAGCTAAGTGGTCAGAAAGAGAGGTGGGGGTAGGGTCAGGTGTTCTCTGACCTCCACTGTAGACTGTGCATGTGCGCACAGGGGCACAAATACTAAATAATGTATTACAAACATTTAAAAAAAAAAAACTAAACTACACTAAAACCCCAAGGATTCCAAACTGTGAAGAGGGGTGGCGTTTCTCTATGAACCTGCAGAGACAGTGTAAGAGATGGATGGCCTGTCCTGACCCCTCTGATGGCTGCTTCTGCCTTGTCTCAACAATACTTCATCCTACCACTGAACCAGAGCCTCCCCAACGGAGTCCTGGGCCTCATATTAGAGGTTCTCTTACAAACCAACTTACCTGTGATTCCCTTGGTTTCTAAGCCTCTTTCCTCACTCCAAAAAACAAAAACAAAAACAAAAACCACCAAACAAATCACACTCAGGCAGATTCTGTCGACGGTGCCAAATTAATCCTGCCAAATATTTAGGCTCAGAGACCTCTTCTATAATTACAGAATCTGAGATCTGGTGTAGCTTAAAGGCTTCTTAAGCCAGCTGGTACCACAGACAGCTTTAAGGGCAAGTGGTGGCCATGCTCGCACCTGGAAAACAGCCCCACCTTTGGTTGGTCTCCAGGCTTGGCTTGCTAGATGAGCCTGGAGTGGACCCAAGATAAAGGAGCAGAGGAGCAGGTGGGTGGACATTTATGCCTTTGCTCCCTCTGCCTTACGCCTATGCTAAAGCACTCTGTCCATATTTGCCCTCCCAGGGCGCAATGGAATGGCCGGATGAACATTTCCCGCCTAGACCCTCCTCATATCTCAACATGTTCTCTTAAAATCAGTCTGAGGACATCAAATCTGAGGGCACCTCCGGCTGTCAGTTAACAAGAAGTCTGGCTGAGCTTCATAAACAATGGCAGGGAGAGACCCTCAGAGAGCACCTCAGAATCACCACAGCACCCCAGAGACCAAAGGCTGCCACACAAGCTCCAACCTGCCTCTACCTTTCCTTCCCTATGGCAAGGCCATCTTCACTTTACTCTTCTCCACCTCTCAGTCACTGCAGGGTCCCTTCTGACTTTTTTCCTTGGCTCATTCCTCATTTCCTTTTCTGTCCCTTCATCTCAGAGAATTTCTGTCTTGGAGAAGGCTGGCTTTCAAGGCTTCCAGTGGTGGTCTGGAGTGATCACACCTTTGGAGCTCAGACACTCAGCGTGACATCTGCTTGCTAGGGCTGAACCTTATTTCACTCACTAACAAGCTTCAGACCTCGTACAAACTCTCTGTATCCTCCTTTTATCCCATCCCAATGGCCACCATCTTTCATCTATACCTGTTACTGTATCGTCTGTCATTCTCTTCCTCCTACCATGAACCTTCATTAAATATAAACTCCACTGGGCTCCAAAACTTTGCTCCAAGTAGTTCAGCTTTATTTCCTAAAGTTTTCCATAGAACTGTGAACAGGAATTCCTGGTAAGAAGCTGTCTGGAGAAACTGATCCACTGAGTACAACCTCACTGATATACGGAGGTTGGAATGCTGCAGGTCCAGGACTAATTAGCTTAGTTTGAGCTAGATTTAGCCTCCACAAGAGCCATCCGTGGCCCCTGTGTGTCAGAACCAAACTCCTGTGACTAATCAATAAAAACTTTTGAAATACACTACCATAGCAGGACACTAGCTTCCACCAACTCCAAAACTGAGAATGCCATCAGGTGTGAGGCCTAGGGGCTCCCCTCGCCGTAAGCACCTCTGATGAGCCCACCAATGTAGTTTAAAGTTGCCTTGACATGATTTTCTTGATTCTGTAAAACGTTAAGGCTTCATGAAACTGCTTCCACGTTGGACCACGGAATTCGGAGTCAGAGTGATCTAAATCTATGTTCCTGAGCCATGGGCACTCCCATTTAGCTCTAGAACAAACTTTCTTTTCTTTCCTTTAAGGTGAAAGCTATCCTTTCTGTGTCTGTAGAAGTGATTTAGCCCACCAGCAGGGGAAGGGAAGGACCAGAGAGCTCCTAGCCTGCTCCACCCTCCTATCCTGCTCCATCCTCCTAGCCTGCTTCATCCAGGGCAGCTCTCATGTCTTTGCAAGGGGACCACTGATGTTCCTTATCACAGTTTCAAACCTGAAGAGCTTTCCCAAGCAAGAAAGGGGCCTTGCTGCAGTGACAGCTCCCCACGCGCAGTCACTGTTCTGTCTACCTGGGAACGCACTGTCGCAGAAAACAGTCCTGTGAGAAAGTTCTACAGAACCAGCACTAGCTCTTCTGTAACCCCTACCCTCACATCTGCACTGAGAACTAACACAGACCGATGACTTCCAGCAAATGACTTTAGAACCCTTTCTATTCTATCCCATGGTAACGCTGATGCTTCAATCTGGAAATACTTGTGTCTTCATCTGCAAACCACCCCTGAGGCAGGAAGCACTCCATATCCATCTATACCTGTGCACCTTTATTTCCTGTTGTTCAACACACAAAGCCCCTACACACACACACACACACACACACACACACACACATACACACACACACACCCTGCTCAGATTAATCCAGTTTCCATATTCATTCAGAAAACAGCAAATGACTCTGACCTCTAGACCTTCACTCATGAAGCTCCCGGAACTAGGGAGTGAGGACAGTCTGATCTGGGCTACACTTCCCTCCCTAAGGTCTGTCTCAGGTTCTGCAGCTTCCAAAAGGCTGAGGCACGAAGCCCACAGACGCCATAAGACCACGCCATCTTGGGAAAAATGGCTCAGGCCCGGTGCCTGTACTGCCTTGATATGTATAACAAGGATAAAGTCTGACCAACACAGGAAGAGCTAAATAAGGTAATAATATCATTTACAGGAACTAAAAATTGTCCACACCTACTGCTCTGCCTACTTTTAGCCTTATTGTTCTTAGTCTTGCCTACATTCCCACAGAGAAAACTGTTCCACGATATTTTTTGAAACACACACGTTCGCTGACGTATACTCTTTCAATTGGCTTCTTGAGGGCAGTGACAAGGCTCTGGTATGAAAAGGTGGTCCAACAAATTATTAGGGCTTTGTGAAATCTTACTGGGAGTCAAGGTTTCCCACTGGATGGGGCCTTGGGTCCTTCTCCCAGCATGAAAATTTCTGGGAAAATTCCCATTTCTCTGGGGGTTCGTTGTTGTAATAGTCTGATCACTTCTCTTCAGAATACCTTCATTTCTGCCAGGCCAGTTACAACCCCCACCCCCCGTCCAGTTTCTGTTTTAACTCCTCCGTCTTCTGTCTAAATAAATAAACAGAATGCAGAGAGGAATGGAGGTTGGAACATCTTTAGTGTCAGGTATCTACACATAAGCATGTTTTTCTAGCCACTTGACTTTGGCAAGAGCTGGTACAAACAACTTCATCTTAGTTTGAGAAAGGGGCATATCATGAAGCACAGACTTGCCTTAAATTCAGTCTCCTCCTACTTCACTCTGTAAAGGCCAGGATGTCAGGAAAACACTGTCAGGCCCAGCAGGAGTCCACTTTAACTCTGACAACCTCTTCCCTTATCTCCACTTCTACTGGATGGCCACAGATCTTGGAGAAAGCATTTTCTGGGGCAACAAGGAATGTATAACACAAGTACGTCTGTGGCCCAGGAAATACTTCAAGTACTCAGCTAGCATGCCCTACATATCGATTGCTAACTAAAACTTTAACTTGAATTGCAATTGCAGTTCAGGGTACATGCCGACCATTTTCTCAGTAGACATCTATTCAGTCTAGCCACTCATGCATTTACACATGACTTAAGAATTCAGCTTAGATATTTTGTTAGTTTTGTTGTTGTTGCGGGCGTGGGGGGGGGAGGCTGTTTTACTTTTTGAGACAGGTTCATGTATATCACAGGCGAGCCTCAAACTTTCTACATGGCTGAGGCTTACCTTAAAACTCCCAGCCCTATCTATCTCCATTTCCCAGTTACTGGGATTATAGGTATAAACCACCAAAACTGGCTCTGCTTACATATTTTGACTTGCAACAACAACAAAAAAATAAAATAAAATAAAAATCATAGTTTGTTAAAGAAAACCTTTTGACTACATGATCCCAGTGCAATTATGGAATTTACTTTGGAAATATTCCACACCCTAAATCAATTAATGTCTTTAGCAACTATGAACCCTCCGCACCCTAAATCAATTAATGTCTTTAGCAACTATGAACCCCAGAATTAGGAAAGCCCACTGGTCTGATTCATGTTCTTCTGTAATACTGCAAGACATATGCCAAAAAAAAAAAAAAAAAATCTACACCCAAAGGTTAGGCTGCATTATGTATGATTCATCAGGCTTCCTCAGGGGAACAAGGTCCCTTGAGGAACACAGTGTTAATCATCTTTGTTACACAAGGATTTCATAACCTACGCTACTGAGTGGGAGCTTCACCCATATGGTTGCACCTAAGGCCTCTCTCTCACTTCCTGGATCAACATGGCTGAGCCCCACCCGGGGCTGTGCCATCCACAGCTTGCTCATCTTAGTGGCCCCATAAAAGAGAAGCCCCGCAAGGCTGACGTAACTAAGGCCACATTTACTTATGAGAAACTCCCCCCCATGTCATCCACCCCAGGATGCCCATTTCCTCGAATTCCCAAAGCCCTGAAATCCTACTTGTCTTAGCCTCGACCATGGATCCCAATTTCTCAGGAAGCAGTTTTTCTGTCTTAAAGGGACACAGCATAATTGTCTACTATATAATATTTGCTATTTGCTATTAGCTAGAATATAGTAGTTACATGTGGACAAAATACATTGAAGAGTAGGTGTTATTCTACCGTCACTCCTGCTAACATATTATATTTGTGTGTTTTCTCCGTAAATGCTTATGCATCCACTCAATTATCTAATGTGTACTATTTATCTTATGCTAGGCATTACATGCCGTGAAAATCATCAATATGATACCATTCGCACCTAAGATTTCAGTGAGTTCATCAAATTCTGCACTTGGTGGGGGGAAAAGGTTATATATCTCTTACTGAACAAGATACTCCAAATTTACGTCTAAAAACCTGGCACTATGAAAAACAGGATAAGTAATAATTAGTTTTTCAGAGTCACAGGAGAAAAAATATTCTTTTTTTATGAAAAGAGATACAGGGAAAACCTACAGATTAAAAACAAAACCACTCAGGCCAGCTGGAGTAGCTCCTGCCTGTAACCCCAGCACTAGGGAGGCCAGGGGAAGGGAACCACGGTAAGCCTGGGACCAACCTCGGCAACAGTGAGACCCTGTCTCAACGAAAACAAGAACCAGACAAGCAAAGAAAAAAAATTGTTATGTCCTTATCAAAAACAAATTAGACATGAATCTCATATAAATTTCTTTTTCTTTTCTGAGACAAACTTCCCTTCACTGAGTGCTGGGGTGATAAATGTGTACTCACTACCATGCCCAGCCCATAATATGGGTCTCAATTAAGGTTAAAAATTATACAGAAACTGTAATAACATCATGGAGATAACAGAAAACTTGAGTGTTGGCTAGATATTCAATGATACGGAGGAATTACTGTCAAATTCATCAGCTAAAATAATGCTACCATGGTAATTTTAAGGAGTATTTACTCTTTTCGAGACAGGGTTTCTCCGTGTAGCTTTGGCTGTCCTGAAACTTGCTCTGTAGAGCAGGTTGGCCTCAAACTCACAGAGATCCACCTGCCTTTGTCTCCCAAGTGCTGGGTATATATCTTAAAGATATATATTGAAATATTTATGGAAGAAATAACATATTTGAAGCCTGCTTCAAAATATTTTAACAACTATCAGAACTTATTTCTATAAGTCAAAATGGGTCAAATATCTATGACATCCTATTGAAAGTCAGGAAAAGGATGGAGGCACCAATGAAACAAATTTGGTCAGGATTGATTAATATTAAAATAAGGGTGCTGGTCTAGAGTAAATTTTACTCCTTCCTAAGTATATAATAAAATTACGATAAAACTACAATGTTTAAAAAAAATAAAACAAACAAAACCCTGCAAGAAATTCATCATTAATCATGTGCTGTTTTTTTTTTAAGTTTTTTTTATTATCTTTATTTGTGGGTGTCTGTCTGTCTGTCTATCTACCTATCATCTGTCTGTCTATCAAAGCCAAAGAGAGCTTTGGATCTCTGGGAGCTAAAGTTAAAGGTGATTGTGAGCCACTCAACATGGGTGCCGGAAACCAAACTCAGGTCCCCTAAAAGAAGCATTCTTTAATTTTTTAAGATTTTTTTTTAATGTATATGAGTGCTCTGCCCGCAGATCCCAGTATAGGGAGCCACAATGTAGTTGCAGGAACCTGAACTCAAGACCTCTGGAAGAGCAGACAGTGCTCTTAATCACTAAGCCATCTCTCTAGCCCAACCTATAAGCACTGTTAACTACCCAGTCACCTTTCCGATACCTAATCCTGTGTTTTTTTTTTTTTTTAGAATAAATCAGAAACTTTAAAATATCAAAATAAAAGCAAAATATTGCGGCTAAACAGGCTGCCTAAAATATTTGTTTTTCCTTTGCAGAAAAAAGTGTCATTAAACCTTGAACAGCTAGGGAAGTTTTCCCTCAGGAGCTGGAGAAACAGCTTCGCCATCATGAGTACTTGGTCCTCTATGAGTGGCTCCAGGTTCAATTCTTAGCACCCACACAGAGGCTCACAACTGTCCATAACTCTAGCTCCAAGGGATCTGAGGCTTTCTTCTGGTCTCTGCAGGGACCAGGCATGTACATGGTACATAGACATGCAGGCAAGCCTATACACATAGAGAAAAATCTAAAAGCAGTTAGCCATATGTATCCACAATCCTATGTTCCTGCATATCCAATCAATCACTGGTCTGTACCAAACATATATAGACTTCTTTTCTTGTTATGGTTCCCTAAACAATACAACACAACAACTTTTATATCATATTAGGTATTAAAAGTAACCAAGGGGTGATTTCGAGGAAATGGGAGATGTGAACAGGTTCTAGCCCAACACTTACATCATTTTCCAAAAAGGTGAGGAAAGGAATCCTGGGGAGCAGGACCCCAGGATTACACAGGATAACACAGGGTGCTGTTCCTTCTTGTCTAATGAGATACCTAAATTAAGTCACTCTGTGATTTTTGCTTTTTTTTGTTTTGTTTTTCATTTTAAGTCAGAACATCTACTTCAAGTTCAGTTCCAAAGAGCCATGGGACCTTGCACAAAGGACAGTCAAACCTTATACTTCATTCCCTTCCTCTGCATACAGATACCTGTGACCTATATCACTCTTCGGGGGGAGGGGGGTTCTGAGTCTCTAACTGTACTGTCTGTCCTTTGCTTAGTAACTGATGCAACCCCCCCCCCAAGTGAGGCATGGGATTATTTGACACCTTTCTTACTAGTTAACAAGGGCTACATTAAAACCATTGAAATGTAGGGGTGGTTAGACCACCTAGTTGACTGAAAACCTCAAACACACAAACCCATCCCCATAGAAAACTCTTGGGACTTGTGCAGGATTCGATCATGGAGCAGAAAGGAACCAGTGAAACTCACACTGACAGAGTATCTGAACTACCGTGTTCCCAAGCTAATGACTTGTAATAGAACCAATATAAACTTTAGTACTATAGTTTCCAAACCTATTTCATAGTCTGAAAACATGTCAGAGTAATAGACAGGAGCTGATGGCTGGAGCTTAGCTGAAGCTGAGCAATCGGCTAAGGAGAGGCAAGTGTCAAGCTCTGTGAGGACGTCATTTTTTTCTCTGGGACACTGGATTAAGCAAAGTATCTATGCATTCATGTCTGCAAGTGGGTACATGCAGAGGAAGAAATGTAAAAAGCACATGAAACACAATAGCAAAAGGAGAAAAGCCAAAGCCTCTACAAAGCTCTTGTTCCTCGCTTTGATGGGACAGAACATAGATGAATACATGGTCACAACACGGGCTTTCTAAACAACCAAAGATTACCTTGATGTGCTTAACTCTCTCTTCTTTTTCTGTCTTTGGTTTCTTTCCTGTGGCAACAAAAAGGTAAGTCTGGATCAGTTCACTGAAGGACAGGGAAACGTGGACTGTATTACAGTAAATTCTTCCTGAAACCCACTGCCTCATCTATAAAAGATCGAAATTCCCTATGTACCTTTTTTGCCTTTGGATATACCCACATATCCAATCAACCAATGGATCAAGGATCCAATGAAAAGTCATTTTTTTCAAGGCAAATAAAGACAGAATTATTAGCTCTGGAGTGAAAATGTATTCTACCCTTCGAAGTGACTACAGAGGCAGAAGTAAAGGGAGCAAAAGGGTACCATGATGTACACTGAGGGACCACTTCTCAGTCAACAAACAGCTTTACCTTTCTTAGAAGGTCGTTCTGATAAGGGCAACATCCGGTATACTCTGAAGGCATTGTTTCCTTTCTTTATACTTCTATCCTTCACTTCCTCAATATCAGGCAAGGAATTCATGGCACAACGAAAGTTTGCTTTCCACGTTTTGGGATCAGGTTTATCTACTCCTGGTTGATGCTTTCCTGGCAAAATAGCCAAAGATAAAGACAAAGCGAGGGATATTATGACACAGGGGAGATGTCTAAAAACAGTACCGTAGAAGTGGGGGGGGGTGCAAAAAGACACCTTTTTGTTCTAGAAAACCAACAATCCCACTCTTCCTGCAGCTGAGACATTTCTAAGGTACCAGCAATTTATCATAAAAACCTAGACAAAGGGAGCCACCCTGGGGTAAGCTGGTCACTCTGGCTCTACCACACAGTTTGAGGAGAAAAACGAAATGGTAGAATCAAGAATCAAACCATTCATAAGGCTAGAAAGCCAACAAGCAGAATCAACCAGCTTCAAATGTTGAGAAAAAGGTCCACATCCAAAGCCATTCTGTAATATATAAGTGTATGACTGTAAATAAGTGGTGCTAAAGTTCCCCTAGTAACCATGCAGAACATATCAGAATACCACAGCTGTGGGGAATGTAAGGACCAGGAAGCTCTGGGATGGTGGGACATCACCTCTGAGTGCTGTAGTCTATACTCCTCATACATCAACTAGATGTACCTGGGACAAGTCACTGGGTTTTCATGAGGTCCTAACCCCGGATGTTAGTGTGACGGAAACAAAAGTAAACAGCAGCAACCGTGTAGATAAACAAGGCAAGGTTTAGTACCTGTATGGATCGCCCAGTTTCTGAAGAGCGGGGCATCCTTTTCCACATCCCACCCATGTCTAGCTGCATGCATCCAGGGGATCTGGAAAACCTTCTTTTCCTGAAATGAAGAAGAAGAAGAAAAAAAAAAGTTAAGTAAAAACTGACGCTGTGAGAAGAGAGCATGGGCTTCTACAGTTCTAGCACTAAACCTCACAGCCCAGCAAAACTGAGTTCGTTGAGTGTCTGCAGTGAAGCTAAATGTAAAAAAAAAAAAAAAAAAAGCCCATGAGCTAGGAAGATGGCTCAGTTGGTAAAGTTCTTGCTGGGCGAACATGAAGACCCAGGTTCAAGTACCTACATAAAAAGCCAGATGTGGTGTGTGCCTGTAGTTAGGTAACTATTATTAGGATGAAACACCATGACCAAAGAACTTGGGGATGAAAGGGTTTTCTCGGCTTACACTTCCGTATCACTGTGCACCATCAGAAGAAGTCAAGACAGGAACTCAGCAGGGCAGGAACCTGGAGGCAGGAACTGAGACAGAGGCCATGGAGGAGTGCTGCTTACTGGCTTGTTCATCATGGCTTGCTCAGCCTGCTTTCTTATAGAACCCAGGATCACCAGCCCAGGGATGACACCACCCATCATGGGCTGGACGCTCCCACATTGATCACTAGTTAAGAAAATTCCTACAGGCTTGCCTATAGCCAGATCTCATAGGGGGATTTTTTTAATCGAGGTGCCCTCTTCTCAGATGACTTTAGCTTGTGACAAGTTGACCTAAAACTATCCAGCCTGTACCTACAGTGCTGGGAGGGTAGAGAAGAGAAGATTCCTAGAGCACGGCCAATCTTGCCCAGTCATTAGGCGCCAGGTTCAGTGAGAGACAATGTCTCAAAGAATACAGTGGAGAGCTACTGATGAGGACAACCAACATTACACACGCACAGTGGCAAACATGAGCACACTGCATACATGCAATACACACACACAATTTGAAGAAAACTTAAATACATTTTTTAAAAAAATCCCACTGCCCCACCAGGTCCCTAATTCTGACAATCTATGCAGGAGGAAATTCAGAAGTGTACTGTAAGGTCAGAGGTGAAGATTCATGCTACCATGATGTGTTCCATGCTTTGTCCCCTCCCCTTTCATGCAACCGCCGACCACGGACTGTCGGCTGAAACTTCCAGTACATATTTTACATCTCCTCTTGTCATGCTGCTAAAGGCATGTGTAGTGTATTGGAGCCCACTGCCACAGAAAACAAGTATCTTTAGTTTTGCATGGGTATTTACCAAACATGGAGGGTTGTCTGTGTGTGTGTGTGTGTGTGTGTGTGTGTGTGTGTGCATATGTGTGTGTTTGTACTGTTCTAATCCCTCCAGGTTCACTATCCTGGACATACTAGCAGGAAATGCAAAGCTGTCAAGTCTGGCAAAAAGTTCAATGTAGAGAAAATATGGTACATTTATATAATGTAATACTACTTAGCTATTAAAAGACATCACACAATTTGCATGCAAACGGATGGAACTAGAAAAGATCATCTTGAGTGAGGTAACACAGACCCAGAAAAACTCTCATGGTGTATATTCACTTATAAGTGGGCATTAGCCATAATGTACAGGATAGCCATGCTACAACCCACAGACCCAAAGGGAGGATGTTTGAATCTCACTCAGAATAGGAAACCAAACAGACGTCTGAAGAAGACCGAGGGAGGAAGCTGTGTGGGAGAGGGAATGGGGAGGGTAATGAGGGTTGGGATCAGGAGTGGGAAGAGTGGAGGGATATGGGTAGTGAAGGAGGGGAGGAGAGGATCTGGAGAGAGAATGAAAAAAGTGGGGGAGCATCTCTGGGGCAGAGGAGGCCCCTGTGAGTATATGGGATGACCCTAACTGTTAGGAACAGTGGGGAACATGCACCCTGAAGCTGAAACCTCCTGTAGCCAGGTGGGCCTTCCAGTAGAGAGAGGGTGACACCAACCCACCCATTAAACCTTCGACCCAAAATTTCTCTTGCCTGCAAAAAGTATAGAGATTGCAGAAATGGCAAACCAATGATTGGCCCAACGTGTAAGCCACCCCATGGGAGAGAGCCAACCCCTGACATTATTAAAGCTACTCTGTTATGCTTGCAGACAGGAGCCTAGCATAACTGTCTTCTGAGAAGCTTCCTCCAGCAGCTTATGGAAACAGATCCAGAGACCCACAGCCAAACAATAGGCCCGAGCTCAGGAAGTGTGGAAGGAAGGATTGAGGGAGCCAGAGGCATCAAGGACATAACAAGAAGACCTACAGAGTAAACCCATCTGGGCTCATGGGGGCTCACAGAGACTGAACCACCAACCAAAGAGCATTTGTGGGCCAGACCTAGATCCCTGTACATATGTAACAGCTGCCTTGTCAGGCCTCAGTGGGAGAAGACATGCTTAGTCCTGCTGTGACTTGAGGTGCCAGGGTGGATTGGTGCCACTTAGCAACACTCTCCTCCCTCCCCCTTCTCAGAGAAGAAGGAGAGGATAGAATGAAGGGCAGGGAAGGGGGTATGAGGGCAGGACTGAGGTATGAGGGAGAAGAGAAGGGAGGGGACTGGGATCAGGCTGTGAAGTGAGTAAACAGAATGTTTAAATCTTGACAAAAAAGTTCAATATAAACATTACACTAGACTCTATCTTTCTTACCGCCTGAGCACAACTCACAATTGCTGAAATCAAATCTAGCAAACACATGCTCAGAAACACATGCTCAGATGCTCCGGGAAAACGTCCTACTCTTAGTGAAACCTCAATATGAAAAGAAAGGTGGGTAGGCCGCCCTCTGGCCATGTCAGTGCACTGGACATCCGACTATGCAAGTCCACATGAGGCTTGCTTTTGTTTCTTGCAATTACCAAAGGAGTTAAACTTACAATTTCCATTTCACAAGTGAGGAACCGAAGGAAGCAATTCAATTATTTCACCAGGAAACTTTCGGTTCAAAGTATCTAAAGTCAACGCCAAAGCTGTGTGATCTCCTGTAACGCATACACTGTCTCTCTCCTTTCAGACCTAAATTCTCTGCCCTGTTGACTTGGCATTCTGTGGAGATTAAAACCTGGGGAATGTGCCAGGCGGTAGTAGTGGTGGCGCACAGCTTTAATCCCAGTGCTCAGGACCCAGAGGTAGGCAGGTCTTGGTGAGTTCGAGGCCAGCCTGATCTACAGAGTGAGTTCCAGGATAGCCAAAACTATGCAGAGAAACCCTCTCTCAAAAAAAAAAAAAAAAAAAAAAAAAACAACAAAACAGCAATGTGGCAGGGTTTGGAGAGGGTAAGGGAGGGAGGTGTGGGTTTTTTGTTTGTTTGTTTGTTTGTTTAAAGCTTTTGGGTAGTCCTGATAATTGCTAGGTACCAGGGATACCAGCCTCACAAAAGGCAGAAGGAAAAGGAAAGTCAGTAGGGAATTTCCACCAGAGGATTTCACACAGTAAAATCTAGAAAGGGACCCAGCTGTCTCAAAGAGACTCGAGACCTCCACAGAACCATTCGCAGAGACCAAGCTGACAATATTTCAGAATGCTGGAGAGTTTCCAAAACTGTTATTAGGGGGAAGAAAAATCGACCGTATTTATACCAGTCAGTTACTAAAGAAGAACTGAGAGCCACAGACAGTTTCATACACCCTTCGCTGTTCAGCATGTGTCCCCTGCAGGTGGGCCAGTGAAGTCGGGGAAAACACAAGGAGGCCAAGCAAAATTTCAGCTTTTTAACGGGCATGAAAATCAGATGTCTCACCCCTAAATGAGACCTCTATATCTAATCCATGAAATCTTGGACATCACAGAAGGGGCAGAAAGACTGTAACAGTGAGAGGATGGGGAGGAAGCTGTGACATGACAGGATCATTGCGCTTACAAACTAGCGCACCTACGTCCACCTGCAGAAGACCAAGCATGTCTCATCCTTGGCTGAGGAGCTACCCTGCCAGCCGATGACTGCATAGGGAGGGAAGGTCATTTGTCTTTGGGGGTGTGGCGGCTAGTATACTGTTCATGTGCTGGCCGATGGCCTTGGACCCATGCACGCATCCTGGGAAATAATAACAAAACTCAGTGGGTGAGTTAAAACAAAAAGAAAGAGAACGTGAAAGTTGGAGGGGGCTTCAGGAGAACTGGGAAGGTGAGGCAGGGATGGGATCAAAGTTATTACTTACATGAATGAAACTGTCAAAGAAGAAATACAAAAATGTTCTTTTAAAAAGGGGGGAGAGAGGAATTCCAAAGCTTCCTTTTCCAGGAACTCATCCCCTATAATCTAAAGCTTCCTGATTAAAAATACAGACTCTGAAGAATGTGTTAGTTTTTTGGTTTTTCTAGGTGAAAAAAAAAAAAATTCTGGTGTAACACAATCTGAATTCTATTCCACAGGACACAAAGCAACATCTTTTTCATGTACTCTGTGCATGTGCAAACACACACACACACACATACACACACACACTCACACACACATACACACACATACACACATACACACACACACTCACACACATACACATACTTACACACACATACACACTCACACACACACCATGAAATCATAAACACAATGACTGAATCCAGCAATGGCCACTACAGATCATCCTGACATGGGTAAAGAACCCAAGCAGACATTTCTCCAAAAAAGGAATATATACGTGAAAATGAGCTGGTTGTTACCAACCACTAAGGAGTTGCAAATTAAAATAACAAAACATCTCACCCTCACCAGAACAGCTAGAGAGGGAATAAAAGTAAACCAGAAGATAAAAAGTGTGAGGATCTGGAGACACTAAAACTCCTGTGCACTGTGAGGAAATGAGGAACAGCACAGCCACTGTGGGAAATCATCTGGCCATTCCTCAGAAAGGTAAACACACAAGTTGCCGGCTGGCAACTCCGTAATTTCACTTAATGTCTGGATGTGTACTCAAAGAATTACGATATGTAGTCAACACAAACTGCAATGTGGATGTGCATACAGTTACAAAGCCCAAAGATGGAAATAGTCCAAAAGTCCGCCAGCTGAAGAATCCGTAAGTGAAGAGTGGCACGGGCGCACAGCAGAATATCGTTCTCCTGTATTTCCTGTATTGCATTGAATATCACTCCATTCAGTTTATAAAGATCAAGAATGAGGTACTGGCACAGGCAACCACGTGGGTGAACTCTGCAGAGCTTGTTTTGACAAAAATAACACAGATATAAAGAAACAAACATCAAATGGCTCCGTTTATATGGGATACACAGGAAGGGCAAAGCTATCAAGACTGAAGGCAGCTCTGTTGTTACAAAGAATGAAAATCCCAATCGTTCGATTTTAACAATAAAGACTCAGGAGCCTGATGCTAGGGTGAAAGCCTGCTAGCTCAGAGAAGCAGAGATAGCACCCATCTGATCTTCTTACTCAGCTCACCTCCCAGGGGAAACAGCCTTTCTTACTCAGCTCATGTCCCAGATGGAAAAAGCCAAAAGCTCTTTCTTCTTCTCCATGCTGCCTTAAATACCCTAATCTCAATGTCGATCCTTTCTGTTTAATCCATGTCAACCGGTTGCTTGTTCTACCTCTTGACCTTAGTGCTGACTTTATTTAGCTCCTGGGATTAAAGGTGTGTGCTAGAGGTGAGCCAAAATCACAAGTACTTGTTTACAGTAAACAGAAAGCTCTTGGGTTAAAGGTCTGTGTTAGGGCTGAACCATTCCACAACTAGAAACAGGTTTTTACAGTTCACAATTTTGGGGTTCACAAGGGGATCAAATATCCTGCAACACAGCTCAGTAGTTGCCAGGAACTAGGGAAGGAAGAAATAGACAAGGACTGCTTAATAAACACAATGTTTTATTTGGACGGTGTTGGAAAAAAATGCTGGAAGGAGATGGTAGATGGCTGTGCAACAGTGTAAAGGCGCCGCCTAAGGTCTCTGAAATGTATACTCTAAAATAGTTAAAATAATAAGCTTTTAAAAATGACACGTAGCTTTTAACTAGTTTTCATATTGCATAAAAAGCACTGCTAAATAAATACATCCAAGAGCTTAAAAAATACTTTCATGGAAAAGTATGAGTTTCATTTTAAACACGCATTTTTATTATGTATCTAAGTTTGTGTGTCTGCGTGTGCGTGTTGGGTGTTGGTGGGGGGAGCATACACGAATGTAAGTGCAGGTCCAGAGGGCATCGGATCCTGTGGAGTTACAGCTGGCTGTGAGCCACGGTGGGTGCTGGGACCTGGACTAGAGGCTTAGAAGAGCAGTCCACTCTCTCCAGAAAACCACCAGACAAGTTTTTAAACTGAGGTTTTTAACAAGCACTCATCAAAGGTCCTTGTGCTTCAAGGGACAGAAACAGTGTTGCTGCGTGTCTGCGTAGCCCCTGAGGCATCTGCAGGGTCCAGTGGCCCAGATTCCCTTCACAGTCCTGCACACAGGGTGGCTGCACACGCTTCGAGTGAAAAGGCTGTGCCGGAGTCCTCTCCCACCAACTGAGGAAGAACTGGCTGAGACTCCTGAGCAGGGTGAAATGCACACCTCTTGGCCCCCATAGAAACTAGCTGAGTTATCTCTCTCTGCTTCATTTCCCCCTAACACTGACAAGATGTTCTAACCAGTTTGTTCCTTCTGTTTGGACTTGTCACCCTCTGCAGAGATATAGTCTGATATTTACAAAAACACAAGCCTCCTTCAAAGTGAGAAAAGAGAAGGTCTTTGGTCTGAAAAACGGCACAGTGCCTTGGTCTAAATGGATCTCCACTGTGAATACCAACAACCAGAATGGAAATCACACAGAGCTTCGAGAGAAATGATGAACCATTCAGGGGATGCCTCCTTCATTCCTAAATAAATGGCCTGGAAAAATTACAAGCAACCATACAGATAAATCCAGAACTAGCCTGGATGAGTCAATGACAAGTAAGAAAGCAAAAACAGGGCACTTACTACTCACAGAAGAGACTTAGAAGTCATAAAATCAAACTTGCAAACCATAGACATACATCCAAAAGATTATACACCGTGACCATGTTGGCTTTATCCCTGAGATGAAGGGATAATTCAATCTATGCAAGTCAATAAACGTAATAAGCCACATAAATGGACTCAGAGACAAAAAAAAAAAGAAAAAAGAAAAAAGATCACCTAAATAGATGCAAAATCCAGCATGCCTTCATGATAAAAGTCTAGATAAAGTGGGCTAGAAGGTATATGAAAAAAACTCAGCATCATCCTAAAGGAAGAAAAGTTCGAATTAATCCCACTGAAATCTGAAATGGGACAGGGATGTTTACTATCCCCGTTCCTTTTGAATACTGTGCTCAAAGCACTGGCTGGAGCAATAAGGCAAGAGAAAGAAATTAAAGGGATACAAACAGGGAAAAAAGAAGTCAAACTGTCTCTATTTGCAGATTACATGACAGTACTCACTAGTAATCCCAAAAGCTTTACCGAAAAACTCCTAGAAGTGATAAATTCAGCAACGAGGCAGGATACACAATCAAGAAAGCATCTTCAACAATGGTCCTGGGGCAACTGTCCACATGCAGAAGAAGAACATAAACCAGACCTGTACCTATCACCTTTTATAAAAACTACCTCCAAATGGATCAAAGACCTAAAGGTAAAAGCTGAAAAACTGGAACTCCTATGAGAAAACATAGGCACTACCCATGTGATACAGCTGTGGGAAATGACTCCCTCAATAGGACTTCATTGGCCCAAGAATTAAGGTTAACAACCGACCAGTGGGATTTCATGAAACTGAAAGTTTTCCACACAGCTAAAGAAACAATCAAAAAGGTGAAGAGTAAGCCCAGAGAACGGGTGAGAATCATTGTCAGCTGCACATCTGATAGATGATTAATATCCAGTATATAAAGAACTAGAAACCAAAGCCAAACAAAAACAAAAGATCCATTCAATATACAGACCCGAATCTTAACACAGAGTTCTCAAGAGAAGAAAAAAAAAATGTCTAAGAGATATCCTTTAAAAAATGTTCATTGCCCCTAGCAATTAGGAAAATCCAAACCAAATATGTAATCTCACCCCAGCCAGGATGTCAAAAATCACCAAAGGACTGACAACAAATGCTGGGGAGGGCATGTGGAAAAAGAGGAACTCTCACTCAGTGTTGGTAGGAGCGCA
The DNA here is from genome assembly GCF_030254825.1 of Meriones unguiculatus. Classification (NCBI taxonomy): domain Eukaryota; kingdom Metazoa; phylum Chordata; class Mammalia; order Rodentia; family Muridae; genus Meriones; species Meriones unguiculatus. The sequence goes on along the minus strand of NC_083352.1, from coordinate 37,983,922 downwards.
AACTAGTCCAATCCCGTGGTAAATCATTGTGGGGAAGCTAAAGACAAATCTACCACGTGACCAACCTGAAACCATACATACAAGGAACATTACACAGCATGCACAGGTTGCATTTATGGTTTAGGAATATACATATGTAAAACAGTTGGCGAAACAGAGGCCATGAATTTAGAAGGGGGGGGGTTGTATGGGAGGGTGCGAAAAGAGAAAACAGGAAGAGGAAATGATGTAATCATATTTATAATCTCCAAAGATGAACAAACTATTTTTAAAAGGTATCTTGGGAACACACACAACATCTGAATATAAGTGGGACAATGATACTAAAAAAAAAAAAAAATCATTGGCGTTGTTCAGCTAACAACAATATAGTAGATAAGAAAATACCCTTAAATCTTGCAGATATACATTACCATCCAGTGACTTTAAGATACTACCCCTATCTACCCACACAGAAAAGATAAAGCAAGATAGGGAGAAATCTAGATGTGGGCTATAACTAGAAGAATTTGGTCTTCCAGTCATTCTAGACATATGACTCAGCCATACACTGGTCCTTTGCAAATACTGTCACCAAAAGTAGATTCACAAGGGACAAGGATGCTGCTTTGGCAACTTCCTAGATGTTCATTTGGGACTCTTCCACAGTGGCTAGGCCCTGTTATGTGACAGGTCTCTTTCAGTTTTATTAGAAGTAGGAAATGGAAACAAATTAAGGCATGAATGTCCTTCACTGGCTGGACTCTTCCTCGGAGATAGACATGATAGTGTTCAACCCACTAATCCTATCTCTCTCTCTCTCTCTCTCTCTCTCTCTCTCTCTGTGGCTTATTTTGATGTTTTTTTAAGGCGGGGTTTCCACAGATAGCCCATTTAGCCTCAAATGCTCAGCAATGCTGAGTATGAGGGTTACAGATATATATCACCAAGCTTATTAATCTTAGTATAAAAAATAAACATCAACAACAACCAAAAATAAAAAACAGCCATGAATTTGGGTCTATTACCTTCATTCACAGGTTCACAAGCCACCCTATATGGAGCACCTCCTTCTTGGTCAGGCACTAGGTCTGGCACTGTGCTTAGAGTAACCATCAAGACAGCCATGCACAGTACCAGCAGGTTCCAGGCATAGGTGAAAATGTACTCTGAGTCTCAACTGCTATGGTTTGGATGTGGCGTGAGCATGTCTTACAAGGCTTCCTTGGTCTGCAGCGTGGATGGGTTGAGATGATGGGGTCCAATGATGGGGTTCCAGTGCAGAGGGATTAAATCACAGGCTCTGCCCTCGGGAATGAGTTAGCGCTGTTTGGGGAAGCTAATCAGATCTGGTAGGAGGATCCTAGTTCCTTAAAAAATCTGCTGTTCGATATATATGTATATATATATATATATATATATTAACAGTAAGTTGGGCCTTGCCCAGGTCTTTCCTCCCAGCGTACAGATCTGCCTCTTCTGTTGTCTGCCATGTTGTAAAGCAGTCCTCACCGGGCCCCGGGCTCCGTGCTCTACAGACGCTTCGGCCACCGGGACTGTGAAGCAGACAAATCCCATGGTATGCAGTTTAACACATTCTGTTACAGCGACACAAAGCGAACCAACACACCAACTGTAGCGTGAGAGAATCACAAAGTCTCAGGGATGCTGTATCCGTTTTCCTAGAATCCCAGCAGTCTTCAATAGGAAACAAGGTTTTGGAAGGACCTCAAGCCACCCAAAATACTAACAGGGGTTCTTTAGAGCGCTTGTGAATAGCAAAGAAAGAAACAACAGGCTCTCGGTGAAATAATTTATGTTCGTGGATGAATGCCATCAAGCCTAAGTTAGAAGAAACCTATAAAAAGATGTCTGTGGGAGTTTAGGTACGGACAGAAAATACCATCTGAGGCCTCTACTGTCCACGTGCACAGACACACACCTGCTGTTGCTCAGCTCTTATGGGTCACTTGCCTAAAAGGGCCCCTCGGACACAGAGCAGCCTAGGCATTCCTGTGTCAATATTGTTCTGAGAGCTGGCTAGCACTACTTGACATGCTCTTTTCAATCAGGTGGCCACAGGACCAGCCTAGCAAAAGTGCTCAAGAGATGGCAAGGGGGTCCCCTTTCCTGTTCTTCTTTTGGAAGAGAATTGTTGTGCCGCAATCCAGAGAAAGGAAGCTCAGCAGAGAAGGGCCCCTGAGCGTGCTAAAGGTTTAGTTATACAAAGAGAAACTGTTGCCTCTGGCCCTAGAGTAGAGAAACAGGGACAAGGCTGGAGATGTGTCTCAGGGGCAGAGTACCCGCCCAGTATGCACAAGGCCATCTTATCCCCAGCACTGGGAGTAGTGGGTAGCAGAAAATGAGCCTCCATGGAGGAGACAGTACCTAGAGGGTACGTGTGTTTCCAAAGGCTGTTATTTTAAAAAATGGCCATACCCTAAGTGGCTTACAGTAACAGAAATGCATTATATCAGTCTGAAAGTCAGAAATCCCAAATCAAGGTATTGGCAGCTTTTCTTTTCTTTTCTTTTCTTTTTTTTTTTCAAAACTTCTAGAAGAGACTCTTCCCTCCTGGTCCAGCTTCTGGTGGCTGAAAGAGTTCCTTGGCTGTGGCTTCATCCTACCTCCCATCTTTGCAAAGCTTCTTCTCTGTGTGTCTTCTTCTGTCTCTTCTAAAGACAACTGTCCTTAAAGCCCAGGTAGATAATCCAGATGCTTTCATCTTGAAGTCCTTAACTGCATCTGAAAAGCCTTTTCCAAAGAGGGCCACATTCCCAGGTTCTAGAGGTTGGGATGAATCTTCAGAGATAGAGGCTACTGGTCAACCTGCTGCAGAGGACCCCCATCTACAGGTTGCCAGTGCCTACTTGACATAAAAGGCACAATGACATACATGAGTTCTCTACATACAGACGCAGTTCAGGATAAGCAAAAGCAAGACTAGAACACTCAGGTGTTAGGGAAAAAAAAAAGTGGAAACAGACCACTTCCTTTTCTTAAGACTTGAGAAGCACACTTCAGTGGCACACTATGAACCCAAACTGGAGTCCTCCTTACTTCTCCATACCTCAGGTTCCTGGTCCATAACATGGAAAAGAGCAGCCTTTTCCCAGAGGAGGGATTAAGTGAGTAATGCCTTGCTTAGAAGAGTAAAATAGTACTTCACAAATGTCAGCTACCACTGCTATTGTCTGTACCCTCCATCTTCCCATGCTGCCTCTGAACTACCACCCCTCTTTCCTCACAGCCCTATTTGTACTGCTGCTCACTGAGCAGTCAAGGGTGACCTGAGTTCTTGTTTGTATTCTTAGAAAAGACTGACTATATAGCTAAACTTAAACTAACTCTAGCTGTTGCAAGCTTGGAGAAAAATATACTGCTTGCCACAAAAACCTTTCAGTACATGACAGGACATGTGAAGCAAGTATGTAGTTTATTTGTTTCTATTTTCTCTGTGTTCTATCTTATTTCAGAAAGGACTCAAGTAGATATTCAATTACAGTCATATTAAATTCAAAATAAACAGTGAGGAGAAAGAATAAGATTTAAGTGGAACCTGAAAAGATAAAATGAAACCAGAAGTTGTTTGTTTTTTTATTTTTTCCTCCACAATATCTTTTTCACTCATTAAAACAGGCCACAATCTGCTCTCTGGTTTTCATTTCTTACACCTGGTACAAAAATAAAGCCTGACCCATTAAATTATTCACCATGTCCTTAAGATTCAAAGATGAAAGGGAGTAGAGCAGAGAAAAAGAAAGAGAAAGAGGCATTTGCTCAGAATTCTTGGTGAAAGAAAAAAAAAATTTTCTCCCTTGGGCCTCCTTAGAGAAAGCATAATGTGCTCTACTTAGCTGTTCCTCTAGACGAGGGGTTCTTAACCTGTGGGTCCAGACCTCACTGGGGTCACACATCAGATATCCTGCACATTAGGCATGCACATTATAACTCATAATAATAGCAAGACTACAGCTACGAGTAGCAACAAAATTATGTTATGGTTGGGGGTGGGGGGTCACCACAACCTGAGGAACTGTATTAAAGGTGAGCAGTGTTAGGAATGGCAAGAACCACTGGACTAAGCTGGAACTGCAATTTTAGGTTAACAACAAAATTGCCCACATTATCTTCCCTTGATTCGGTACTAACAGGTAGAATCCGTTCAATTGAAAGTGTTGAGGTTAATAGAGGGCATGTGTGCAGGTGTGCGCGTTTGGGGAAAGGTCAATGATTAACCATGACTTTGTTAGGAGAGGTAGGCACACAAGCAGGGTTTCCTATAAAGTTCGTTTGTTTGTTTGTTTTCTGAGACAGGGTCTTGCTGTCTGTCCCGGTTGGCCTGAAACTCACTCTATCAACCAGACTGGAGATCCCCGCCTGACTGTCCCTGCCTCCCAAGATCTGGGATTACAGGCAAGCGACACCACAGCCAGCATGACAGTACTTAAGGAGAAAAGAGCAAAAGTTCCTTACATAACGAGCTTTTTAAAGGGTGGTGGTGGTGATGGTAGTGGTGGTGGTGGTGGTGGTGGTAGCTGAGCAGCACTCAGAAGGCAGAGGCAGATGGGTTACTGTGAGTTCAAGGCCAGCCTGGTCTACAGAGTGAGGTCCAGGACAGCCAGGCTACGCAGAGAAACCCCTCTCAAACAGAACATAGCAACAAAAATGAAAACGGTTTTATAAGTTAAGATCCTCCACTCAAACAAATAAACAAACAAAAAACCAGTACCATGGAGCCCCTGTACCCTTTAGTGTTTGAGGAGTAGGAAAAGCAAAGACGGGATCTGAAGGAGAGGGACTGTCAGAGGAGAACAGGCAAAGGAGCCTTACAAAGTCACCTGGAAACCAAACGCTACAACTAGCATTCAGGTTGAGGTGACGGTCTGAGAAGTTGACAAAAAAAATTTTTTTAATGATTAAAATGTTACTGTAAAGACCTTGCAGGTGAAAAGTGAGGTTAGCCAGACCCGAAGTCTCCACATTTCAGGGAAGGTGTGCACAAGAAGAACAGCCCTGCTGAAGCTGTGAGCTCCACACTGGACTTTAGACTTTCACTGCCCATTATATCTTTATGTACTTATCTACCACAAAGATAAACACATTTAAAAAAAAAGTCAATGACAGTTAAAACTAGAAAAACCATCAGCTTTATGGCCTCCTTCATGACTCATGTGTCCACTGCCCAAATTCCATCCCTCCTTATCTTAAAATTCACCCTTTCTCTGTGCCCCACTTTATTTCAGAAATGTGGCCAAAACCTTTTTGCTATGACAATTTTGTGTTTTGTAATCATTGTTATCTGGCTGTTTCCTGTGTGAAGATTCAGAACACAACTTCATTTGGTAGTCTAGTGGGCACACTTTCAGCAAGAAACACCCACCCTCCCCGTCTCTTCTCCTTTCCCTTCTCTCCTTCTCCTCTTCCTCTCTTCCTCTTTGTCTCTCGTCTTTCTCTCAGTCTCTCACTTCCCGCCCCTCACAGTTACACTCATACGCACATAGACACACACCCAACACACTTACCTTGTTCAGCCATTTTAGCCCTGGTATTGTATTGGAATTTATCTGTTCCTCCAGCCATGGGCGCATTCGCATTCTTTCCACTGGCATGGTGCCCTGTGACGGAAGAGAAGCATATCATATATTTGGTATCTCTGTGAGTGACTATCTCACCTGCACCACAAAGTTCTACACCCCTGGCATGACCCTTTCCTAGCCTCCTCCTCCTCCTAGGAAGGAGCTGAGGATATTCAGCTCTCCTGCCATCTGCTCTTCCACCTGTCCTGTTCTCCCAACGAATGCCAAAATGGACCAGGCCAGACAGTCTCTATGCTGACTCAGCTGAAAAGAGTTTTCATGGACATGGTATGCCACGCACCTAACTAGCTGGAGTCCCAGACAGCTCTTAGTAACTGGGCCTCAAGGAAAGCTTTAGCTCTCTCTTTGGACTGTGCTTATAGCAGAAACTGTCAACATATCAGACACTCAAGGACCAATATCTGACCTTCTGAAAGCCAAGCAAATGCCAGGCAAGTAGTTCTGAGACAAACAGCTATGGTAACCAAAGAATTTCTCACAGTACCTCGGGAGTATAAATACTCTGCCCTCTCAATACTGGCACTAAAGCTCTGATTAATTTTGGTTCACTGAAGGTTTGTTACTGCCTAGTCAGTCATCCCTTCTAGACTTTATGTTCAGAGCTCACTAGCGCCTTCCCCTGTTCTTTGCTTCATCTTCCCTAGCACAGTCTCTTAGTCACGGCATCCAGTATTTTCCTTCAATACTAGCCTCCCTGCTCTGACCAGACAGCATGCCTTTTCCCTTTGAAAAATCACTTACATGGCTGGAATAGCTTTCCTCCACCAATGCCTCCCCACAATCCCCACTCCCACCAGAGTCTGTAGCTGTCTCTCTTTTTCCCACCCAAACACGGCTACTGTGGAATCACCCATAAAGCCACTCCCAACTCTCCACCCTACATCTTCACACTCATGTCAGCACATTTACATTCAGCCTGACACCTGAATTAAAGACTCAGGCTTCCACTCCACAAGATTTCGGGGGCAGTGTGACACCATGGTCCTCTCTCCAACCTGTAGCCGCCTCATTTCTTTAACTCCTTCTTCCCCAAACTAACGGAAAAGCATGTACAGATGACTACAGGTCTTGATGAGTCATGGCTCATAATCTTCTCTGCCGTCTCCCCTATGCTCTGCCTCACGCTAGTGCCAAGAGAACAATCACCATGACATGAATCAGTGAGGGCCTCACCTTTGTACGTGGGAGCCACTCACCTTTGCTCTGTGAGTGGCTCCCCTCCCAAAGCTCAAGTCCACTGTGCTTCTTGCTCACACCAAGCTCTTCCTTCCTCCTTGACCTTGTCAGTCTTCATCCATCTCCCAAGACCTAGCCTCTGTACTTCTTCCCCAAAAGGTCATTCCAGATCACTCCAGCCTGCAGCAACCCTTCCTCTTCCAACTCCTCCACCACTCACAGACCTCACCCTGATTACCTGAGGACCAGACATCACTGCAGGACGTGTGTTTTAGTCTCAGCTTTCATCTCATTTCTTATTAGGCCTAGCAACTTTTCAGCTGTGCACAGCCTCACTTCCCATGCACACTGTGGGCTCTTTCAGAGGATGAACTTCACTCCTTACAGTAAAATGTATAATCTTTTAAAGGCAAGTCCAACCTTCTACACAGTAAACGTGCAACACAAGGACCAGGCAAGTTCTAAGCAAGCCAGGCAAAGCTGCCAGGGAAGGATGACCTCCTGCAGCATCGGTAGGTGCCAGGAGGCCATTCTTTGAGACGGTGATAAAAAAAAAAAAAATAGGGCTGCTTTTCCTGAATCTCAAATTTGTTCCATCCGTGCATTCATTCATTCACTTACTCATTCATCATCTATCCATTCGGAGACCTCACTTTGGAAATGAGATTCTGGGAGTTGGGTCTGATAAAACATCTTGATTGTTACAGGACTCGGTACAGGAGGGAGTTAGAAACATGAAGGGTCCTGTGTGCAGGTGTAGGGAGTTACCAAAGAGTCCGGGGAGCCCTGGGAAAAGCTCTGCACACTGCTGCCCCCATAACGGTTCTGCCCTGCAGAGCGGTGACCACAGCCTCCTCAGATCTTCCCCGAGGAGCTGGGGACAGAATGACAAAATTAGGGACAGTTCCAAGAGTCAAGAGTGGACAGCAACAGACCGCTTCTTCTGAGGTGACGTGGCGGGAGTGCCGCTGGATTGCCTAACCTCGGTGGCAGGGCAGCCTGAGCCGCACATGAGCAACCCTGCTTCCAGCGAAATCACCTCGGCACGTTTCTTCCCATGCTCCCGTTTCCTCCCATTTTTTCCCCCACAAATAACCTTTTTGAAAAAGAAATGATAATCACTTGAAATATTTCATGAAGCTTTCTCCCATTGAAGTAGCAGTGCTTAAGCAGAGATAGCTGGCAGGCATCATTTTCAAAGTTCTGTACGTGGGGATTATCTCACTAAAAATGTACTTGTATCCGCAAGACCCACCCTTACAATGCTTCTACGGTCTCACAGATTTGTGCAAAAGGGGAAAATGCAAGATGCCTGGCACGGATGCACCGGGCTGAGGTCAAACAAAGCAGCAGTCCACATTCTTGCTGCCCCTCTCCCACCTAGTATGACCTTTTTCACATCTCTGTGCTTTTTGTAGATCTTCTTGTCATTTAAAACACCCTCAAAAGTAGTGCTTGAGTACTGTGGTGTTGTGTTTCTCTAAGCACGTGTGCGCGCGCGCGCGCGCGCGCACACACACACACACACACACACACACACACACACACACACACGCAGCTGTATGTATGATGTATGGAAAAAATACATGTAACCAGACAAGCTTACTCAAGAGACTCAGGCATAAGTTATATCAGCATTATATATGTTTGGATGTAAATTCATTTGGTTGTTGCTGTTTTTTGTTGTTGTTGTTCTGTTTATTTTTGAGACAGGCTCTTTCTATGTAGCCCTGGCTGCCCTGGAACTTGCTACATAAACCAAACTGACCTCGAACTCACAGAGATCTGCTTGCCTCTGCCTCCTGGGTACTGGGATAAAAGGCTCACGCCACCTTGCTCAGTGATAATTCACTATTAGTCACCAGGGTGTGCTAAATGAGGCACCATAAAGCATAAAGGCTAGATAATTGCTGGTGAAGATGTCCTACCAGAATCTCCCTATAAGCTGTTGTCATTGTATGAATGAACTGAAAAAGACAATGCAGCCACTCCTGATGAGACCTAATCGACAAGGGTCAGAAGGAAGGAAAAGAAGTCCTCCCCTATCAGTGGACTTGGGGAGGGGCATACATGCAGAGGGTGGAGGAAGGGAGGGATTGGGACGGGAGGAGGGAGGGAACCACAGGGGGGATACAAAGTGAATAAAGTGTAATTAATAAAGAATTTTTAAAAAAAAGAACTGAAGACACAGACATACACAAAAAAAAGCAACAAAGACTTGGTGAATATTTCTCCACAACCAAGGAATTCCTAAGGCTTCCAGAATCTGGAAACAAACAAGCTTGGAGCCTCTCTCTCCTCAAGCTTTCAGAGGAAGCAGGCACCTTGATACATACATACATACATACAGACAGACACTAGAACTAACACAGGAAGGAGAAAACACAAAGACCTCGGAGGAGAACGACAGCAACCAGTCAACAATAGTGAGGACTCAGGAGACCAGCCTGACCCTACAGGTCCTGGAAGGCCATCGTGCAACAGCTCTAACGCCAGAGAGAAAACTAATAAGCTCGTAGGTCCCTGGATTAAGGCCTGAGAAGCCAGTATCCAGATGCCCTTTTAATGTTTACATATGAGCTGCCTGGATGTTCGGCGGCATCCTGCCATGTCTGGTCTTTCTGGCCGGCAGATCTTTTCCGTGTATCTGATTGCCAGGCCATACTGCTTCCGTGTATCTGACTGCCAGGCCATACTGCTTCATCTGTCTGTTGGCTCATCACTAAACAGGCATTCAGCTCAGCCCGGAGTCAAAGTTTATCTCTCTAGCCACAATACGATAGCTGATAGTTTGTTGGCTTTGTCCCTCAAAGGTTCCTAGGCTAGAAACTTGGTTCCTAGTGTGGTAGGGTAAGGTGGTGAAACTTCAAGAGGCAGAGTCCACGGCTAGGCTATGGAGCCTCCAGTGTCCTGAGTAGATTCATGCTCTCTCTGGAACAGGTCAGGTCCTAGGGGATTGGATTTGCTCCCAACTGAATGGTGGTTGTGAGGGAGCTGGAGAAATGGCTCAGTGCTTCAGAGCGCCAGCTGCTCTTGCAGAGGACCAGAGTTTGGTTCTGAGCACACACACGGCAGCACAGAAGAGTCTGCAGCTCCAGTTCCAAGGAATCTGATGCCTTCTTGTGACTTCTACAGACACCACAGGCAAGCAGGCAAATGCCCACACACATAAAATGAAAATCAATCTTGCGAAGTGGGGTGCTTTCATGAGCAAGCCTTGTGCGTCCCCTAAAACCTAATTCCAAACACCCTCTATCACTGTGGTGTCCACTGCAGGAGGCCTCTCTACCACCTCCATGCACCTGAACCTCCAGAACTAAAAACCTTTTCTTCATAGACCTAACCTCACGTGTTCCGTTTCAGGAACCCAAAGCAAACTAAGACATGTGAATAAACACGTAAAAACACTCAAGAATTTTCTAAGATATTTATTTGTTCTTTTCCTCCCAGTGCATACAACACACGTTCTAAGACTATCCTACACTGTAGTCAAAGGGGACAGAATCTTGTTCTTTTGGCTCTTTCCCCTGAGGACTCAGCCCTACATTCTAACAGAAGTGTCCTAGTATCTCTAATAGCTGCCTCTAAAAAAGTGAGGACATTATCTTTGCTTTTATAATTATCTACAAAAAAAAAAAAAAGCTAAATTTCTTCAGCCAGGATTGGCTCGTGGGGGGACAAAAGGGGGAGTAAACAAAAGTAGAAATAGAGAACTAACTGCACAAAGCTTCCCCCTGGCCACCACATCTGGACCAAGGCGCAGGTTCTTACCTTTGAATGTGAGAAAAGGACTTTATGGTGTCTTTCGGGCAACCTCATTACCCTTGCACTGTGAGCACAGCTTAAGTAAAATTAGAGTTACTTGAAGGCAGACAATGTAACTGTAATCCCTGCACTTGGGTGGCAGAGGCAGGTGGCTTTCTGTGAATTCCAAGCCAGCCTGGTCTACAGAGAGTCCAGGACAACCAAGACTAAGTGGAGAAACACTGTCTCGAAACACTGCTCCACCCACCCCCAAAACAGCAGACAATGTAACGCTGTGACAGCTGATCCCATGATCACTAAGATGGTTCCATGCCTATGGCATGGATGCACAGGACACATGGATGGCTCCCTGCCCAGGTAGGACAGTGCCAAAGACAGCACTCCACTCAGCACAGCGTGCGATTTAAAACTTCATGACTCTTTATGGAATCTTACACTTAATATTTTCAGAACTCAGCTGACCCCAGGGCAACAGGAAGCCACAGGAAACAAAACCCACGATAAGGCAGAGCTACTGTTTGGTTGTCTGTGCATGAAGCCATGCAAGGCACTGGTAGTGATTAACATGCCACAAGTCATCCCCATGAAGTTGACAGTGCCATCATGCTGATCAGTGCCGTTGGCGACCATGTTTAATTTCCAGCTAAATAACTGAGACTTGGCTCTTCAGACAGTAATATAATTTTACAATGCTATTTACAATAGTAATACCATTTTCTGCTGTGCCAGGTATCGACACTAAAGTTTTGTTCAAGTCTCTTATTGAAATATTGTAGCCCTGAGAGACAGGGACTTGATTAGGACAAACGTAGGCCTATAGAGGGGTAGGTTGGAAAACTGCTGAAAGGCAGCCTGCTCGGGGAGCTGAGATTTTAAGAGGTCTATGTGACGGGGGAAGCCAGGCTCTGCTTCTTCCTCTAGGAAGCCCTTAGTTAGGAGGGCCTCTCTATGAGTCCTCCCTTCCTTCGCCAGTTTCTCTTACACACCACCAGCATATACATCTTCCTAAAACACAATAGAGATATCTAAACATCCCAGAGTCACATGCCGACTCCTGGGAGAAGACCCAGAAAATACAAACACAGGTCTTTAGCAGATATGACAGTGTACGAAGACACACAGACCAAACACCTTCAGGCATTTATTTCAGACAGTCTCGCAATATGGGCCAAACTCTCCTCAAACTCACAAGAGATCCACCTGTCTCTGCCTCCCAAATTCTGACTGAAAACCTGAACCACCATACCCAGTCCTCAGTTTTTAAAACAGTTTTCAGTTTTTAAAACAGCTATGCCTAAAATGTTTGGGACAGGCAAAGGTGGAAGTTTTTGTCAAATAAACAATTTAAAATTTTTAATTACAGATTTAATGGATGTCATTAAAATTAAGAACTCAATGATGGGCCTAAAAATACCTTTGATCCCAGAGTGGGGAGGATGAGGAGAGCATATGTGGGTCAAAGGTAATATACAGAATGAAGCTGGAAGATAAAAACATTTAAGAAGAAGAGCATAAACTCCACAGAGAAAACACTGTAGAGTTTTAAATACAGGTAATCTGAAGGTCTACGAAGAGAAAAAGAGCGAGGAAAAACAATTCTTCAGAAGACCACACCAGACATTTTTCTAATCACACATTAAAAATCATTAAAACCTCAAATGGGCAAACACAGATAAAAACCACAACTAACCCAAAACCAGAGAAAATTCTAGAAAATACACCCGGGGACCGAAGACTCATTGTCTTCAGGAAAGCAAAATCAATCACAAAACATGCAGGTCCATAAGCTCACTGTTCCACAGAAGCAATGGCAAACAAACTCTTAGAGAGAAGTCTTTGGCCGGCATGGTGTAGTAGGCAAAGGCCCAAGCTCCCAGCCAGATAGCTTGTTTTTAGTCCCCACAACACCTCGATGGAAGGAAAAAGCCAGCTCCTAACAAGGGGTCCTCTCACCTCCATGCATGCACTGTGGCTGTGCACATGCATGCATGCACACACACACACACACACACACACACACACGGGGGGGGGGGAAGAGAGAGAGGACGATGCAAAAAAATAATTTTAAAGAAAAGCATTAAAGGAAATTGACAGCCTTATGAATCTTTTATTCCTTCAAGAATAAAGACAAAATCAAGGCGTTTTTATTCAGACAAAAACTTACAGAACACCCTATAACCCCAGCACTTTAGGAAGCTAAAGCGGGAGAGTTAAAATTTCAAGGAGAGCACGGATTGACTCAAAGACAAAGAAACAGAGAAAGAGAGAGAAATTAACATGAAAAACTCACAGCTGTGTTACCTTGTGGAATTTTCTATACACAGTCCATGAGCTCACTATAATCTGAGTCATAGCGGACAGGTACAAGCCAGATGTGAGGAAGCCAAGATAGGAACTAAATTACCAAGGGCCGAGCTAAGTTTGAGTCTGTGTCCTAGAAGCTGACAATAGTCATGTCATGCCCTAGTTCTTTACCGCTACATCATATTGTTTGTTTGTTTGTTTGTTTGTTTGTTTTTCTTTTCCTAAGTGCTTGTGAAGGTTCTTGTTACATACCAGCCCTGCTGGTAGAGCCATGGACCCAGCCCACCGGATGCCATGTCTTCAAGGCATATGGTGTTTGGCTGTCCGGTTCCCCTCAACAGATAGTTTTTAAAACATGGTCTTACAGGGAGCTGTGCCGATTGCTGCAGTGGGGTTGGGGGTGCTCAGAGATAGGTAAGAGGTGGCCACTACCCTCGGGGAACTCCTAAGTTAGCTGAGGATGTGAAGACAGAGAGCATACAACGCTAACTAATAATTCTGTAATTATCATAATAAAACGAGGCAGTGGAGACCAGAGAGCAGTCTGTGATTAATTGCCAACTAAGTTAAGTAGTTCATAAGGAATACATGAATCACTATTAATTGGATTTCCAAGGAAAGCTCTGTGGCAGAGGAAGAGCATATTGGATGGGAGGAAATGCCTGGCCAGAGAGAGTTCAACACACAAGCTGGGTAAGATAAAAGAGGGTCAAAGCAGGGCCGAGAGGGGTGTGTTACTGATGAGGACAGAGACACTGACTCACAAACTGTCACTATTCACCGCTGGAGAAACGAGTCCTAGATACTTAATGCCAAACTTCAGTAACACAGACAGCAGCTTTAACCATGAGATTATATTATTTCCAGGCAACAGCAAGAACTTCCCCGCAGATGAGGAGAGAGCTGGAGCAGAGCAAAGAAAGTCTCCATGATTTCCACCACCATATTCATTCCGGGCCTTACTAGGCGCCGAGTGTTTCCTGTGCACACCTTCATTGAAGGGCCAAACAAGCCACCTGAGGCCAGCAGCTCATCTCCATCCTGGAGCCTAGGAAATGAAGGCCCGTACTTAGCCTGACCTAGGAGAAGCGGCAAAGCTCAAGTTCAAATCCAAATCTCTCTGCCTCCACAGGCCACTCCAGAACCCAGACAGCTCTCTAAGGCTCTATGCAATCTGTTCTGGGGTTCTGTTGTTGCTTGTTCCTATTAAGATTGGTATGCTTGGCGTATAATCAGCAAGTTTAACTTGATTTTAATGAACCGAAGTATAAGATAAAAATTTAAGAGAGCACTACAAATAGAGCCAACATCATTTGAAGAAACTTCCTTTTATTTTTTCTCTTATCATCTGTGGTGCTGTAGCATACTGACTGATACTAATACCATGGTTGATAGAGTTTTAAAAGAATTGCACTTAGACTGAACTGCCCCTCAACAGTGTGTGTGTGTATGTGTGTGTGTGTGTGTGTGCGCACGCGCGTGTATAGGCAGGGAGAGAGAGAGGATATTAGTGAGAAATAGGAGGCAAAAAAGAGGGATACAGGGAAAGAATAAATAAATAAATAAATAAGTGAATGGATGAATGAATCAATCAATCCACCCTTAGAAACCTATGGGCTACTGGGAGATAGAAAAGAATATACAAGAGTTCACAGGCATTTGCTTGCATAAAAATAGCATAATAATAACACATTCAGAGCTAAGACAACATGACAAAGTACATTAAGGAGGAGGTGTGAGACCCTCACACTTGGCTATGTTTCCTATTTCTCCGTCTGTGGCATTTGTGCGTATCACTCCACATAGTCTGGTGGGATCCTGGAGGAGCAAGTCAACCACTGCCAGTCATGAGACCAGGGAGATGCTGACATTTCAGTGGAGCAGCGGACAAAGGGGGGAAGAAAAAGCCTAGTGCCATCTACACCAATACAAAGCTGATTTCTCAGAGTTTTATTAAAGTTATTTTTACCTCATCATTCACTGTCTTATGAAACTCTCTAAAGGATGTACGTCAGACTCATCAAGGCATACATTTTAGGGGGCTGGAGTAACAGCCCGATAGTCCAGAGCACTCGTTACTCTTCCAGAAGCCCTGGGCTAGTTCTCAGCAGCCATGATGGGCAGCCCATGGCCACCTGTAACGTCACTACATGCACAGGGTGCATGCACACACACTCAGGCACACACACACACACACACATATACATAAAATAAAACAAGTGTCAGGCTGAGGAGAGGGCTCAGTAGTAAAATGATTCCCATAAAAGCGTGAGGACCCAGTGAAGAGCCAGAGTCCATGTAAAAAGCCATGCATACCAGCATTCATCTGTAGTCCCCAGCTCAGGAGAGAAAAGGGAGGATCCCTGGAATTTGCTGGCCAGAAATCTAGACGAACCAGTTCTAAGTTCATAAGAGACCCTATGTCAAGAATAAGGTAGATAAGGAAGATAGCCAATGGCAATCTCTGGCTTCCATATGCATGTACACACTGTTACACACTTGCCCGTATCTTGTACACACACACACACACAGATTGAGAGAGAACAAGTTTCCAGTCCACTGTTTTCTCCACAAAGTTAAAAGCAATCCAATCATTACTTCTATTACTTGGGCAAATGGCCACCCCCAAAAGCATCGTAAACACAGCCACCTTTTCAGCTGTGCATTTATCCCAGTCTCTAAAACTGCCATGCAATATCATCACCTGGCGAACACTGAAAGAAAATCCCCGAGCCCCCATCTCCTAAGACTCCGCAGGGCTTGAAAACAGGGATCACGCTCATTACCCTGGCGTAATTTCGAGATGCTGCTAAGTGGGGAATCACCGCCACTCAGTGCCCATTAATCTAATGGCCTTCCGCATCCCTGATGGTTGGTTAGCAAACATCTCAGATGAGTCACAGGACAAGGGGGGGCTAATGGCGATGGGGTGCATTACTAATGGAAAACAAATGCACACGAAATTAAAATTCCAAAGTGTCTTTATCACAGAACAGGTTTCCCGTGCTGAGAATCACAGAGATGATCGTTTAGGAAACCAGCTCTCCACACTGAATTATCTGATTAGGTGAGCCCTGGGTCCTTTAGCAAGATTTGCAGAAGACACCATAGAAATTTTACAAAAAAACAAAACAAAACCATGATGTCATCATCTCTGGGCACAGACTACTCCGGTACCCAATGTGGTTTGCCTTAGCCTCTGACCATGATGTGTACTGCTGTGTCACCACCGTGAACACACACCAAAAAACTGCCTTAGGTTCTCCGTACGTATGCTCAAAAGACACTAACATATAGCAGTTTGGGATGTGACAGGTGACATACATTTGCCAGTTTAGGGTAGAACGGGTGGCACGGTGGTCATCCCAGGAAGCTGCTCTTGTTCTAGCCTCATAAGGACAGTTCCTCTGCCAGAGAGTAAGCCTTGAAGATGAATGTATCTTTTGATGCTAGTGCTCCTGAGTTTTGCTGAGAGGCCCCACAGGGCTTAAAGAGCAGCTCTGAGACAAGTGTTCAGACACTCCAGGTCAAGCGCTCTAACTGGAAGACAGCTAGGCCTCTTCTTACTTTTGATTGATCCTTTTGTACTCGACCTCACTTATTACCATTTCCCACGCCCTCCCACCTGGGGCCACCTACTGCTTCCGGGTTGCCCTTCGGCAGGCCACACCTTCTCCATCTCCACCAGGGCGGCCTGGTTAGCCATACTTCCTTCCTCACCTGGGTTGCCCAGCAACCCCGTGGTTGCCATTCTGCCTTCGGTCTGTTTCCACATTCTCCTTGGCAATCTCCCAAACAAGTCTGTGGTGGTCGCCCATGTGTTTAGAAAACTTTCCATGACTTCCCAACCGGCATCTTTCTGAAAAAGTCCAGACCTCTTACCATGACCTACAAGGGCCCTTCCTGGGTCTTGCTAAGTCAGAATCATTTTAGCACTTTGGCACTCTAGAATCCCCTGCCCCAGCTCTGCCCATGGAGCTCAGCCTCCCTAATACGCTTTTCTATGACTTGACCTGGCTTTCACGCTTCCCCATCCTAGAACACTCTCTGGCCTCTTGCGCATTTCAACACCGTAAGCTCTACCACCTCCTCACTGCAAGCGTGTCTCATCACCGGGAGACTCATTTGCGCATGCTAGACCGAATGAATGGCTCACCGCCACTGATCTTTCAAGGCCTCCTCAGGTCTCTGCTGCTTTTTGAATCCCAGCTCCTCCTCTGGGTTCTCACACAAGCCATTTCAGCTTTCACCCTCCTCAAGCCTCTGGAGCTGGCGCTGGGTTGGACATACTGTAGCCCCTCCCCCACCTGTAGCCCCATGCGGCACGAACTTCCAGTGTGGACAGGGGGTAAGATGGTGACCGCCTTGGTGGACCCAAGGTTGGCCTGCATGAGTGTGTGCTCCTTACCCAAAGGGTAAATATAAACAAGGGTCTGAGATGTCTGCTCAAGCCCCAGCTCTAATGATCGGGAGCTCTGTAACCATGGACACCTTGTTTAACCTCAGGTGTCTGCTTCTTCAGCCGCAAAGTAGAGCTCACAGCAGCACCTGCATGCCTGTGAATGCACTGGGCACTCATGCTCTTCACGCCTATAGCCTTGCACAACACTGTTAAAACACTTGGACTTGGTAGCTATTGTTAGTCTTCGGCTGAGTGTGGGGAAATGCTGGAGCTGACAGCTGCTGGCGTTTGCAGGAGTTTGCAGGTCTAGACCTGGATCGTTTGCTTAGTCACACTCCAAGGGCCCCCACTTAGCCATAGGTCGTGTTCTAGGAGGATAAAGGAGATTGGAAAATGGCTTCCTATTCCTTTATCCCGCCCCCTCTGGTGCCTTCCTGGAAACTACGGATTAGCAGAAGTTACTCCACATCCTGGCCAACCACGGCTTTAGTTCTGTAGCTTGCCCAAGGAAAGCAGTATTTCCCCACTCCCCGTGTTCTAAAACACAAGTACCTCCCTTCTCTCCAGCCCTTCTCCCCCATCCTTTCCTGAAAACAGGGTGAGGAAAGAGCCAGAGGGGTTTCCCCCGTTGCGTCACTTGGATACACTCTCCGGTTGCTTCACTGTGGCTTGCTTCCTAAAGCAGGGTCACCTGGCCAGTGCGCATGCTTCCAGGTTCTCAGAAGACTTGAAAGCAGAGGAGGAGGAGCATGCGCCCTGGCTGGCCCTGTTTCTGACTAACCTGGAGAGCTATTTCAGGAGCCTAAGTCCCACAGAAAGCTAATATTCCACCACCCTGATGTGAATTTCACACAAACACTTACTTAAGGTGTCAAAAGCCACCAAAGGACTGGGCACCTTTTCCTATCTGCCCATCTCCACCTCCTGCCAGTTTGTAGGAAGAGAAACGGGAAGTTAGGAAGCCATGATGAGGACTTCCCAAGAGTGCCAGATTCCCGAGCCTGAGAACGACTCCGACCACTTTAACTTTGTCTGCCCCGTACTTCGCAATAGCACATTACTTCTTCTCTTGGCTTCCAGGGGAAACATTTGAACTTCCCCTCTCAAGGAAGTTTTTATTTTTAGGGCCAGCAGAGTTCCAACTGTTACCATGGTAGTTACTAATCTGATTACGCTACAAAATATTTGGATGCTAATATCCATCCAGTCATGTAGTCCTGGCTCATAGCTAACCTGACAGCTTGGGTTTTTGCTTTGAGACAGGGTCTCACTGTGTCACTATGTAGCTCAGACTGGTCTCAAACTCCTGATCCTCCTGGCTCAGTCTCCTGGGGATTACGCGATATTCAGCAACAGGGAACTTTGTTGGGTTTTGTTGTCGTTGTTGCTATTGAAGAACACCTTCGCGCTACGTAGTCAAGCATGACTTTAATCTGATCCTCCTGCCTCTACCACGCAAACAGAATTAACAAAAGTGCGCCGCCATGCCCAACAGCCTCATGCACCGGGTACTCTCCCAGCTGCTGGCCCACATCCCCAGCCCTAGTGTTCTAACCAGATTTTTAAAGGATTCTCTTTATCTTATTTATCCGTGTGTGTGCAAGTATGGAGGTGGCAGGTGCTTGGGTGTCCTCCATCTCTACCTGTTCTGTAAAGTGCAGTCGCTCCTTGACCTGGGGCTCATGTCTTCTTGCTGGGCTGGAAGCCAGCAAGATCCCAAAATCCTCTCGTCTCTCTCCCACTTGACCACGGGGCTCCAAGTGTACACAGCGTTGTTATATGGGTGCCAGGATGTGAATTCTGGCTTTCAGAATTGTTCTCCAAGCACTCTTAACCACTGACCATTTCTCTAGCCTCAACATGGACCGTCCTTATGTGTCATTACGATCTCCATAGGCCCCAGCTCTGTATTTACTCATCATGGAGTAGATAGTGGTCATAAAGCAGGGTGTAAGATGATCCTTAGTGTCTCAGCCCCCATGCCTCCAGGCTATCCCAGATCCCCAAAGGCAAAATGGGTAACAAGGAAGACCTCCTCAGCTCCTACGTGTCTGACAGTGTGCAGCGTGAGCCTGCAGTGCAAGCATCTCGTTATTACTATACCTTACCTGAGATAAGAACTGAGATTTTATATCTAACTTGGGCAATCAGCCTGTCACTATAAAACTCAGAAGCTCCCTAGTCTTTTCTATTGGCTCCACAACTTAGAAACTATTAGACAGGTTGGGGTGTGGGGGAGGGGAGAACGCAACTTCCTCAGAACTTACAATGATTAAATATGTAGCATGGCCTCTGGTCAGTAGCATTTAGTTAATAATGACTCATTTCTGCAGATGCAAAACTTACAATTAAAGACATTTAAGGGAGGCTGGGGGTGTAGCTCAGTAGTAGAGCGCTTGTATAAAAAACAAACAAACAAACAAACACAAGGCCCTGGGTTCGGTCCTCAGCTCGAAAAAAGAAAAAAAAAAGGCTTTAGGAACACTATTTATAATCCTGAAGCATTTAAGTTGATTGGAATATCTGGACTCCAGGAAGATGTGTAAATAAAATGCGGTAGAGTGGAGTGATGAAATGTTGGGAATACGAAAGTGTGATTTGTATGGGAATACTCAAAACACTGCAGTGAAAAAGAAAGTGGAGGAAGAAGCTGTTTTTTCAGCTGTGGAAGTAAGTAAGAGTCAAGCACAAACTGCTGAGGGCTGTGCACCGCGGCAGGCTCCTTCTTGGGCACCGTGAGAGGGGACAACAAAGCCAACATCTTCCCTGTTACTGACAGTCAAGCTGACTCATCCCAAGCGCCCCAGCTAAGTGACACTGGTGGTGCTACTCAGGACACACACTTGGCTGGCAACTTGAACCAAGGGACAGTTGTCTGGCTTCAAACTGGACAGCTGGAGGATGGGGTCATACCCCAACACTTGAAGTGGCCAGCATAGAAGGTGCAAACATTTCCTGAATGGAGTGAAGGCTGAATATCTTGAAGGCTGAAGCCCAGCGCCCTCAAAACGGGTACTGGCCTGTGCTCACTCTAAGTCCTGAGTTTCCTAGACTGTTCTGACATGAGCAGAAAGACTGAACTTTAGGTGAGAAAGTAGGAATAATGAATCAATAGAGGACATCCTCCTCAACACAACGGAAAGAGTCCATCTCCCTGCCTGCCTCCCTCCCTGCCTGCCTCCCTCCCCCTCTCATGCAAATGACTTAGCCCACTCAGCAGACACACTAGGTTGAAAAGGCTTCTCCCAAACCCCCAGCCCAACAGCAATGTCACCCACCAGAAACTGTGACATTTTTTGAAAAGGGTGTCTCTGCAGATGCACACACATGAAAAGGAGGCTATCCAGGATTAAAGTGGGCCTACCAGGGGAAGGAAGAGGGTCTTTCCTTTTACTCTTCTAGACTCTTTGGCTGGGCAACAAATTAAGATGACATAACGCAGATTAACAAGAGAAAAGCCACATCTAAAACCCTATCTAAACCAGACACACAGGCATCCCACTGAATGTGAGACTCAAAAAAGAGGCGGGTGATGAAAGTGTAAACAGCATCCTGAGCTACAAAAGATCTGGGGCTCCTGTGGGGTTGTGGTTACGAATGTGTGGAGAAGTAAGTGTGTTGATGAAAACACTGAGCCAGATACAGTCCTAGGTAATAAGAGTGGCCATGACAACCCTTCTCTGATACTAACACTCTCTCTCTAATGCATATTTTTAGAGGTATATTTTGGGTTGCTTTTTATAAAAGCATTCATTTCCCAGACCCACTCCTGTGCCTGAGTTTCTGAGAAACAGAAACGGGCTCATTCTTCAAGTCCCATATGATCAATGTCTTTCTATGTAGATGACATCTGGACACTGACACATTCAAAAGGCAGAGAGAGAGACAGAGAGACAGAGAGAGAGAGACAGAGAGAGAGAGACAGAGACAGGGACAGGGACAGGGACAGGGACAGAGAGATAGGCAGAGACAGAGGCAGAGACAGATTGAAATAATCCATCTCCAAGCCACAAAATCAAGACCTGCCAGCAACCACCAGAAAGAAGCCAGGAAAGGCGCCCAGCGGCTTCTCCCCTGGGGCTCTAGAAGGAAGCAACTTGGCCAATACCTTGATTTCAGACTCCTGGCTTTCAGAACTGTGAGAGGATCCATTTCTGTTGCTTTCAGTTGCACTGTTTGTGGTCACTGGCGTGTGAAATAGACACCGGTGAAGAGAAGAGGCCAAAGTGGTGAGTGTGGGGACTGGCACAGAGCAAGCTTCACCAGGGAGGAGGAGGCAGCTGCATCCTTGCATGTGAAAGAAGGAAGGCCATTTGGGGCAGTGAGGACAGATGCAGGAAGGAAATAGCAGCTGCAGACAGGTGACAAGGTTCCTCTGTGGGAGACAGCAGCCTTGGGCAGGAGCAATGGCAGGAGCCGGGGGACAAGGAAGCCATCCTGACTCTATGGGACTTGACAGTAATATGAACTGACAAGTAGGAAGAGTACAGAAGGCAGTCAGAGTAAGTGGAGGGGAGTTATACAGACAGAAGGCTAGCTTCATGGGGCCACGGGGTTAGCAGAGAGGGAACTGGTTTGGATCCACGGTTTTTCACATATGAAAATGCAGAAATAAACGTAGATGTGAAAATGCACGTGTGCAAGTATATATACATACATATTATAAATATACATGTACGTGCACACATATATATTCTCAGAGGACCTGAGATCAGCAACTAACATGTCAAGGGCAATGAGCACACCTCCTGCTTAGATTCTAAATACTCTACTAACCAGCACCAGGAATTCTTAGAGCAATGGCTGCTTCCAAGCCCAGGACAGGGAACGTAAAAGACAAATCTTAACCAGAATGTTTACTTACCTATTTGGGGCACACACACACAAAAGGAACGTCTTCAGAAAAAGAAAGGAAAATCAAAGCAAAGCATAGCAGCAAACGTTAGCTTAACAGGCTTGCACTGGCCAAATCAGACAGATGATGAGCATCAAATAAGAATAAAAATGTAAAGAACCTTGAATAAGTAAACAGAGAGTAAGCCTTTCCATAAAGAAGAATGTCAGTCAACAAACAGAACAGTGGGAGCCAGAGATTAACATTTGGTACCTAGCTTCAAATAGGAAGCATCAGTGAAAAGTGGGGCGTGTTGGCACAGCCTGTATACCTGGAGGCTGAGGCAGGGGCATCATCACAAGTTCAGATTCTGCAAGGGCTACATGGTGATTCTGAAGCCAGCCTGGGCTGTACAGTGAGATCCCGTCTAAAGAAGCAGTAAGTAGGGCTGATGAGATGGCTGTCAAGCCTGATGGCCAGGACACGCGGTAGAGAAGCAGAACCAACTATGGCAAGTTGCCTTCTGACTTCCACACACCCATCCTGGCACGTGCCCCCAATAAATGTAAAAATGAAGAAAAAGGAGGGGGTGGAAGAAACTGATAAACGCTGAACAGTAAGGGAAAAGACAGTTAAGCAGGGCATCTGCACAGTCTTAGAAGTGCCTCTGACAAAGTGTTTTTACTACAAAGGGGAAAATAACTTTACAAAAAAAAAAAAGGCTAGAGGTGGAGAGATGGCTTAGTGGTTAAGAATACTGTCTGCTGTTCCAAAGGACATGGGTTCAATTCCCAGCACCCATATGGCAGCTCATAGCTATCTGTAACTCCAGTTCTAAGAAATCTGATACCCTCACACCAATGCATATAAAATTAAATAAGTTTTAAAAAAAATCAAAATCTTAGAGAGATCCAACAAGACAGGAGTTGAAACCTTGAGGGGAGATGAACCCGACCTAAGATATGACTAAAAGCAAGTATAATGTGGGAAATCCGAATGGGAGGAAACTATGCAAGCACGGAGGTTTAGGATGGAGCAACTATTGCCCAGTATTGTGCTATAGATTAATTAAATACATCCTAGTCTCTGTGTGGTGATTTGGGTATACAGCTGGCTTAGGAATAACCACTGTTTAACTAAAAGATAAATCAATAATAAATATTTATATTCAACAACATAATAAAAAGGCTAAACAACTCCTTAACCAACTGATGAACACCATCAGTAAAGAGACGCCTCAGAGCCGTATGCAGCCCATGAGGATGCTGGATGAGGGTACCAAGCCTACGGTGATGTTCGTTAAAAGTACATGACCTGAAATAACATCATGAGGAAATGGCCAATGAGGCCAGATTGGCAGATATTCTATAGGATAATAGCCCCTAATTGTCAAAAAATGTCAAGTTCATGCTAGCCGAGGATGGACTGAAAAGGAAGGATTCCTGAATGCAATGCCTGGCCCCCGATCAGACTCCACACAAAGGCCATTATTGAGACATCTGGCCGACTTGAATGGGTCTGTGGATTAATGGTACCGACGCACCAGTGCATTTCTTGGTGCTGGTGGTCCCGCTGCGGTGATGTGGAAGAGTATCTTTGATGTAGGAAAGGCACACTCAAAAATTCAGGGGAGATAGAACATCAGTCACAAGTAACCCTGAAGGTTCTAGGAGGTGGGGGGGGTGGAGAAAAAGGATTCTTTGTCCTATTCTTGTAACTTCAGCCTAAATCTGCAATTAGTTCAAAAGAAACGGACTTGGCAGGGAAGACAATAGCAAAGCATGTAAATAATTTACAAGGCAGAAGGGAAACAAATTTCTGCAAATATAACAAACCCAAGAAAACTCTCTTTGCGGTGCCTCAGTGAAGCCGCTGACCATTTCTTCCTATTCCAGGCGCCCAGACAGTACTAGGCACATGCGCTACTACCCATCTATCCTGCCTGCTTTAAGGAGCGACCCCACGAAAGCCGCAGTTATCCGAATGATGAGCCACTGAGCTTCACTTCCTGGGAAAGCTGAGCGCCGAGTCTCACTGTTAGGGTACATGGAAAATTAAAAAGACCATCAAAGGGGGTGCCTGCTTGCTTAGGGAAGTCTCTCAAATTTAGACATCAAAACATTCGCACCTCCAGTGAAATTCCTATACTAATATTTCAGGGCGGCTTTTTACATTTGAAAGCGCCGCCGATTTCCCAGAAGCCCTGTGTGGCCGCTTATAGTCAACTGTCAACTTGGTAACAAAGAAAAACATCAGGGGCATCCCCTCCGAGGCAGCCACAGGTTGCTTATCTTAGAAGCCCCCACACTACCAAGCCCCAGCAGTCAATTTTTCCAAAACTCTCCATCTTCCACCAGCCCCTAAGACTGTCCTTCCCAGCATCGGTTTGCTTTCTAGCATGACAACAGTTCCCACTCCCACAGCCTACTGGGTACTTGGCTCCGCAAAGGCCTGCCATGAGTAAGGGCTTCACTCTCTGTTTCTCATTTGCAACTTTTCCTCATTTGCAGAAAGAAGCCTGAATGAACCTTCAGTTCTACTTGTGCCAGCCAGGCTGGAAATTGCAGTCCCCGCGCTGACCTCAGAGAACCAAGGCGAGCACATATAACTATTGTCCACGGGGAACAGCCAAGACTCTGTGAGCATGGAAAATGAAGCCAGCGGCTCAAGAACAATTGCTTCCTTCTACAAAGACTGTACCAAGCAGCCATCCCAACTGCCCTCCGCCGCCCACAGCCCTGCCCCATCATTGGCTCTGCAGCCAGGCCACTCTCTTAAAACACAAGTAAGATCTTGTCGCCCTGCTGAAAGCCCATTGATGTCACATGCACTGACTCCCTTCCAGCCCGTGCTCTCTGTCCTTGTTCTCCAAACTGCTGGGGGTCGGGGACAGGGTGTATCTGCCCCAATGTCTCTCCACCTCAAGAATGGCCTCATTTGCTTGTTGCTATGGTTTACGAAAGTGGTAAGGCCTCCACTGGCTCTGGCTACTACTACGTTTTAGCATTTCATTCCCAGCTTGCACTGTGGGGGTGTGGGAGGGTTGCTCTCCGGAACCTTTAGGAGGAAGCCCTTAGCGGCAGGGAATATTTATAAGGGCAGCCCCACCTCCTGTTCCCTCCGAGCCTGCTGACCCGTCCAGATGGGAGTCAGCAGCCTCCTATTTCTACTGCTACAGCAATCAGCCATTTCTGCCACCATGCCCTTTTGCCTCAAAAACCTATCTATCTAAGCGTCAGTCAAAAGAAACCTTTCCTCCCTTGTTTCTTGCCAGGTGTCATCATCAACAACAGGTATCAACAACAACAGCAACAAGAAAAAAAAAAAAACAGAAAGAAAGAAACAAACTAAGACCAGGCACACACCCCCAATCCCACCACCTGACATAGAGGCAAATGGATCTCTATGAGTTCAGGGCCAGCCTGGTCGACATAGCAAGTTCCAAGCCAGCTAGAGCAACATAGTGTCTTAGAAAAAAAGGAGACATTGGCTTACTCAGTTTTCTGACTTAGCTTCAAATTACTCCTCAGCAAAATTTCTCAAACTACTCAAGGAGAGCCCCCCCAAACTGTGTGCTCCAACAGTCAGGAAATCTTCATGAACAAAAGTAATTCTTTATTATTATTCTGTTCCCGGGCCTTGGATAGAGTATGGCAAAAGCCAAAGGTTAATAATTATTTTTAAATAAATAACCAGTAACATACTACAGTAGTCTCCCTTTCCCCTTGTTTCCATGGTTTCAATTACTGGAGGTACAGCACTGTCTGAAAATAATGAATGAAAGTTCCAGAAAGAAACAACTCATAAATTTAAAGTTCCTTTTTATGCCACATGATTAGAACTGTTCTATTTTATTATTGACATTCTTTATCTCTTTTTGTATTATCTGTGTGTGTGTGTGTGTGTGTGTGTGTGTGTGTGTCTTTGTGGGGAAATGTGTGCGCATTCGTGCAGGTACCTTGCAAAGACCAGAAGAGAGCATCGGATGCCCTGGAGTTGGAGCTCCAGGTGGTTGGAAGATTTTAGAACCACACGAGGGTACTCTGGAAGAGCAGCAAGCATTCTTAACTTCTGAGCCATCTCTCTAACACTTGTTTTTTACATCACCTTGCTCTCCTACTGTGCCTGACTCATAATTGAACTTTATAGGTATGCAAAATTTTATCTATGTGTCTGTGTGTGTGTGTGTGTGTGTGTGTTACTATCCACAGAATATATGCAAGAACTCACTAGGAATCTTGCAAAGTATTCCTGGTGGGTATGTGAGGACCATGACATTAACATCAAGTATCATGACAACCAAAAGTTAAATTCATAGGCAATAACCATGAGGAAACCGATAAACTCTTATAAAAAGAAATATCTATTGTCTATCCAGCCACATGTGCTGTATGGAATTCTGCCTAAGAAGGCAGCAGGGAATATGTTTTTAATTACTTCCTATAAATTATGCTATAATATTTTAGACTTACAAGATATAATCAGAATCGTGCCTGTTTTAAATTCCATATGCAGGAATATCCCAGGAACTTGGTCATTCTCACCAGTAGCACGAAGGTGCCTATCAGCAGCAGTTCATGACGATCGGCATGGGGACCATGTAATTTATTGGCCAAGCCGGGGGAGTTTGAGTACACATCAGGCACCGATGGTACCTATCAGTGGCTATCCTGGAAACAGATATAAAGAGGGGGTCAGCCCGGGCTACACGGGTGAGACCTGGGTCTAAGGGAAAAAGACAAAAAGGGGGGCTGTTCTTGGAAAACCGGGATGGGAGGCTCCTCTGACCGTAAAAAGTACTGTGCTGGGACAAGCTACCATCTTTTAGTCAAGATCTTTGGGCCGGGAATGCTTCAGAACTTGAAGCGTTTGGATCTCAAAAGATGGTAAGGTGCACACACTATACAGAACACAAGCCGCCACCCCCCAGCTGTATGCCTAGGGCAGACCCTCTTAATCCAGCAAAATAATATTTTGCAGCAAAATGTGTACATCCACACTGCTGGGGACAAATAAAAGCTATGGACAGCTTCATGCTGACTCGGGGCAGACTATACTGCCAGGGGAACCCTGATGGGAACATCCAGCCTCCGCACTCTGTGGATTGCAAGTGAAGGCAGAGGATGCCAGGTTATTCCCACCCTTGAAATACACTGTTGTTTCCCTGGTCTTTAAGCTGTACTCACATTGCAAATTCATCCAGTACATGCTAGGCTTAATTTAGTGAGTAACAGCATTTTTTTTAAAAGTTCTAATGCAAACTCTGTGCCTGTTAGAGAGTAGGAAAATATGTTTCCTGGATACTTTTATAAAATTTGAATCTTAACTAACCATTTAAATGATTACTTCCTTTGAATCAGGTTTACCTAGCCATGTGTGTAAAAGTACCCTCTTTTATTAATCTAATGCATAAAATGTCTGTTTACAAAATAAGAATTAAACAAGATTCAAATGTCCTAACTCTTCTTTATAATGACATTTGTTGTTCCCTTGTTTGTCCCCCTATGACATTTAATAGTGGATTTGGGGACAGCAAGATGGGTCAGCAAGACTGCCAACACTGACAACCCAAGTTTGATTCCTGCACCCCACATTGTGAAAGAGATCACAGCCTCCGGAAAGCTGTCCTCTCATCTCCACACTCACACCACAGCCCACCCACGCTCACACCCACGCACAGAACAAAACAAACAAACAAATGTAAATGTCTTATTCCAAAAAGTTATTTTAAAAGTAATGTATTAAAATTGGACGCTGGGTGTAACAAATTAGATTGAGTTTGTTATTTGTTTCTGTTTGCACTTGGATGAGGTCCACATTGAATGGAAACTGGGATAAGCCTTACCCCTCCACAAGGACCATGGTATGAAACTAAAACTAAACATGGATGAGCAAAATTTTACACCATCAAAAAAAAAAAAAAAAAAAAAAAAGAAAAGAAAAGAAAGAAAGCCTAGAAAGCTTAGTGGCTGCATTTCCTTTATCACTCAGGTTTGATGGAGAGGAAAAGGGTATAGCAGCAACAGCAACTCAGGAAAGTGCACCTATGTTCTGTGGCGTCCCTGAGCACATACCACGCAGGGTAGGTCCAAAACACTGACTCGAAAGAAAGCAAGGTGAGGGGTTCTCAAGACTCCTTCCTAGAGGGTCACACACTTGAACTATCTGTGCCTGAAAAGAACTGCTTACAAATATATGCCTACAAAAGTCAAAACTTGACTCAAAAGCATGCTTTCCTTACTCCTCGGGTGATGGGGGGAGGGGTTCAGTCCCAACAGCAGTGACCAGGCACCGAGTATCTGCCATTCCGCGTGGCGTGGGTCCTCACTGAACCTCAGTCACCCTGTGAGGTCACTACCATTGTCACCTTCATTCAAAGGTCCTGTCTGTGCCTCAGTCCCTGTCACGGCTGACGCAGGAGTACCCAGCTCTGTTAGCATCAGCACTCAGTACCCCAAACTGAACTTCAACCTTTCGAGGTAACGCTGTTAACTCACAGGAATTCCTCAGGGGACAGTCTTTTTCCACATGTGCCGTGTGGGTCCTCAAACATACAAGCCCACATAGCTCCAGTGTCCCCAACACTTTTTTAGCTTTGTTTAGATTGCAAGAAGAACAATTAAAAATGCAATAACCCACAAACGCAGATGGAACAATATGAGCAAGAATATGAGCAAGCTGTCCGGGACTTTTCCTAAAAGAGGAAGTCCTATGACCCTACATAACCCCGGGGTCGTGCAGATGAAAACAAGCATGGTTTTTGCAATCCATCACAACAAACCCAGCAGCAGGGAGGGGCTTGGCTCGAAAGCCTGAAATCCCATAGCTGTCACTGCAGTATCCATCTAGAGAATACAGTGAGCCCAAGAGGGGCCACAACAGCCATCTTGCCAACTTGGGCTTCGGTGGAGAAAGAGGCAGGAAGACAGGACCCAGAAAGCGCATGCTGTCACACCTAACCTAACATTCACAGTTCAGCCGCACAGCATACTGCGCTTCCTTGGGGTCCTGTAGCTAGCTGAACAGGAGCTGTGGCAAGCTGCGCTGCCTACAGTCTTGAGAAAATACACCGATTCGTGTCACTAGCCCAGGAGAAAGGAGCGTCGTTACATCAACAAATCATAAATCAAACCATTAGTCAGGGGCAAGCATATTAAGTGATTACATGAATGGGCTGGACAAGGTCAGAAATCAAAACCAATTACTGCTCTGCTAGAGGTCCCAGGTTCTGTTCCCAACAATCAGGTAGCAGCTCGCAACTTTCTGTGACCCCAGTTCCAGGAGATCCGACACATTCTTGTAGCCTTGTCTGACACCGGGCATTCATGTGGTTCACAGACACACACACATGCAAAACACCTACACATGTAAATTAAAAATAAGGGGGAAAAAGCAATGCTAATTCTCACAAATTTGTTTTTTGTTTGTTTGTTTTTAAGGTACATGAGGCGAAAGAGCAGGCATGAAGTTAGAGAAGAGCACGGCAGCATATAGGCAGAATTTAAATGATCTGAACTGTTGATCATGGACCCGCTTCCTTCTTGTACTTAACAGTGCTATAAAAGGCCTGTTTGGGGCTCCAGCTATAGCTCAGTGGTGGAGAAATTGCTCAGCTCGCATGAAGCCTTGGGTTCAATTCCCATCACCACAAAGATAAAGGAAAAATAAAATAAAGTAAAATAAAATAACAGAGATTAGAGAGATGGCTCAGCAGTTAAGAGCACTGCCTGCTCTCGCAAAGGGCCCAGGTTCAATCCCCAAAGCCACATGTCTGCACACAACCATTTGTAAGCCCAGTTCTGGAGGATGGAACACACTCTTGTAGCCTTCTCTGGCACTAGGCTTGCACGTATTACACAGACATGCAGGCAGGCGAAACACCTACACACACTAGAAAGAAATAAAGAGGGACAAGGGTATGTTTAGAGGAAAGCAATCTTCAATTGAGCTTATATTCTTGTTCCATCTGTGTTTGTGGGTTATTGCATTTTTAATTGTTCTTCTTGCAATCTAAGGTCTGTTTGCTGGAACACAAGTCTATC
The DNA here is from genome assembly GCF_030254825.1 of Meriones unguiculatus. Classification (NCBI taxonomy): domain Eukaryota; kingdom Metazoa; phylum Chordata; class Mammalia; order Rodentia; family Muridae; genus Meriones; species Meriones unguiculatus. The sequence continues at coordinate 37,953,820 of NC_083352.1, read as the reverse complement.
CCCTGCCCTGAGCAGGGATGAGCAGATCAATGGCCCCAATACCTGCTGCTCAAAACCTCTGAACAGCACCACAGTGTGGACTCCCCCTCTCTCTCCCCCTCCCACTATAATTCACCTTCATTCCACCTTCCCAACCCTTCCTCCCACTGACTCCTGCCACCTAATGAACCAACGTTCACACCATGTACTTGAAAGCAGGCTTATCGCAGTTCAAAGTCCCGATGAGCAAGAGCCCTGGGCTGCACACTGCTGAAAACCCCCTCGATTTATCAAGCATAGCACCTTGTACATAATGAGATATAGTGACTATTAATCAATAAGGAAGTAGATGAATCCCTCTTGGAGAACAGATGGAATGGGGAGGGAAAGGGGTATTAACATATTAACTCTGCGTTGTGATAAATTTATTATGTCTGAGTGATAAGGAAAATACAATGACTGCAAAAAAAAAAAAAAAAAACATAAAGGCTAAAAAGTGAACCCGTTTACTGTTTTCACGTTATCCAGGGAATTCAGTCTAAGTATACTAACAAAGTTTCGAATTTATTCAACATTTCACTTAAAAAGAAATCTCAATTGACTCATGCACCATGAAGAGTACTATGAATCATGCATTAGGAAGAGCTCTGTGGAGGACCCAAAGATGGTTCAGACACGGTACCCAAAGGAGGTATGGTGCAGTGGAAGAGCACCTAAGCAAAGACAAGTCATGATGTCCTAAAGACGTTACCTGAGAGGCGTACTATCCCGGGGAAGATGGAGTATTGCTGATATCTCTCCTACAGCGCATCCCCAATGTGGGCATTTAACACAGCTGCCCAGCTTAACCTCCGCGTCACACTCACCTCTACCATTTCACATGCGCTTCACAAGACTGCAACCCTGTGTTTTCCATAGGCGGATTGCTTGGAAACTGTGTTGAGAGAGTTTTACTTTCATACATAAAAGCTCAGACAAAAAGAAGTTCTCTAGAAGGTTTCAAAGAAGAGGAAGCATTTGATCCAAGCCTGGAAGATAGATTATTCTTGGGTGAAAAGGAAGGGGAAAAAAATATATCCCAGGAAAAAAGTAATAGCAAGAGAGAAAGATAAGGACAAGAGGGAGGAAGAATAATGACACACTTGAACCATTATTAGTAAGAGAAGCTTCACCGTTGGGACAGATGATGGAGAAGATGACGGAGATGATGATGGAAAAGATGATGGACAGATGATGGAGAAGCAGCTGCAAGCCTTGGCTGGACAGGGTTACTCAAGACAAAGCACGTGGTCCTTGCACCTATGGGGTCCCTGTGGACTGGTTGAAGGAAGCACCCAGTACAGCCAGAGCATGCAGTTAGATATGGCTTGCATGCTTCCCTACCCACTGTCTGTTCTGTGTCCCTTTCCAGGAAGTGTAGGCGATGACCTCTGTTATCCCTAACTTCGAGTGGACAGGTAATAAGAACTGGAGAGCTAATTCAACAATCACAATCAAACTCAACCCACAGTTATGGAATGTGTCCATAACTTTACAGAGTAAAGCCACTTTACTCTGTCCTGTGAAAAGCATTTCACGCCCCTCCAGAATTCAACTAGTTCCAAAAGGCAGTTCTTTGTAATTGAGTGTGGAATGAGATAAATTGAAATAAGCCCCAGAAACAACTAAGGCCTCTGAGTTAAGAGCTTCAAATCTTATTTCTGCAGTGAAGAGTTCAGCACATACCTAATAAACGCTCTCCTGGAAGCCTATCAAGCCGGGTGTTCTGACCAGTGCAGTCCAGGGAGATACCATTTTTATCTCTGTCACAACGGGGGTCACATGTGTGTAGAGGGGGTGAGTTCATGGAAAAAGTCTCAACCACATGACAGCCAACATAAAGGGCTTCATTCGCCAGTCTTCCAGTCTTTAAGCCTGGGCCTCAGGTGTTCGGCCTGCTAATCCGTGGCCTAGCATGATGTGGACGGGGGAAGAAAGCCCCATGCAGGGCAACTGCTAAGAGAAATGGCCAAATCATTCCCCCTACAAGCAAAGAAAAACCCTACACACATCCGCCCTGCTAAGGTCTGGCCGGGGAGCTCTACTGTTCTCCAGCTTCTCCAACTGGGTTTCTTGTCCAAATTTGAGACATCACCCTTATCTGTTCTTCACTTTGAGTATTGTAAACCTACTCAGAATCACTTCGCTTTTTGGTGACTCAATTCAAAACAAAAGAGAGTACAGAAAAAATATTTTTCCATCTTTGTATTACTTCCCCTTAGAAACATACAAAGCGGTCGTGCTGGGGTGTTCCTCAGTGAGGGTACTGGCCCTGCATGGACAAAGCCTTTTTTTGTCCCCATCCCTACGGAATGTAGGGATGACTAAGGGAGGGAGGGAAGGAAAAAGGGATGAAAGGGGGGAGGGAGGGAAGTGAGTACGTTTGAAGGGTGAGCCTGGTTATTATCACAGCCAGGATCCAGCCATTTCTGCATAGCCCATCAAGTAAGTCTGTGGCCTACAAACACACATACAGCCTTTTACCGCTTCTCACACATCCCAGGTTCAGAGTTCTGATGCACTCAGCCACAGTCATTACTCTCTGAAACATGAAAGGAAACATATTCCAAAGCCTTGGTAATGTTCACTCCAAAAAGAAAAAGAAGAAAGAAAGGAAAGAAAGGAAAGAGAGAAAGAGAGAATGAGAGAGAGAGAGAAAGAGAGAAAGAGAGAGAGAGAGGAAGAGAGAAAGAGAGAGAAAGAGGGAGGGAGGGAGAAAGGAAGGAAAAGAAAAATAAAAACTTTGTTCCAAGCCCAGACAAGGCCTTTCCTCACTGGAGAGGTGGAATGCAGGCCATCACTCACGTGGATGTAGGCCTCGGGCACCGACCATGGCGTCCCCAGCTAACTCATCTGCTCAGCCACACCGGACAGCTCTGTGGGCTCCATCTGCACCAGGAATTTATAGCCTTCCCTGTCTTCCTTTTCTCCCAGTGTCCTTTCAGCCACAACTGCCTTGCTTGCCCAGTAGTTACCGGCTGACATTGTCTCTCTCTCCTTCCAGAAGTTGTGACTAAAGCCCACTCAGAGTTCTCACCTCCTTCCTCTTCCCTGATGCTCATGTGTCTTTTTCCCCCACCACAGATTTTACCTGCTTTCCCCACCACCGTAAGATCTTGGAGGGTATGGCTGGGAGTTTTTCAGCTTTGCATCTTCGCAGCACAGTACGTCACACACAGCTGCTCGCGAGCATCTGCCGAAGGAACTAATTCCAGCAAGAGTTTTCCTTAGAACAGTTTGCAGAGACGTCTTCACCTTAATTTCATCACTATTTGTTTTCACAGTACGTAAAGCTGCTTTTAGGGATTCTTTCGGGGGGGGGCGGTGAAGGCGGGTTCACTGAAGATATGGCAATTCAGAGCACAGGCTACTTTTGCAGAGGACCTGAGTTTGGTTCCTAGCACCCACACAGTGGTTCACAACCGCCTGTAACTCCATTTCCAGGAGCTCAGATGGTCTCAGGAGCTTCTGGTCTCTATGGGCACTGCATGCACCAAGTACAGAGAGACATGCACGCAGGCACACGCCCATGGATAAAAATAAACACGCAGCCTTAAGGGTTGGGGGGGACAAACAGTCCTGTGGCTCCTTTACTACCCCGCCTTGTGTCAGATATACTATTGTGTACCTTTCCCCATATTTACAATTCACCGAGCTATCAGCCGCGACGGCTTGCCAGGCAGTCTTATTCAATAAAAACAAATTTCCGGGAAGAACGAAGAAAGTAAAAATTTGAGCAGACCATACATGTCAACTGAGTTCGCTACGATACGATTGAGAGTTCGCCCAACATCTTCATCTACTATAGCTCCTGTGAGAAAATGTGACAAGTTCCTAACTCTGAAGCTATCTGTGGGGCAGTGACCTACCCAAGGACGCTGAAGCAGAAGAGAGATTTTTGGGTTCCATTTCCAGGTCATATTAACGTCATCTGGAGCCTACTAAGACAATGACTTGATCTAACAGCCCAACAGCCCAAGAAACAAACAATTTGAAATCAAGTACAGGGTTTGAGTACAGATACTGAGTACAGATATTTCTCGTCATGAAAACACATTCTACCTTGAAATGGTTACTACAGAAGTGAAAATCGAACCATAATGAGAAAATCTCTCACATCCATTAGGATTATTTCTTAAAAAAGAAATAACCCCCTAAAAGTAACAAATGTTGGTAAAGATGTAAGATCTGTGGAACCCTGTGCGTTCCTGGTGGAAGTAGTTTAAAAAAAAAAAAAAAGAAAGACAGAAAGCTGTACACAACAATGTAAAACAGTTCAATGGTTCCTAGGACCTAACACTCCAGCCTCTTTTTTTTTTTTTTTTAATGATGATGATAAGAAGTGACTATGATAAGGGGCAGAGTAATCTCTTCTGAAACTGGGGAGTTGTCAGGGTTGGGAAAGGCTGAAATGTTGGTCAAAGGCTGGGAAGGGAGAGGAGTTCTGGCTGGGGCACATCTGTTTACCTCACTGCCCGGGTTCTAAGGGACCAACTAGGGCTAGGGAAGTTGAGGCAGCTTTGGAATAAGTCACAGTTGATTGGTAACCTGCTGGAACAGACGCAGACTAGGGTAAGAAGGTAAAGTTAAGGACTTTGGGGGGAAATTTTTATCTTGGGTTTAAATTGGAAACTTTCCACGGTCCTGGCAGTTGGGAGTGGGATTCCCAAAACTAGGGAGAGAGAGAGAGAGAGAGAGAGAGAGAGAGAGAGATTCCACCCTCGGGAAAAGGCAGGTGAAGAAACAAAGGCTCTTGGCTGACAGGAGTACTTCTCTGGAGTCCGCCCGGCCTGTGACAAGCCACAACTTCCTGAAGCTTACAAGAATGTTTTTAAGTTACAAAAAAAAGAAAAAAAAAGGATAAAAGTTTTAGACATGTTAGCATTACCACTATTTGTAATCTGTACTGAAATGCATATTGTAGAAAAAGCAGGAGACTAATGCCTTCAAGTTATAGCAAAAGCTCTGGTTTGGGGTTAAAAGCACGAACATTCTCTCCTCCGTCCAGAGGGCTGCATATGTGGATTGAACAGAAATGGTTTCAGCATGATGAGAAGCACTTTTAAGTCTATGCTTAGAAGACAACAAAGGAAATTCAAAATTCTGTTTCTGACTATGGCGATAGTAACAGTACTTGACCAGAATTCCACTGATTAATGTTCAAACTCTGAACTTTTGAGATCTGAAACATTTCTCACCTTTTCACATACCTTCAATGACTTTCTTAGACCTTAACAACTTGCACTTACACACCTTAAGTAACTTTCTCAGACCCCCACAACTTCACATTAAATGTCAAACCTTTTTTTTCCATTCAGACACAGGTGGCTGAATACTGAGGGCAGTCATGGCAGATCAAGTCCCTTTAAATTAAGAACTAGTAAGAAGTTAGGCTGAAGCCTGTTTTGTGAGTTGATCTTTTCCTGTGTGAAGCCTTTACGGCAAGGTAAAATGTGCTAGGTCTGCCTTTCATAGCAGACCTAGGAGCTCTACAGAAGTGAGGCCTGAGGCCTGATTTCATATATGAAATAAACTGACCAAAGCAGCTGCAGCCCTGGGGGAAGAAGCTGTTCTGATTGCCGCCATCAGATTGATAAAGCTAGATTTCCATCGATACCATCGGGGATCTGAGAAGGATAAATTATAGCAGGAAGTGTAACCCAAATGGTCTACGTATCAATTAAAATGACAGAGACTTGCTGACTAGCTACCCTGGGCTCCTGGATGGTTTTGTTGGGAGCAGAGGCCCGTCTTCAGCTGCTACACAGGACAGCTAGGCCTTGTCCTGCCAGACCCAGGAAGTCAGCGATCTTCCTGTGGAGAAGGAACTTGGGAAAACTGACCTACACTGGAGAGACAGCAGAACTGTCAAGCCAACAGTGTCCACAGTTTGGATAGAGCCCTGGCAGTGGGTGAGGCATGGAGCAGTTCTGTGTCCAGTGGTTGGCATTACCACAATCCAGGTGGAGTCATCTGTGCCCCCACCATCTTGTTTAGAGACCTTAGGGTCTCCGGTGGTTGGCAATTCTGTCTATTGCGGCAAGTTTTTTACATTAAACACTTTGAATGCCACATTCAGCAGATCTCTGAAAAGTTTGAGGACCATTATCTATTAAGTATACCTGGTTTTAAACAAATTGGTGTTTGTTTATTTTTTTAAAAAAAAACAAACTTGTTTTATTTAGGCTGAACCCTGAAAATATACACAGGAAGTTAAATAACACTTGTGACTGTCAGTGAATTACGTTTGTACTGAGCCTGACTGGGAGCACAGTTCTGAGTACATTAAAGAATTTAAACATGTATAAGATGACTGAGCATCAACTTGCATGTCTTAATTATCTTTAAACGCTTTCAACAACTTAGTAGCTTTTATAGAATTAGGACTTTAAAGCTTTATCCCCATCAGGGTTGAGCCTTAAAATCTGAGTCGAAGATTTAATTGAAGATTCTTTAGCATCAAAATAAAACTTTACACCATAAATTCAGTCCACAGAGAAACTGGGAGCTTTACTAGACCAGAAATAAAGTTCCCATAGAGGCTGGAAATCTTCTTTTCCTGATTATTTCATAGACCACCATTACAGAATATCATAGTTTCTTGTATGACTCAATGTATCCAAATAGCGAATGCTTAACAAAGTCAGTAAGGACAAAGGGGCTAGACATAGAACTTTAAGACAATTGCTAGTAACCTGAGTAGACCTTAGGAATTTATGAATCCTATTTATCAAACATCTTATTTATCAATCATATGTTGTTCCTCCCTTAAACATATTTAGAAGTCTGGTGTTGAGCACTTAGACAAGACACATAAGGCAGTTTCTGTTAAGCTGAATATACCTTTATAACCTCAGGAATTTATAAACCATGATCAAACATACTTTATTCAACAAACCTGTTGTTCCTTATCTAAAATTTTATAGAATCCTGGCATCCAACAGTGAGTAAAAGCATAACTGGTTAGGCACAGATCTCTAAGTCGGTTTCTCTTAAACTAAGAATATCTTTATAAACTTAGGGATTTGTTGTCACAGAAAAATCCACCTAATCCAAGATCTTTTGGAGACCTGCTGTTGCTGCCTAGTCTAAAAGAAGACACAGTGATAAACAAAGGGCTCAGAGGGACTAAGACGTTTTATGAGTGTTCCCTTAGCTGATTTGTATCGCATGGTCATCTTGAACAAGACGTTGGTGAAGTTATACTGCACATAGTCTTTTAACCTTAGCAAAAATGGCTGCCAGCCACCGCTTGCTTCCATCCTGATGAGGTCATCAGCCAAGATGGAGGTGAGCCACATGGCTGCTATTTTAAAACATCTATTTTCCTAGTAGACCTATTTTTTAAACAAGAGTTCAATTGAAGTTACAGATCCAAGATAGTTATGTCCTAAATAAGAGTTGAATCATCCGCAAAGTAAGCTGTAGCAAATTAAGATTACTTTTGTCCAGATTTTTAACTACAAGCCTTTTGTCTTAAGTTTTAAGCTAAAATTCGTTACAGAATTTTTAATCATACCCAATGAACTGACAAATCCTAAGACAGCTTACAGAGTAAACTTTTTTTTTCTTTAGACCAAAGAGCAAAGAAATTGCAAAGATAAAAGGTTTTTAAGAGTGGAAAGTAGAAAACCTCAGAGGTTTTCACTCAGAAGTGAAGAGCAGAGCGAATTTAGATATGAGAGGTTTGGTGGTTGTTTGCTTGTGCAGTGGCAGGAGTTGTTACCAGATGGGCGAATCTGAAATTCGAGTGTGCCAATTTTCGGCCACTGGTTGAGCTGTACTGAGGTCAAGGCATTTGCAGTAAGATAAGGAGCCTTTAACAAAACCTGGGGGTCCAAGAAGGAAGAGAGAAAGGGTCATATAAGGCCCAGGAGGTTGTCAGGAAACTAGAGACCCCAGAGGGCACGAGGAAGCAGTGGGAAGAGGGAAAGACAGAAGTAAGAGATGGAGCAACAGAGTCAAGATAGGAACTCCTTCTGAGGGAGGATTCCAACATCACAGAGGCCCAGAAGGGCTTCAGAGTGCTGTGGAGCTGCAGCTCCAAGGGGGAGTCCAGGAAGCTCTAGGAGGGAGCAGAGTGAGTAAGTGCCCTGGTGACAAGAATCTTAATGTGGGGCTTCCCCAAGCTGACTGAGAGGCTTGTCAGAGAGAAATATCCCAAATCACGGAGGAGGGGCATCCCTTTCCATGTGACAGGGGCTGGGTAGGGCACACCATTGTGGCTTTTGTAGTAACACCAGAAGACCAAACAGGCAGCTTACTTATCCAGTAGAGAAGGTGAGACAAGTGGTTAGCTCAGGCAGAGGAGAAAACAGCTGAAGTTCTGGACTGGGAGAGGCTGATGGGAAAGAGGAGGGTTCCAATAGAAAGAGGGGGGAATAAGTGTCTTAGTAGAGAGATGCCCACGATGGCACAGCAGACCACAGAAATGGATATATACCCAGGTGAAAATACCCCAAAGAGATTTTTTTGTTTTTGCTTTTTAACAGCATTGCTCATGACAGCCAAAAGGTAATAACCACCGACAGATGAATGGATTAAGAAAATACGGGACCAGCTCTCAGTCTAACACGGAGAAGACTTCGGATAGGAAACGTGCTGCTGACTGAAGTCCGTCAGACAGAAAAAGGTGAAGGTGCTACGCATCCACCAGCACTGAGAGTCAAGCTCGATGAGAAAGCAGAATGGTGGTTTCCAAGGACTAAGAAAAAGTGAAGTGACTGTTAAACATGAATACAGTTTCCGGTGGAGATGAGTTTTTTCTTTAATTGAGGAAATGGTTGGTGGAGATGGTTGCACAACACTGCAAATGAACTTAATGCCACTGAACTGTCCACTTAGAGATGACTGGAAAGGCAAAGTTTACGACTTAAATTTTGCCACAGAAGAGACAGAGTGACAAGACGTGCGTTTATTTAAAAATTCACCACCTGCTGCCAGTGTTTTCTTCAGTCTTCTCTGGTGAATAGTAATTATTTTTAACGGGTGACTTTAAGTATTCATTATAGACACACAGTGAGGAGAAAAAGACAGAGAGCACATTTTTTTAAATTAACCAAAGGCCAGTTTTCCTTTCTTGGTGGTGTTCTCTCAGGCCAGGTGAGGAGAAAGCCCCACAAATCACTCCAAGAGGTAGGCTCTCTTAGCACAGGCCTCCAGAGAGACATTCAGGACAGCACTGCCGGCCTCTACCCCGGGAGAAGGGAAGCACCGAGCGGAGATAGCCCTCGCCTTTAGTCACATCAGTTTTCCTCAATGGAACCAGGCTCCTTACATGAGCCCTACAGGCCACAGCTACATGTGGAACCGTCATGGGAAAACACCAGTAACATCAAACCAGCTTATAGTTTTTAGGCCTGTTCTACAATCTCCCAGTAATCTGGTTCCTAACACAATGAGATATATACACCTGGTCAAAAGCCTGTCTCATGAAATGCCCGACCAATACCTGGCCCAACCTGAGATCCACCCCATGGGAGACCGCCAACCCCCGACACAATTAATGACACTCTGCTAGGCTTGCAGACGGGAGCCTAGCATAGCTGTCCTCTGAGAGGCTCCACCCAGCAGCGGATCCAAACAGATGCTGAGACCCACAGCCAAATATTGGGCAGAGCAGAGGAGAGTTGTTGAAGAGTAGGAGAATATAAAAGGACTCAGAGGATATAGAAGCTTCACAAGAAGAACAAAAGAGCCAACTAACCAGGGCCCAGAAGACCTTATAGAGACCGAAGCACCAAGGGTCATGCATGGACTGGACCTATGCCCCCTATACAGATGTAGCCCATGGCAACTCAGCTTCATGTGGGTTCCCTAGTAAGGGGGCTGTCTCTGACATGGACTTGTTGCCTGCTTTCTGATCACTTCCCCCTGGTGGGGCTGCCTCGTCAGACCACAGGGGAAGAGGACACACTAAGTTCTGATGCAATCTGATGTGCTGTGACGGGTTGTAGGGCTGGGCTCCCTATTTCTGAGGAGTAGGGGAGGAGCAAGGGTTGAAGAGGAAGGAAGAGAAGGACTGGAAGGAGAGGAGGAAGGGGGCTCTAAATCGGGATATAAAGTGAATTAGTTAATTAACTAATTAATTAACTAACTTCTTAAAAGGCTGTCCCATGCTCACTGTGGCTTCCCAGACAAGATGAGATTAACTGTGATGTGGCCCTTGGACTCGTAGATAATCTCTAGTGGCTGCTAAATAACCACCACCCCCCTTTTTTTTAAGTGGTTGCCTAGCTGCTTGACCCTGCTGAGGCTGAGGCTCCTGAATATGGGGAAAGAGAGGAATCCAACTAAGTCAAGTCCACATCCCTTCACAGTTAGCACCGTATGACGCCCAAGTAAATGACTCAATGCATGAGCAAAACAATTGATTCTTGCTGCTGAGTTCCTTCCTCAATCCCATCTACCGAACTGTCGATGTACGGGTATTCAAGAAACACAGAATCAATCATCCCATAATATTCTGATTACCCTAAAGCTGCCCTGCCCCTAGCAATTCCTCTCCTAGAATGTTTCCTAGCCGCTCTGAACGCACAGGTCACCAATGCGAAACACCTCGGACTGGAAGAAGCAGTTTATTAATGGGGCCTCCCTTGTGGGCTCCCCGAACATGGCAGCAGGTACCAGCGAGCCTCACATACCTAGACCCGTTCTCTTGGAAAAAACAGCCTCAAGTCTGACTTCCTAGTACAGCCTTTCCTTTCTACTTAAGAGGTCCTTAACTTGAAAGGTGAAACCAGACATGCGTGGAAGTTACAGTCTCCTAATGTGAGGGGGAAAAAAATGCCAGTACCCTAAGAGAGACTTGCCTTCTGGATTATTATTTTAAAACAAGATTATGTTGGTTTTTTTTTCTCTCTCTCTTCTGTCAGTTGCAAATCCCCAAACCAACTAGAATTCACTTAAAACTAATCTGCTGTGGGGTTTTTGTCTGTTTGTTTGCTTGTTTTGTTCTTGGAAGAGAATAATCAGGAAAGTTCTGCCCCACTGAACAGCTGGGAATTCTGTTGCCGAACGTTTTGGTTTAGTCTTTATTTTTCTAGCTGCTCGCCCTGCTAACAGGACTCCATGAAGGTCACATTTAATCTTGCAGCGACAAGCTACCTAAGCATTTCTTAGGTTGGCTTCAGTAAAAAATAAATTGCCTCAGCTCTGTGGACAGGCCTGGCGCTTCAGCCGGACAATTAAAGTCAAAGGGAACAAATGGAGGCGACCGTAAAACACTGCACCTGATTCCAAGAGAATTTCGCTGCCCAGATTAAGGGCTGGAAGTCCCTGTTAACAGCAATAACAAAGGCACAGCGAGTTTAATCCATATAGAAAACAGCAGAGCTCTCGGAAGCCCATCTCCAAGCTTACTACCAAATAGATTCTTATTCATAAAAAGGTGTAAATATCACCGTTGGGAATGAAATGTCAGGTTCTTTCAAAAGCCTTGGTACGAAAAAGGGAAAGCTGAACAATTTTTCACCTCCCAGGTGTTGAACCTCTTCAACATAGTGACACGTCCCCTTGCTAAGTGACAAGACTGCATGCCTATGTGTGTGTACCAATAGATTTCTAACAGAAAGCAGACCTGTGCAATCCCTTCCGAGCTGGATTTCAGCTTTTTGAGCTAACCTTTGCCTTAAACTGAAAATCAAAGCAACAAATATTTATCTAGTTCTTACGGCGTATCAAGTACCCATGAGGTATGCAAAGAAACACAAGATCCTGGCTCTCAAATAACATATCACAAAGGTGAGAGAAATTAAAAAAGAAAACAAAAGGCCAAAGCTCTTCACAACACACCGAGAGGCCCACGAACACTCAGGTACATGCACACATCTCGTGGCCACAGGAACGGTACATGCTGTGTACTGCTTTTGTGGGCATTCAGAAAATTTATTGTTTTCAGATGAAAAAAAAAATCAGGTAAGGCTTACGATGAGAGGCTAAAGGACAGCCTTGAGATTCTGACTAAAACAAGACTTTACCTGCTTCCTTTTGGTCCTTTTAGGCTCCATTCCTTCTATTAAGACTGTCTCCTGCAGTACTCTCTCTCACTGTGTGTGGGGGGAGTATATGTGTGTTTGTTCATATGTATGTATGTGTACATGTGTATGTGTGGATACATGTGTATGTTTGTATGTGTGTGTATGCATGTGCATGTGCGTGCGTGTGTGTGTGTGTGTGTGTGTGTGTGTGTACGTATCAGCATTACTCCTGAGGTACAGTCTACCTTTTTTTTTTTTTGATACAAGGCCTGTCACTGGCAATCCCTCCCCAGTGTTGGGGTTACACACGTGAACCACCAGGCCTGGCTTTTACATGGGTGCTGGGATCAGACTCTGGTCCTCGGGCTTGTGCCACAGGTACTGTGCCACCTCTGCAGCCCCTCTCTTTGCACCTTTCATCCCCTGTACCATCTAATGTGGTAACTTCCGGGCACTCAGAATGTAGGCAGGATGAGATAAGACAAGGTACAGGTTAAAAAAAAAAAAACTGCCTGGTGGGCTTTCACAATCTGTCATTTAAAAAGAATGCAATATAGCATCATTTTTGCACTAACGATACTGAAATAATATTTGGGAAGAAATGGGTTAAACAAATTGTATTGTTAATTTCACCTGTTTCTCTTACTTTTCTAATATAGATACTAAAAAACAAGAAATAAACAGGTGTCTCACGTTGTGTTTGTACTGGAAAGTGTCCTCCTCGTTAATCCTGCCCACATTTGGTTTGTCCTTCAGTCTCTGGACAAGTAATTGATACACCCAACCTCAGATTCAGCACAATCGCAGAATAAGTTTGCATTCATAACTGGAGTGAAACTGTCCTAACATTTCACCAAATATGAAGCAGGCATGTAGAGACTTAACTACTTTGAAAAATCAGAGATCACTGTGAGACTAAGCCTTCCTAAGAGAGTGTCCACGAGGAGATCTGCAAAGTGGGTACAGAGGGAACAGAACACCCTTGGGTTGTTTAGAACGTCTGACAACTGCCCTAGCCTCCTGAGACTGGAGAACAGATCTGACATGAAGTCAACACAGAAGGTATAGGATGTAAAGGGAGGAGTGTTCCTTCACTAGACTTACTTTGCATACACCCGAGAGATTTAGATCTGTGGCCTTTGTCTAAATTAACTGCTCTTATCTGATAGAAAGAAACAAAACAAAACCTCTTATCTTCTCAACAGGTTCAAATAACAGAGCCTGGTCAGACCTCTTGCTTAATTAGGGTCCCAGGTTGCTAAAGCTAAGACCCCTATCTGTCCAAGCACAGTAGTGGGCAAAACAGCGAGGACATCTCTAGATGTGATAATACTCATCTATCTTACAAGAACCCTGAATCCTTTTCACTCATCTCAAAGAACCTAAAGTCTCTCTCTCTCTCTCTCTCTCTCTCTCTCTCTCTCTCTCTCTCTCTCTTTCTCTCTCTCTCTCCCTCCACCCTTCCACCTCCCTCTTCCTCCTTACAGGGAGAGGAAAGGAACAGTTTCTCCACAGAATGAAAGGCCCCCACCATGACCCATGAGGTCTAGGTGTGGGGACCAACACTTCAAGGATCCTTTTGTTGACCTGCTTTAAAATATCAGTAAGTACTTCTAGTCTCCTGTTCAGGGGTCACGTGTTTCTATGGCATCTACAATCATAAAAGGCGGGATTGTCAAGCGGGGTAACATCTTGGACCATTACTAATTCTTGGCATACTGAGGCAATACTGAGTCTCCCAAGCACTGGCTAGAAGAGACCTCAGTTCTAGAGCCTGGATCTGCACAAGGAAGCAGAGTGAGGTAGAAAAATGGCCAAGTCTATGGGTAGCATTTTCAGCAACATCCAAGTTCCTCTTTCTTTATTTCTTCCTTTCCTTCTTTCCTTCCTTTCTTTTTTTTCCCCCTGGAGTCGGTGGTTTGAGATAGGGTTTCTCCCTGTAGCCCTGACTGTCCTGGAACTTGCTCTGTAGACCAAGCTGGCCTTGGACTCACAGAGATCTTCCTGTCTCTGCCTTCCAAGTGCTGGGATAAAAAGCGTGCACCACCACCTGCCCCAATTTCCTATCTCTAATATCACACTTACTATGGAGGTGGGTCAGTAGGCACACATGAACATTGTCTTGAGAACATTTCTCTGGGAATGAGATTAACGACAGTTGATTCAAATTTAGAAAATACAAAGTGTCTCCGTGGTATTTTTAATTAAAAAAAAAAAGTCAAAAATAATCCGCCATCAAACTGTTTTCATCCAACATTTTTAAGATTGCATAAACAAAAAGCATACAATTTAAAAAATAAGAGTGGTGGTGTACAATCTAGTATCTTTTTCTCCCAGTCAACCAGCATATGATAAATATTCCCCCTTGTTGGATGTAATTCAAAAGTATCCATTTTTAAAATACCTATTTTCCCAATATAGCCTAATTTACATGTGTTTCTCCTGCTAGATATTCAAAGGATTCCCAAGCTTCTATCTACATAGTGAAATCCAGTTCAATAAACATCCTGACACATACACCTTTGTTCTAACCTCTAGGTACCTCAAGGAAGTAGGTTCCTAGAAGCACCACTATTGCTGGAACAGAAAGTTTAACTCTTGCTTGATTGAGGTTTGTTCTGAAACAAACCGTCACTGTGTATCCAAGCTAGGCTGCTGCTAACTGCCTACTACCACCTCAGCTTTGCAACAATCCTCCTGCCTCAGTCTCCCCGGTGTTAGGATGACATGCACCACTGCAACTGTCTGGCTTGAATGTTTAGTATTTTTCATTGTAAACGTACACCACCAAATGAAATTCCAGAAAATTCCTCTCCGTATAAACCCTCAACTACATTCTGTTTCTCTAGGCTTCCCAACAGCGGGTGACCTGTGGCACCTGCTACCTACCCAGGACACTCACAGTTCAATCTCCACTGCTTCTTGAAGAGAAGCACAACGCTGGCCATGCTACTTTCCTGCTTCCTAACACACCACCTGGGATCTGACAAGAGCAAAACCCAATCGAAGAGCAGCATGGGGGAGGGAAGGGCGGCCTATGGGAGCCGCCTTAGTGCTTCTGACTCACTGTATTGGCCCCTCTCTTTTTTAGAGAAAGTTGGGGGCGGGGGTGTCTTACAGGGTGGACCTCAGTCCTTCGGTTCCCAATACTTCACCATCAATACCTCTAAGGTGACTTCAACCATGTCCACGTGACAGTCACCTAGAAGTCCGTGTTCGCTTTCCTACAGGCAGCTCCAGCCCTGCAGTTTCCTGTCCCGTTCTATCTTCCACAGGGTTAAAAGGTCTAGCCCCCAAGACAACAGTAGAGGCTCCTTCAGCATTTCAACTGACCCTTGTAAGTGCTACCTTGCTCCCCCCTTCTTCCTTAACTCCATTAGTGCAGCTGAAGCTTGGCAATGAAAGCCATTTCCTGGACTTTAACCTAGTGCCATATGCTTACAGTGTTAAGGGTCCTGAAGGTGGAGCCTAAGTGATTGCTCAGAGGTTAAGAGTGCTTGATGCTCTTCCAGGGAAGCCAGGTTCAGCTCCCAGAATCCACCCAGACACCCAGAACCATCTGCAACTCCAGTCCCAGGAGATCTGCCACCTTGTCTGGCCTCTACAGGCACCAGGCATGCACATGGTGCTCAGACATGCATGCAGGCAACACACACACACACACACACACACACACACACACGACATAAAAATAAATGTCAACCATGCAAGCCAGATGTGGGGGTGCAGGGACAGAAGGCCTGAATAACTGCCTGCCTCCTCTCTTCCAGTACCACGAGCCCATACCACGAGCCCACGATTGACATTCTCATTCTTCTCTCTCCAACTCTCCATCTGCCACACCCACTCCAGGTCCACTCCACCACCCTACCAACACCCTAGAGAGGTGTTAGGTCACTCTCTTCTGCTCTTTCTCTCATCTTCAATAACTCTAGGATAAGGAGAGCAAAACAAACAAAAAAAAATCCTGATATTGAATGAAATAATGCAACTTGTACGCAGCTCCTTCTTAGTCACTAACGTCAACCAAACAAAATGAAGACTGAGTTAAAGGTTTGGAGTTCACAGGGCCAACACAGGATGTCCCTACACCTGACAGGCATAAGCTCACTAAGGACAAGTTAAGGTGTGAGTTCCCTTTTCTTTGGTCATCCGAAGTGTGAGCGACCAGACACTAGTACAAAAAGGGCAGTAGATAGTTAAGTACATTTGAAAATAAATAATTTAGGAAAATGACACGGGAAGTACTTATTACTCAGTAGGTTTATTTAGTGAAAACTGGACGGGCTTTTATCACACAAAAATTTAAATTAATATCTCTGTTCAACTACATTGGTTGTGGTCCCAGGATTAAAAAAGGAAAGAATGAAAATGCTTAGGAAGCCCCCGTCTCCCCCTCTCCCCTGGCCTCTTCTTTCTCCTATGTGTCTCCATATGTCTCTTTGCTCAACTCTATTTCTTTCTGGCTTATCAGAGCTCATAAAAGGAAGTATAAACCAGAACAGAAACAAAACAAGTCAGGAAAAATAACCCACCCTAACTACCTTCCTGCACAAGGACACAACACCATGCAACACTGTCTTCCTTGACTCTTCGAAATGGAAACGTCAGAGTGGGACAACCATGACGGGAATACTGCTTTTGGTATGATGACTAGGGTCAATAGGGACACCAGCCACACAGGTAAGGCCTATTCAGAGCAGTATGTAAAGTGTAGAAGCAAGTGCTTTCACTTCCTGTCTGCTTGGCACAGCCTCTGAGGCAAGGCTAAGAGCAATGACTCGCCCTGGTAGAGACCCTTCAAGAGTGAGTGCACGGTTCTGTACCTTTTCCGGGCCACAGAGCTGAGCGAGACTAGGGTGAGGGATCTGGCACACTCTAGGGAACAAGAGGCTCATAATGAGGGAGAGAAGAGACATATTATATACTGTAATATGTCATGCTACTATGGATTGTAGCCAGTCTCAAATCAAAAGGACTTAGGCTTGAGGATTGTAGTTAGGTCTCAAATCTAAAGAATACAGAATGGTTTCTAAATGTTCCTTTCCCTTGGTCATTTAATAATAAGCAAATGTAGTGCCTGGTCCCCCAAACACTGCAGAACTATCTACTTGAGTTTTATGGAATTAAGGCCCCGAAAAGGGGAAGTTACTAAAGAATGTACCAAAGAATCAACAAAGGAGATAAAAGCCAACTCCAAGGCTTGGGGTGTAGCTTAGTGACAGAACATTTGCTTAGCATGCTCAAGAATCTGGGTTCAATTTAGGGAATGTGTGTATGTATGTATATGTATGTGTGTTTGTGTGATTATGAGTATCTATGTTATTTGAAATAAATCAATGTATGTTATATTACTAGAACTTGAAATCAAGCAACTTATATACATGTAATATGTGTTTGTGTACATATAAATTGTGAGTATGTGTGTGTGTGTGAGTGTGTACTGAATGCTAGGCTTCTGAGCCCATTCACCTTTACTCTACCCAAAACCTTGTGCATGGCCAGTTGTCCACAAATGTTTGATAAGTGAATGTGTTTGGAGGTTACTTCATTTAATTAACTATTCACTTAAAGTAATGATATGGGGTTCCTGGATTCCCCAAATAACTCAAGGTTCTCAGGGAATGGCCTCATCTGGTTCTAGTACCTCAGGACTGAAAGTATAACACAGAATGCTTACACATGAGTTTCCTTATGTTTGGGTAGAATCAAACTTACTAGACTTGATGAATAGCTTTTTTCAAGTTGACCAGGAGTTCTGACTGGAAGTCACAGGTGTCTAAGTAGTGAAAAGAAGTCACACGAAGGCTTCCTAGAATGAGCACGGTTGGTCTCAGAGACCCTGTCCAGAGATGAATCTTGTAAGGGGGGAAATCAATTTAAAGGGCTCCCAGGGAGTCAAATGCTGGCAACCACAGGCCTGCTGCTTGCTCAGAATTCAGAGAGAGTCTGAGGAAGCTGCACAACATGGCCACAGTTGGGTGTCAGCTGCCTGGGACATTTATTTTTTGGGGTAGTGTTTTCCTTGGCATTTTGTTTTAAAATAATGGCCTCAGGTTTAAATGGGATACTTCTACATAATTCATTATTCTTTGGGAGCTAAATCAAAGCTTGATCAAACCTCCTTGGCTACAGTCTCCAACGGCTAACACACCTACCCAATTTAGCCCATTATATATTAAGCTGATATCGCTAACTAAATATTAATCCACAGAAGCCAAAGAGTAGGGCATGAATGGGGCAGACAGAGGTCAAAAGTCCTGCTCATCTCCTCCCCCCTGTTAAGGAAGGAATATGCCATATAGATGAAAATAATTGGCCTTATTATTAATAGTTCTTGTTATTCCACAGCAATTTATGTGTGCATAGTGCTATGTATTTTCCATGTATTATAAATACATAGTATCAATGCTTATTTTTACCTGCAATGCCATATTGTTTTTACATACCTAGCATTGAGCACTCCAGCAGTCAGTAAATCCAAAACAAGCATGTCCCTTTACAGTGCAATGTAGGCTAGAGCTAGGCCATATCTGTAACAGCAGTAACTTAATGAGTCTGACACAATGGTGAAGAAAAGTCAGACGAAAGCACAGTGCAACCTATGTGTTGTGTCTACTATAAGAGGGAAAACATGTTGTCACTCATACTCAGACCCTATAGTACACAGGTGCACATGTACACAGCTGTAAGTATGTATCATATACTATTTAGAAAAGAGACCAAGAAAAGGTAGTATTGGGTGATGGGAAAGAAAAGAACGCAGCAAAGGGAACCATGGCTCGTGAAAGAGGATATCAAGCTAACATTTTTCTAGTTTCAACCCTGTTACAGGTTGTCACTTTAGTGGTAGATAAGTGCATACAATCAAAATTAATCACCCAGTGTAAACCCCCAAGTGACGCACCATGACTTCGAAAAGGCCATTCTAACTGTATAGAAATTCACAGAGATGCACAGAATTTGGGGCTGAGCAAATTTGGGCCTGAGCATGTGTTTGTTTGAGTTGCTACCTTCATCTAGTTGAATGATCTTTTTTATGTGTAGGTTCATTACAATAAAGTAATTTAATTAATGTATAAATAAATTGGAAAAACACCCATCCAACTCAGCTAATCCCGGGTCATTTGGTTTCAATGGACACCACTTAACTTTTCTCCTAACACACACACACACACACACACACACACACACAAATTCATCCACACAATAATTTACTGTTAAGTATTTTCTTCATACTTCATACATGACAGTTATCCAATATTTAATTCTCTGCCATTACTTCTATGCCCTCAGAAGTGTTGTCCTGATTGTGATTCCCCACCTTTATTTTAAAGATAGGCTCTCCTCAGGCTGTATCTGACGCTGAACTCACAATCCTCCTGCCTCATCCTCCTTCTCATCCTAATTCTGGGATTAGAGGTATGTGCCAGGACACCTCACCTCCTATATTTTTTAAGCGTTAACAATAACCTAATAGAACTTATAAAGTTAATGTCTGACACATTTGTGGGTTGCTATAATTTACACAATGATCTTTCATACACAGTATCACAATTGTTCCCAGAGGCAGACTGTAAGTACAATATATTATTACCTTTCTTAGACTAACCCCCCAAGGTAATTACTGTGTTTATTTTTGGTTGTTGTCAGCTCACAGCTAGAATGCAACCTTTGTAGAACCTGAAAAGGCTGTTCTTCTTGGTTCCAGTTGCATTCACACAGCCTACCACTATGTCTGGTAGTTCATGTCCCACAAATATTTGCCAAATATATAAATAACTTTTCTACATTGCTTTAAGCCTGTTTGGCAGAAGGCAGATAAGAGACCTGTGACGAGACACCTTATGAACAGTTCAGTAGTCTGTTTGCTATTTTTAAAAGTAAGTGAAAATGCTGGGGGAAAGTATAGTTTTTACTAAACAAAGCTGAGATTAAAAGGGCAGTTCCCTTGGTGATATGAGGAAATCCGTGCACATCAAATGTCGAATATCCAAAGTTTCAAGTCTTCCACTCCAAGCTTTAAACAGCTTTCAGTAGCTCTGGTATATTAAATATTTGCTTAATGAAGTATTTCAGGAGGCGGGGTAGGAAAAAAGTGTGACCGTAGTTCACAGAGCCATCAGGACTGATGGCAATTCCTCTTTTGCCTTAATTTGCCTCCAGTTTAATTACAAACCCTCAATTTTTTTTTCATAAAGATGACATTTTTACAGGTAAGTCAGTCTGAAGCATGTGGAACTCTTCCTAACTTTTGAAGGTCAACAGAAACAAAAAAAGACAACTCATTGAGAATGAAATATGTGCATGTTTAATTTTAAGAAGCAGTAACAAATCATAATAGACAGGATCTCTTGGATCTAAGCACAGGCCAAAATCTTACACAACAAGCTACGCTGTAAATTATAATCATTCACCAATTACAGTGAAATTCCGGACTTTGCCCCATCAATCAATAAATGTCCCAACGTTACTAACCCCTTAGCGATGCCAACTCAAGTCCTAAATATTCCATTTGCTTGAAGCTGCCTTAGAAAAGCCGAATTCAAAGACTTCACTGGCTTCTATTTTTGTGACATGCACACACAGAGAAAGAATAAGAGTCGAGAAAATAGAATCCTGAACTTGCGCGTGTGGTTAGGTTCTACAGGGCGACCTCTGGGGCCCAGCCCTGACCAGGCAGTGTACCCATTCATCTTCTGTAAACAGCAGGCTAACAGGCCAACAGGCCTGCCCCTGCACCTGCCCTTAAGCAGCAGAAGTGCAGACGGCTAACTCCAAATGCCACTTGCGGCCAGTCGACGTTAAAAATAAAATAAAACTAATAAATGACTTCAGGCTTGACAAGCTCGGTAATTCCTGAAAATGCACAACAGGAAACGTAACTATCCTCCACCCTCCAGAGCCATTCATCAAGAGCAGCCCAGAATCCCAGCCACAGGAAGGCCGGTGGCAGAAAGCTAACCCCAGCACCGCTTTGCCTCCCTGGCACAGACACAAGCAAAGGCAAGGAGTACCCACACCCTGGGGGAGGGAGAAGGGGACTAGGAACATGCCCCCAAGTTTCAAACACTCAGGGTTGTTAAGGGCGGCAAACTGGCCCGCAGATGAGTGACAACCTCTCCTGCCAATCCCGGGGGGAGAGGGGGTCTTATTTCCTTCTACCAAGGATCTTGCCTCCACACACTGATCTGGGCATCTCACCTGGTGCCTGAGCACAGTCCTGGCTCGAGGCTGAGGCTGCCAGCCTCCTTCCCTTCCCCGCCTCTAAGGGACGAGGGGCTGAGGGTGGCAAACGGTCCAAGCCCCGGGGCCCAGAGGACGGCGTCCGCGAGCCGGGGAGCCGGGGAGCCGCGCCCCAGCCCTGCGCTCTCGCGAAGGCTTCCCGGGGCCGCACAGGGGCGCCGGCCCCCGAGGCCGTGCGGCGGGGACTGAGCGGGCACCGCGATTGGCCGCGGCCCGCATCGCTCGCCCGGAGAGCCGGGCCGGCGGGGAGGAGAGGAAGTGGCGGCTGCCGCTCTGCACCAACCATGTTCGGGCGGCGGGCGAATGTCACCCGGCGCCCGGAGCGGGTCGGAGGGCACGGGGCGGGCACTCGGATCCCCGCGGCGATCCAGAGACACCCCCCCGGGGGGCTAAGCCAGCACATCCAACACAACCCCCACACACTCGTGCCCGCCCGCGGGGCGCCGCTCGGTCCCCGGAGGCTCCCCGCCCCCACACCTCGCCCGCTCCGTAGCCGAGGCGGGTCGGGCCCAGCGCGCCAGGCCGGCCCGGGGGCGCCCGCGGGGACCCGCCAGCGCTCGCAGCTAGGCCGCGCCCGGGTGGGTGACCCCCAGCGCGCGGACCCCTCCCGGGACGCGCCTCTCTCGGGCGCCTGGTGCGCCGGGACAAGTGCAGTGACAAAGCCCCGAGGCCAGGCCAGCGCTGGCCGGCGGGGAGGAGGACGCGACGTCCCTGGCGAGCGGCGGCGGCGGCGGCCCAGCCCCCAGGAAGCCCGGCGCGCCGGCCAGGCCCGCGCCCAGCCGCGCGCCGAGCCCGCCCGGCCCCGAGCAGCCGCTGGCACCCGACACACAGCCACCCGACCCCGGGCCCCGAGGGCCGAGCGCATCCTGGGACAGCTTCACGGCACCCTTCAAGTTTACTGCGGCCACTGCCCGGGCATCTGGGGACCGCGGGTGCCAGGTCTGTTTACACCGAAGACCGCCAGGAGAGAAGGGCCGCCGGGCACCAAGAAGAACCCGGCTTCCTTCTTCGGACCTGGTGGCGACAGTGTCTGTAAACACACAAACACACACACACACACACACACACACACGTCCTATCTTAAATGAGGCCCGACTCCGGCGGACCTGCACCCACAGCCTACGACACCTGGGGCGCAGACTGCGTCCATGGAGCCACCTCTTCGCATCTGCAAATCCAAAAGTGAAATTAAACCTCCACTAACCTCCTCCTCCCTCTCCACCTCCTCCTCCTCCTTGCAGCCTCAGCAGCCCCAGGACCAGCAGCAACAGCAGCAGACCCCCGCTTCCCCTAAAATCAGATGATCCATAACTGCGCCGACTCTTCCTCCAAAAATCGGTATTAATATTTATGAACCCCGGCATTTTTTCCCTCCGTCTGCAAAACACCGTGTCAAAGCATCGGGACGCACAGACATACATACATAAGATAGCTCCTCCTGTCCCCATCGACATGCCCCCGGAGAGAAGACACACGCACAGTCACAACTATTATTTGAAAAAAAAAAAAAAAATGTTACCTCTCAGTGTGCTTTTTTTCACGCTACCAATACAATCCCGCAAGGTGTAAGTGTTGTTGGGGTGTGTAAAATGGAAATGAAAGCCCGTCAGTTGAATAATCGCAGGAGCAAAACTAAAAGTTACTCCCCGGCTTGCCTGAGAACAGTCCAGATCGAAAGCAAAACAAGGAGAGGAAACTGCGAGGAGCCGAGGCTGGAAATCCCCCCACCCCCGCCCTCTCCCGGCCCCGCTCCCTCCCTCGCTCCCCCCTCCGCCCTCCTCCCTCCCCGCCCTTCCTCCCCAGTGTTTGTTTCAAGCTTGTGCAACCCGGAGGTGGAGGCGGAGGGAGGGCTCCAGCCGCCAGCCGGGAGGTGCGGAAGTTCGCCGCCGCCGTTCATTGGCGGGCAGCGCGGCTTTCATCATTTCTCAGAAAAGTCGATTTCATTTTCACTTCCCCACGTCGCGGCGGCGGCGGCGGCAGCGGCGGCGGCGGGGAGCAACAAGCGGCAGCGCGGGAGTGTGTGGCTCGCGCGCGCGCAGGGGCGCTCGCCGCTTCTCCGCCGCGGCCACGCGGGGGTGCGGGCTCCCGAAGCGGCGGGCCAGGCGGCGGCCTTGGGACCCGGCCACTAGCAAGTGGCTGTCCGGGAGAGAGGAGCTACCTAACTCTGCATCCTACCTGAAGGTGGGGACCGGCCCGGAGAGCGCCTAGGGAGCCCCGGGACGCCTCCTGCCCCGTGGGTTAAGCGTTGAGAAGCGCTGTGCTCAGGCTGCGTACACAATCTCCTCCTGGAAAGTCGCCCGCAGCAAAGGAATGTAAGGAACGAAGTCAGCTGAAAAGAGGGCATTGCTTGAGCCCCTACTTTATTGGATCTCCTACTGGGGAGCGGAGGAGCTTAAGGGAGGGGGAGTGAAGGGCCAGCCTGGCAGTCCGTGTGGAAGCTGGGACGGTTGGGAAGGCCTTCCCCTAGTCAAGTCACTCTTCAGCGGTACTTAGTGGCCCGAGCCGTATCCGTTTCTTCCTGCAAGACGAGATGGAACGTAAAGTGTCTCCTTTGGGGCTGACCCCGAAGTGTCTCCTTTGGGGCTGACCCCGTTCTTAGCTGGGCATCCTTCGCCGCCTTCCTCCACGCTGTTCGGTGGAGATCATAAAGGATGCGAGACGGTCAGGTACCTAGGACAGGTGCAGCAGCTGATGCTTATAGGCCCCACTAGGCCAGCTCTCTTGGAACCCCTGCTCTTTGTTTCCTTAACTTTAAAAGTACAAAAAGTTACATTTAGTTCTGCCTGTTTCTCTCTTGGCTTACAGTTTCATCGCCTTCCTACCGGCCTTCAGTAGCCGCTAGAGAAAGCCGCACCCTGACTGTAACTATCTGTGTAAACATCTGAAAGATAATTCTACCTTCCGTTTGTCACACAATTACTGGACTCCAGAGACGGGGGCGAAAAAGGAGGGTGTCGGTGCAGTTGGGGAAAGAAATGGGTGAGATTAAGAAACCCTGTCTTGAGCTCCACAAGGAGAGCAACAGATCCAAAAAGTCTGGGCCCAGGAGTCTTTTCTGAGACTGATACTCCAGCCAAGGACCACTCATGGAGATGGCCTGGAACCGCTGCCCAGAGGTAGTCTTATGGCAGTTCAGTGTCCAAGTGGGTTCCATAGTAATGGGGACAGAGACTGCCTCTGACATGAGCTGATTGGCCTGCTCTTTGATCACCTCCTCCTGAGGGGGGAGCAGCCTTGCCAGGCCACTGAGGAAGACAATGCAACCACTCCTGATGAGACTTGATAGACTAGGATCAGAGGGAAGGGAGGAGGACCTCCCCCATCAGTGGACTGGGGGAAGGGCATGGGTGGGGAAGAGGGAGGGAGGGAGGGTTGGGTTGGGAGGGGGAGGGAGCCACAGGGGGGATACAAAGTGAATAAACTGTAATTAATAAATAAATAAATTTTAAAAAGAACCCTCGTCTTGTGGCCTCAAAAATAGATCCCTCATACACACATTGACCTTTATTTCCCCCAAATAGCACTATATAATCCTTGCTTTCATATCTCATATAGCAACGTGCAAGGTACTTGTTCCTCTTTTCCTACCAGGCACCTGAGTTAAAAACTGAACAACCATCTGTCATTCTTTCCTGGCTTTTTGTGTCTGAGTGCATGCGGTACGTTTGTGTCTGTGTACAAGCCATGCGCTCACAGAGGCCAGAGCGTCTTGCCCTGTCCTTCTCTACAGCACTGCTTTGAGAGAAGGTTCCTCACTGAGCCTAGAACCAGGCCAGCAGCCAGCTGCTCCAGCAATCTTCGTGTCTCTCTACCAGCCACAGCACTGGAATTAGGTGGGTACATAGCCAGGCATGGCTTTTCAAGTGAGTACCGGGGATTTGAACTCAACTCCTCATGCTTACAGGGCAAGCATTCTTCGAAGGCCGTTTCCAAGGCCCCTTTTCTCCTTGTTGTTTTCTTTGCTGTTGCTCTTCTGCTGATTATATTTTTGCTTGTTTGTTTGTCTTTAGACAGGATGTTCCTATGACATCCAGGCTAGCCAGAACAGTAGCCCAAGCTGTCTTGGAACTAAAGCTGTTCCTGCCTTAGCTCTGGAGTCCTGGAATTATATGGCATATGCTCTCTGTATCTGTTTGTTTTAATATCCACCAAACCATTGCCTTCTCTTCCCCCCAGTACAGGGAGAGGAAAAGAACTGTGTCTTTCTGAACTTCTTGCTCATTCCAGTCTCAGTTCAGCAACCTCTACATGCAGGCTCAGGAAGCTTAAGAAACAAGGAGGTCTTGTGGGGCCAACCCATGTCACCTTCCTGATTATCTATGTCAGGAGCTACCTCACTGGTGAAAACTCGGGGGAGCCAGACAGGACCATGCCCACAAATCTCTACCCCATATCTTAATGACCTGTTGCCATAAGCAGAGGCCAGCCCTGGAAACCCCATTGCTGGGCACAGACAGCTTTCAAAATAAAGGCAGTATTGGTTATAAGACACAAAGTCAGTTGAATGCAGTGGCACACTACCCCCTAGTCTCGTGTGCTGCCAGTGTGCCCTTCAAGGCCTGCATCTGACCTTTGCAAGCTGCTTTCCTTTATTTGTAGAACATCAGAGGCATTCTCACATTCCTTATTTATCATTAACCTGGGGCCCAGCACACAGAGGGCCAAATATTTTTTTAAGTCACAAATCCTTGTTTCTTTCTCTGAGTTCTTACAGAACAGACTAGGCTTTCTTAGGACATTGGTTTTATATGTCAATAATATTTTAAAAGATTATTGTGTGTGTGAGTGATTTGCCTGTGTGTGTGTGTGTACTGTGTGTGCCTGGAGCACACAGATGTCAACGGAAGACATCAGATCTCCTGGAACTGGAGTGGTTGTGAGTTTCCATTTGGACACTGGAAACTGAGCCAGGGTTTTCTGCAAGAGTAGTAAGTGCTCTGAACTATTGAGTCATGTCCCCCAGACTCCGGGAATAACAGCCTAATACAAATGTAACTGATTACCATTCTACAGAAGTCAGAAAATATAGAGAAGCTGAGGGAAAGTCGTGTTGCTGAGTGTGGTGGCACATAACTGTAACCCCAGCATTTATGAGGCTGAGGGAGGCTCATCCTGAGTTCAAGGCAAGCCTGTGCTCTACTGAGAGACCTTGCTTAAAAAGAAACAAGGTTGATGATACAGCCCAGCTGTTTATATTTTCTTAATGTGAGCAAGGATGTGAATCTGTACACACACACACACATATACATGGAGGGAATCCTACAGTCCTGCAATTTTATACTCAGAAATAGGCTATAGATGTTTGTATCTGCTTCCAATTAGAATTTTTTGGGTTTTTTTGTTTTGTTTTGTTTTTGAGACAGGGTTTCTCTTGTGTAGCCTTGGCTGTCCCGGACTCACTTTGTAGACCAGGCTGACCTTGAACTTACAGAGATCCACATGCCTCTGTCTGCCCTAGTGCTGGGATTACAGGTGTGTGCCGCCAAGCCCTGCTCAATTAGTAATTTTTTCAAATGTGCCATTTTCAGTTCTCATCTGCTCATCGTTTCATTGTGCAGACTGCATTTCCCATCCCCCTCTGGGCTTATGTGATATCTTTCTGTCCTGTTCCACTTCTTGGCTGCCTCCTCTTTTGCAGACAGCCCCTTAAATTATGGTGTTTTCAAGCATTCTATCTTCAACCCTCTTATTTTCTCATTTTATACGCTCTTTCTCTTTGGGTGCTCTCATCCACTCCCAAAGCCTCAGATATCACTACAGATGGTCCTCAACTTAACAGTCGTTCTACTTACAATTTTCCAATTATGCAGTGGTACAAAAGCAACAAGGACTCAAGGACTCGGTAGAAACCACACTGCAAATTCGGAATGTTGGTCTTTTCCTGGCCTAGCCCTACGTAGTGTAATACTTTGTTGCCATGTCAGGCAGCGGCAGACATCCTCATCACCCAGTCAACCACAAGATCACTAGGTGAAACAGCCACCACCCTGCAACGCTCTAGTTGCTATAACCTTCCCTAGACCAGGTATATCAAAAGCATTTTAGGATACAGTGCTTCCACTTGAGATGGGTTTGTGAGGGTCGGGCCCCTTATAGTTTGAGAAACATCTGCATTTGGTGAGGATTTCAAAATAAAAATCTGAGCTGCAAGCATGTATTAGCTCCTAGATGTTGGTGAAATTCTTACCATATTCCAACTTCAGGTCAGTGCACACGATAGGAGAATACAGACGGGATCTCACTATGTAGCCCAGGTTGCCGTGAAGTCAGAATCCTCCTCGCTCAGCCTCATGAGTTCTGATTACAGTCAAAAAGTAAACTCATAACCTCTTTCCCTGCAAACTCAGATTTATCGTTTCATCCAGAGCCAGGAATCTGGCAAATATCACATCCCACCACCACCACTACACACATACACACACACACACACACACACACACCTTTCTGAACCCCTGGAGCTCCGCCTAAACATAGGTACTGCTTGCAATTTTCCAGGCCCTTAAACTCATAAAACCTAGGATGAATAGCATCATGTTCTTGTGCCCTTGATGAAATGTCACTGTAGATCAGAGATATAAATATGACTCAGAACATCCACACAGCGCTGGTACAGTCACAAAATATCTCGTGGCTCTTTGATGATACACACACACATACACAAATAAGTCTCTGCAGAAAATTAAGCAATATAGCAAAATATAATCTTTTTTGGTAGTCTGTGAAAAACGTGCCATTTGCTTAATGGTAAATCTAGGATATTTTCTCAGGGGTTGCCTTTTTTTCACTTCATCTGCAAAATGGACACCCTACAGAATCTTTCTGGGAGTGTTAATAGTGATTTCTTTCTCATCAGGAGAGTTGTGTAAAGACAATGGTTATTTAAACAGGATGTGAATAGATCTCTCTAGGAGAAGATCTTGACTAACGAGAAAAAAAACTGAAGATACACACAGACTGAGCCCCTTTTTTGAAGTGGGCATTTTGATTTCTCCTGCTGATGAATGAGATACTTTAATAAACACATCATTCAGTTAACAGCTATTTACCAGGTGTCCAGAAATGCTTCTTAGCATTGACTATGTAGCAGTGAACCAAAGGAATGAAAACCACTGTCATCTGGGACTTTTTTTTTTCTTTTTTTTACAGTCTATTCAATTACCGTGTTCATTTCCATGGCAGCAGCCCAGTAATGGCAGGGACATGGCCTCCGGCCATTATCACAGCCCTTAGAATTGTGCATCACAGTTCTGAGAAGGTGTAATATATAGCTTAACTCAAAGAAGTAGAAGTACGCCTGACAGGAAACCAGAGAGCCTCGCCAGATTGTCAGCTAATGCTCCAGGTCACTCCACAGATTCCCTGGAAGCACTTCTGTGCTGACCCCTGGGCCTCTCCCCCGACGGTTCTAAAATTCAGGTGTTGGGGGGAGATAGAAGATGATACACAGTAAGGGTTCCACACTCACCAGAACGCATGGTCAATTCCAATGCTTAAGTCCTGCACTGCGAAGACCGTTCTGGTGAAGTTCAAAACAAACAAAAGCAACCAGGTTAAAGGCCAAATTCTAGCAAAGACAGCAGAACTGCAGTGACTTGCAAAGCCTTTCGCGGGGTCCTGTGAAACTGGTAACATGCTGGAGAAATTTTTGAGCATGTTTACTCATTGCTTCTATGTCATTAGAGACTGAAACAAAGCTTAGTTTGTTACAAAATCATGAAAATCATGAGTTTACACTGGGTAATAATATTGCCCAATACTTAGTAAAAAAAAAAAAAATTCTGATGAATAAAAGGGAAACATAACTCTAAAATGTCCAGGATAGCTCTGCCTCTACCTTATCTCTGTCTCTGTCTCTGGCTGTCTATCTCTCTCTGTGTCTGTCTGTCTCTCCTCTTCCCCTCTCTCTCCCTCTCCAGTGTGTGTTAAGTGTTCTTGTCCAAAGGGAAGGCTTTCAGCTTCAAAAACTGTCATGAGTTTTCTTGTGGCATCGTATCCCAAGCTTCTTTAAGGCAAAGTGAGAAAGTGCCCATAGCTTTATCTTGATGTTCATTAGAAAAGACTGCTGTAATGCCTTTAGGGATTAAGGAGAGAAATTTCAAACCTGTAACCTACACTCAGTGAAGAAGAGCTGGAGAAGTGGCTCAGTTGGTAAAGGGCTTGCTGTGATAGCATGGGGACCAGAGTTCAGCTCTTAGCACCCACCTAAATGCTGAATAGGGAAGGGTACGCCTGTAATCTCAGCAGGCAAGTCTTTGAATTAGAGGCTAGCCTGGTCTACATATCGAGTTCATCGCCATCCAGGGCTATGTAGTAAGACCCTGTCTCTAAACAAACAAATAAGTAAGCAAATATAAGGCCACACTGTGGATACTGGAGGTTAGATTTCAGCATGTAAACAGGGGGAGGAAAACATGATCTACCCCGTAACATCACGTTACAGTTGTAGACGAAGTACCTAGCAGAGGAACAAGAGAGTTGGAAACCAGGGATCTTCTCTGAGAGTTAACAGAAAGAGTGGGAAGGGCATAGAGTGAGGCAAGAGGTGGGCAGAGCTGGATGGGGGGTCTGAATTATGGAATCCGCCTATGGTTTCAAGAATCATGCAATAAGTTTCCAAATCACCTCCCCAGCGTGAAAGAAACACGGAGATTTCTTCACTTGCTGACCTTCTGGACTCACTTGAAGCTGTTCCCTCGTCGTCTCCTGAGTTGCTGAGAAACATGCTGCTCTCCAGTCAGTGTTTTTAACTCTGTTTTGTAAGTTCCTAAGTCAAAGGCCTCACTTCTATCTAGCTTCCCCTCTGGTTTCCGTCTCCATGGGTGAATTTAATTAATGGCTTATATAGCACGTACCCAAAGTACCTTATGGCATGGGGGAGGTGGGAGAACAACTATCAAGATTTTAGGCATACACTATTTTCCTCGGGTTTGGTAAAAGAGAGAGAGAGAGAGAGAGAGAGAGAGAGAGATTTTTCAAGATTGTATCACAATAAAAATCAACATTCCAGAATTGTAATGGTTCTGGGATGTGTTTTTTCGGGTTTGATTTCTAACATTTTTCAGATTTTTCATATGAAAAACATCTTTTGTAATAGCTCCTAAAATGTTTAAGTTTTATTGCCATGCATAGACTTCCTGACTATTAAATAGTCTATTGTATTTTTCATAATTGTTTTTTTTGTACTTCAAACTATGGGTCCAGGATTTCGGCTCTACTCTTCATGTTTATTTTTGAAATTGGGTCTAGAGCAGCCCAAACTGGCCTTGAATTTGCTATGTAGCCGAGGCTGGCCTCAAACTCTTTCTCTTCCTTGCCTCCACCTCCAGAGTTCTGGGGTTACAGGTGCATGCCTCCGAGGCCTGTGAGGCTCCCCTCTCTCTAACCAAATAGGTTTACGTTTGAACCTGTTTGATACACTGAAGTTCTTGGGCAGAGGAAAAGGGTCTGTTGATTAAAAAGCAGAAGGAAGGTAACTTTCACTATTACCATGTCTTGGTCACAAAAGAAAACACAACCAGCCATGTTGGAGTCACCACAGAATAGAAGAACGTCAGAAGTGTTTCGCCCAAGCAGCCCAAGGCTAAGCCAGCATGGGCACCTCTGAGGGAGTTACATGGGAAGAAATGACTAAATTCACGCTGTGAGCCCAGTCTTGTCAGGGTCACCAACACCCTCAAATTATCTCCGTTTTATTTGTTTTCACTGCCTTTCTTGATGAGGACTTTTCAATAATGTAAACATGGCTGGTGTATGTATGGCCTTGTATTTCACAGTACACAGGGCCGATGCCAGCTTGCTCCCGTGAGATCGAACAGCCTTTTTTTCCTGGCTGAGAAATTGGAAGACTCTTACCATGTGCCCTGTCATATCTCACAGCACTCACATCTGATCACATGAATGCTTTTTCATTTGTGGATATTTTTGTTCATTATGAATGTAAGTGTGGCAGTGTATGCCATTCATGCCACACATTGAAGAGAAAGTTAAAGTTTTATATGAACACAGTATGAACACCTCAATGGCCTCATGCATAGAACCCAAAGGAAATACTTCAAAATGTCAATGATAGTTCTCTTTGAATAAGTTACTTCTTTTTCTTTCTGTAATTTTCTTAATTGCTCCTCATACCATCTATTCTGCTTGCCTGATGATTTCCATGTATAATGGAAGTTTATTTTTTCTATTAAAAATACTTTATTATAGATTTTATTATTTATCAATGTAAAATTTGGAATGCTTTTTCAGGTGGTTTCAGGAATTTACTTCATGGTACTATCATAAGTTTTTATAAACTCCTTAAAATTTTTAGTTGTTTTTTTCCATAGTTTTTCAGAGAGCTCTAAATTCCCATATCCAGGATACCATGAACATAGTATTTGAAGATTTTTTAAATCTGTATATTTTTGAAGATTATTTTTTTCTACAAATGCTTTGTAATTTCTTAGTCTTTTTTCCCAAAAGTTTTTTGTTTTTTTTAAACTAATGTGTTCTCATGCTGGAGAAGTTGTGGAGAAAGAGGAACCCTCCTCCATTGCTGGTAAGAATGTAAACTTGTACAACCACTTTGAAAATCAATCTGGCACTTTCTCAGACAACTAGGAATAGAGCTTCCTCAAGATCCAGCTATACCACTCCTAGGCATATGTCCAAAAGATGCTCAAGTACACAACAAGGACATTTGCTCAACCATGCTTGTAGCAGCTTTATTTGTAATAGCCAGAACCTGGAAAAAGCCCAGATGTCCATCAACAGAGGAATGGATACAGAAATTGTGGTGCTTTTACACAATGGAATACTACTCATCAATTAAAAACAAGGAAATCATGAAATTTGCAGGCAAATGGTGAGATCTAGAAAAGATCATCCTAAGTGAGGTATCCCAGAAGCAGAAAGACACACATGGTATATACTTACTTATAAGTGGGTACTAGACCTAGAAGATAAGATAAGATAAACATACTAAAATCTGTACACCTAAAGAAGATAAACAAGAAAGAGGACCCGGAGTAAGATGATCAATCCTCACTTAGAAAATCAAATGGGATAGACATTGGATGTAGTAGAAAACAAGTAACAGGGCAGGAGCCTACCACAGAGGGCCTCTGAAAGACTCTACCTAGCAGTGTATCAAAGCAGATGCTGAGACTCATAACCAAACCTTCGGCAGAGTGCAGGGAATCATATGAAAGAAGGGGGAGTTAATGTGACCTGGAGAGGACAAGAGCTCCACAAGGACCAAATATATCTGGGCCCAGGGGGTCTTCTATGAGACTGTTTCTCCAACCAAGGACCATGCATGGATATAACCTAGAACCCCTGCTCGGGTGTAGCCCATGGCAGGTCAGTATCCAAGTGGGAATCCTAATAAGGGGAACTATTTCTGACTATTTCTGACATGGACTCAGTGGCTTCTGGCTTTTTGACCTCCCTTGCCCCCTCCCAAGGGAGGAGCAGCCTTGCTAGGCCACAGTAGAGGACATTGCAGCCAGGCCTGAAGAAACCTGATAAGCCAGGGTCAAATGGAAGGGGAGGAGGCCCTCCCCTATCAGTGGACTTGGAAAGGGGAAGGGAGGAGAAGAGGGAGGGAGGGTGGAATTGGGAGGGAATGAGAAAGCGGGCTACGGCTGAAATGCAAAGTTAATAAACTGTAACTGATATTAAAATAAATTAATAAATAAATAAACTAATGTGTTCTTAGTAATGGAAACATTCACTCTCAAAGGAGTATATAGAACATGTAAGAAACAGACACAGAAGAGCAGAACTTCTGGAGTTCAGTGCCAGCAAAATATGGAAATAACTTATAATTCATGTGCCAGTTGAAAAAGGTCAAGAGTTCAATGAAAGCGAACAACAACTAAAAAGCCTTCCCCAGGTTTTAATTTCATTTCACTTGTGTGAAAGTTCATTTACTAGATCCTTAGAAGTGCAGTTCACGGGGCCATCAAGATGACCTGGGTTCTGTTCCTGGAACCTACAATGAAGAGAAAAACACTGACTTCTGAAAGAAAAGTCTCTTCATTTCCTCATACATGCCATCGCATACCCGGAACCCATACATCATGCGCACATGTGCACGCAGTAACCAGATAAACATTTTTAACATGTATATTTTCATTTATGTGTTTGTGTCTGTGTGGGTGCTTGCCGTGTGTACGGAGGATGTATCTGAGGGAGCCAGAGGAGAGCATCGGATTTGCCGGAGCTGGAATCTGTTGGAGGCGGGTGCTGAAAACCAAACTTGTGTCCTCTGCCAAAGCAGCGAGGACTCTTAACCTCTGAGCCATTTCTCTAGTCCAAATAAATACGTGTATCTTTGAGACCTCAGCTTACTGTGTGGCTCAGGCTGGTGTGGAACGCATTATGTAGACCAGGCTAGCCTCAGACTCACAGAGATCCTTCCAAGTGTTGGCATTAAAGGCATGGGCCACCATGCCCTACCCAGACATATAACTGTTTTAAAGTCCGGAGTGGGGCTTCGGAGATGTCTCAGTAGTCAAGAGTACTTGCTGTTCTTTCAGAGTCGAAACAAAGTGCTGTAGACCTTTCTGTTCCACACAGCTCAGAAACCCACAATCCAGTGGTCAGATCTGGGCAATTACTCGCTACGGGATGGATGCCCCTTTTATTGATGTGACAGTCATCAAGCGCAAAGCTAAACAGCCACAGAGAGGGGGCTGCTTTGGCTATAGCTTCGGCATATGTGTGTGGTTATGTGCGCAACTCCCCATACCCCAGCTCCTGGCTATAGCCTTATGCGCTGGGAAGCTTGTTTCAGGCTGGCAGTGCTGAGATGGTAAAAGCTTTCAGTGGTGTGATTTGGTCCTAGCTGTCAGCTTCAAGAGTTAATGTGGTTCTTTTGGGACCCTGATTGGTCCCAAATACACTGGGTTGTCATAAGAAAGAAAAGGAAAGAAAAGCAAGCCTGTCCCCCTGGACCTGCCTGGCTTCCCTGTCTTGCCATGGCGTCATTTCTTCTTGTGTGACTTCGTACACTAACGACATTTGTCATATTAGGATGGGGCTGGTGGTCCTGCCCTGAGCTGAGCAGTTGCTGGAACCTGTTCTTGAATGACTGGAACTGTGGGTTAAATAATGTAAAAGCATTACTTTTAGTTTCTGTGTGCAGCTGTGTGCACATGCAAACTCTAAGTGCTCCAAGAAACTGCATCTCCCTAGAGCTGAAGAAGTTACAGGTGGCTGTGAGGCACCCAAAGTGGCTGCTGGGAATAGGAACTCTAAACCACTGAGAAATCTCTCCCCATGACCTTCAATACTTTTTTTTATATATATAAAGTTTTGACTGCCAAGTGTTCTATCATGGCAGCCAATGCCAGCCTCGTACAGAGGGTAAACAATGAAGCATAGCAAAACGCTGCAAAAGAAAGGCTCAACAGGCTTCTAGCACAGGGCGGAACTTGACCTCAGTATTAAAGAAAAACTGAAAAGTAAGCAGCAGAGTAATTAAAAAAAGGATTTATATTGCATCATCAATTATTAATATCCAGCATTTAAAAACCATGACAGAAGCTCTCAGGCTCTTAAAGATCCACTTCCTTCCACAAAGAGCACCGACTTGACAAACTGATTTGGTACCACAACTCAGAGCAGTTTTAAACTGAAGTTATTTTGTTGAAGAATATATTAAATATCTTAATAGAGACACAGGCCTTGGGTTGTTGTTGTTGTTGTTGTTGTTGTTGTTGTTGTTTTCAAGTGGGAGGAGGAGACCTGGAACCAATATGAGAGAGATGTGTGCCTTTAAAAAGATCTGTCAGACATCTCTTAGCCCCTGGGACCATAGATTGAAAACAATTTCCTTGTGACACTTCAACCGAATCCCTAGGAACGAAAGGGAAAAGTTCCAGTCACCAGATGAATGCCCACAGAATCCCTGAGCCCCGTGAGGGCTCTTGTCAGCCTTTGTGCAGCCGTAATGAGAGTGGTGGGCTTCCTTGTGGTCACATTCAGGACGAATGAAAGATTAGCTTCAAGTTATTTGTTAACTCGGCATTTCACTCATAGGTTCCTCTCATTACATGCCCGTGTCTATTCTGTAACAGCAAGCATCTGGTGGAAACTGAAGAAAATATCTTCTCCCCAGATGTTTAGCTTATGGCCATGGCGGCAGAACACCTGTGTACTAAAATAGCGTTTTGCCAGATGTTTGAGAGTACGTGTCTGGAGAGCAGCTCCAGCTCTGGTCCAGGCGGCCATGAGTGTCCAGGCCACCATGAGGGCGCCCCACAAAGACGCATCATGTTTACCAAGGTGAGGACAGAAGGACTTTTATAACTCCTGGGCTGTGAGCTACACAGGAGGCCACTCTCTGTCCTCCTGTACTGTTGGTACAAATAAACCCGAAACGTGGAGAAAGCAAGCAGCCGAACATGTTTTCATAACAACTGTAAGTCTAACGGTTTTGAGTTCTCAGTACATTTTAATCAGCAGAATAAGTGTCGCTATGTCATAGGCCCCAACAAAACGTGAATATATCTATTCATACCTTAATGTGACAAATGAACACATATACATCAGTGTACGTAGATATACATGCATGCAGACAGACATGTTTATGCCGTATGTATATATGCAAGGAAGGAGATATCGATTATAGGTACTCATACCTGGTCATTGACAACTAGAGAGCCTGGGAATCGAACACCAGACCCTAGCTGGTGGTGGAAATAAGCCCAAGACTGAAGGCTTGAAAACCTAACAAGATGGTATGTGTGTGTGTGTGTCGACCTCAGCCTGAAAGCCCACAGACCAGGAACACTGTGTCCTAACTGGGGTGGAGAAACGGAATTTACCATTTTCCTTTATGTTTTATTCTGTCCTTTCGTCGACAGATAGGACAATCCTCTCCCCCATCACTGAGGTAGATCTTATTTCTCCAGTCTACTAATTCAAGAGCTGGTCCTTGAGCAGAGAGAGAAATGAATGAAATATGCGGGTATATAGGTATGAAAATATCATAATGAACCCATTACTTTACATACAGCCCGGCAAGCATTAACAGAATGCCGGATACACCCAAAACTAATGCACCTCCAGCAATCTGGCTATCTTTACCTCTGTGAAGCTCATGTGTGGTCCTCACCATCATATGTGTGTACATGCATAGGCATTCATGGGGTCGTTAATAAAACTTAAGCGCATGTCTGTTCATTTCCGTCATTAGTATTTGACCTTTTGTAGAATGGCTTATTCTTCTGAGACTGGTGAGAAATTTGAACCAAGACATTTTCAGCTTTACCACCAAAGGGGGGAAAATGTGTAGAAGGGACATTAGTTAACTGTAGAAGTGACATTAGTTGACTGTAGAGGTGACATTAGTTGAATGTAGAAGGGTCACTAGTTGACTGTAGAGCGCACATTAGTTGACTATAAAGTAGGTGCCCTTCACTGTGTGAGTTGTTTTTTCTTTTCTTTTTATTGATTCTTTGTGCGTCTCACATCATGCACCCCAGTCCTGCTCATCTGCCTGTCACCTCATATCTGGCCTTTGCCCTTGCAACCTACCCCCAAAATAAAAATAAAAAAAAAAACATAAGCAAAAAACAACAACAGCAAAAGGCCTAGAAAGCATCTCTTTGTGGAAGCTGCAGTGTGTCACAGTGTGTCCCACTGTGTACCCCGCTGTCCACACATCTTCATTTGCAAATGTTCACTGCAGGGAGTCATTGGTCTGATCCCAGGTCTCTGGCTTCCGTGACACCAATAATGTCAGATCCTCCTCCGGACTCCTCTCCGATATCCCGTTTTTGCCCTGTGCAGCTTTGGAACAGTCCCAATCATTTGAAGACGATACAGATTTGGGGGTGGGCCGGTTCAGAGAGCTGGATCTGGGCCTGGGTGGTAGCAGAGCTGGTCATCCCACCAGCTCCCCTTTATCCGCACCACCGGGGCCAGCTCTGCAGCACTGTTCTGGCTAGGTCACCCAGTGCCACTATTAGTAAGAGGCAGGGTCGGCTCTCCTGCTCTCATGCCGTCGGGGCTGGCTCACCCTCACTCACACCCCCAGAGCCAGCTCCACTGTGCTGTCCAGTCAAGGCTTGGGGCCCACTCTCCCAAATGCTGCATCCTGTGATGGGCCGGCTCACCCACGCCTTTGCCTTGAGGGCCTGTTCCACTGTGCTGCCCAGATCAGATACAGGGCCCGCCCTCCCGAGTGCTATAGCCAATGAGGGGGCACGGGTAGCCTCTCCTAATCTCATGCCCTCAGGGCCAGTTCTCCCAACTACCTCGGGGAAGGGAGCAGCGCACATCACTGCCACACTACACCACCACCTCACGGCAGCCAAGAGGTGGGGCCAGCTCTCCCACACCCTCATCATCAGGGCTGCCTCACCTGCGCTCTCTCAGCCAGGGCGAGCACTGCTGTGAGAGGTTCAGGGCCCTCTCAGGACTGCTTGCAGGTGAGTGGTGAGGGCATTACACACACACACACACACACACACACACACACACGCCACCTCTCAGCGTCAGCCTAGTGCCGGGGGAGGGGGCTACAAGAGTGTGGGGCTGCCCCCACACTCTTGCCCTAGGGGATGATAGCTCACTTATGCCCCCACTACCAGGGTTGGCCCTGCTGTGCTATCCAGGTGAGGTTCAGAACCTGCTCTCCTGAGTGCTGCAGCTCGTGGGGAGCAGGACCAGCTCTCCTGAGCTTATGACCCTGGGGGCAGCTTTTCCAACTTCCGGAGAAGTGGCGGGGTCAGCTCCCCCACTCATGGCGATTGGGCCGGCTCACCCACACCCCTGCCATCAGGGCCAGCTCCAGGGCACTACCTAGGCAAGGCACAGAGTCCACTATCCTGTCAGGAATGCCACCAACAAGGAAAGTTGAGGCCAGCTCTCCAGAGCAATGCATCCAGTGAGGGGCAGGGACAGTTATGCACAGCCCCTGGACATCCAGGGGGTCCCTGGGCTGCCTTGACCAGGGACTGCCCTGTGTTCTCTAGCGCTAACACGGGCCACGGACCCTGGCCACTGCGTAGCCACACACCCAGACATGGACCTCAGTGGCAGCTCGGGCTGGGACCTCATCATGGCCCCCGGAGGCTGGGCTGGCCACTCACAACAGACTACTCCTCTCCACCCTGGAGTCTCCAGTTCCATCTCTCTTCATGACGCTCAGACTGCTCCATTTCTCTTTCTCTGTCACCTGACCAACAGCTTCAGCTGCAGGCTGACTACACAGCTGGTGGTCCCCTGGGCAACATCTTCCATCCCCACTGCGTGGCTATGATCCACCTGTGCCGTGGACTGGAGGATAGGTTTGTGGGCGGTATGGTGGTCCACAAGTCTCTGCCTGTCTTCCTCCTGTCACGCTGCCCTGCCTGGATTTGATTTTTATGTGTCCTAGGCATGAAACAGCTTTGGCCACCAAGCCAGGCATCAAGCTAGGATGAGAGAAGGCCTGCCATCTGCTCTGCCCCTGACTGATGTAACACCAGCAACAAGGTAGCCAGGGGGCTACTGGGTCAGTTCTTTATACATAGTTTATTTTGTAATTCATATGCATTGATTCTTTTTTTTTTCTTTTTTCTTTTTTTTTTTTTTTGGCCTGCTTCACACATGTATGTCTGTTTGAGGGTGTCAGATCTTGGAGTTCCAGACAGTTGTAAGCTGCTGTGTGGGTGCTAGGAATTGAGGTTCTAAAGCCTGGCTGGGTATGTTATCCCTTCGATCTTTGGGAGCAAGTTCTTCACTGGTGCCTCTGCTGCTACTGTTGTTTCCAACATTTGTTTCTGTTCAGGTGCGCCACAGTGTTGCTGAAATATGCCAGGTGGTCCTCCTGTAGTCCAACCCTGGCCTACTCACCTCTCTCCAGTTCTCCCCTGCGCTCTTTTCCTTGTCCATTATAGTACACTACACTGTACAGGCGAACACTAGCTGAGTGCTTGTTTTTGTGTGAATGGCCCTTGAACCAAGAATGATTTTCACATTTTTTTTTTAAAATGGCTAACGTGGGAAAAAAAAAATCAAATGAGCAATGTTTCGAGACACATGAGGATTATGTGTGATTCACATTTCAGTATCCATAACCAAAGCTGTAGCGTAACCGCAGTATCCGTAACCACAGCCATGCTTCTTTGTGTGTTGTCCGGGGTTGCTTTTGTGCTCAAATAAGAGAGCTGAGCAGTTGCAACCAAGACCGGATGGCACACAGAGCTTAAAACACTCACCAATCAGTTCTTTGCAAAATAAGGTTGCTACCCCCTTAGCCACACTGCCCTCCTTCCTGTGCCTAAAAGTTCAGCCTGTACAGTCCCTCATCATCATCCTGGAATGCTGTTTCCAGATCTTTATCTTTCTAGAATGTTCTTCTCCAGCATTCCCCATGGTTTTTGTTTTCATAAGATCCCATTGAACTTGTACAAAACTAGTAGAAAGTCATATGATCAGAATGCATGTATTTCTACCCAACGACATGCTTCTGAATCCTGGGTGGAGAGGTTTGGTTTGAGGTGTTTTTGTTTTTGTTTGTTTGTTTTTTATGATTCCTCTTCAGCAGCAGCAAGGGAATGAGATGCTCTCCTGAGAGAATGGTTGCCTCTGAATTCCATTAACATGGTGGCACCTTCTTCAGACAGTGTGAATGGCTGTCGTTTCTCACATTGAACGCACACACACATAGAAGCTGAAGGAAAAGGCTGCATATTCCAAGACCCAGATTCAGGAAGCCAAAGTGGTGGCACACTGTCATGTGCCTTTT
The DNA here is from genome assembly GCF_030254825.1 of Meriones unguiculatus. Lineage (NCBI taxonomy): Eukaryota > Metazoa > Chordata > Mammalia > Rodentia > Muridae > Meriones > Meriones unguiculatus. The sequence continues at coordinate 37,913,854 of NC_083352.1, read as the reverse complement.
CAGCATTACGTCCAGCCCACGATCCCAGCAAGGAAGGAAGCTTAACCCAGTACTTTTGTTGTTGTTCTTATTGCTGTTGGGTCCTTAATGTAACTGCGAGCTTGGGCCCTCCAATATTAAAGCGGACTGATCTACTGAGGGAGGGAGCAGGAAGCCCTCTGAATTGAAAGTCGGATCTTTTCGTTTCTGCTGTCCTCAGTTTGCACAGATCTGAGATTTTTCTCTCTCCACGTAGTCACTGGACTATACTGGTGAGCCACACAAGTCATTGCCCTCTGTACCTTTTTTCTCACCTGCAAAATGTGAACTCACCTAATCCTCTCAGAGATGAGGTAAAATCAGAAGAGAAAATATCTGTAAAACTGCTTTTTGAACAGACTGTTAAAGGAATAAGTAACATTTCACTAGTTCTCCCAAAACCATAAGACGGCAATACAAAAGTCTACATAAGGAATACTCTTCAATGCCCACACCCACACCCACACGAACACACATACTCTCTCTCTCTTTCTCTCTCTCTCTCTCTCTCTCTCTCACACACACACACACACACAAATCAAAGATCTTAATGAAATTCAACTAAAGTTTCCACATTCTTATGTGTATACCTTGCTCTTTAAAATACAGGCACAAAAGAAAAGGGACATTTCTAGATCACAAATGCGTTCAGTGAGGTGCATGGTGCTGCCTGTCCTAGGCAGAGATGAGAGAGAGAAATACTGAACACGGCAAACAGCAGAGGTCAAGATCAAGGCCAAGCCAGAGAGAAGCCCCTGGGGAACAGTTTTAATTTAGAGAGCACACATTTCCCAAACACTCAGGCAGTGGGGGAGGGGTCTCAGTAGGCACTGTTGTAATGTGATTGAGGGTGGCAAATAGTGGGGGGAGCATTCTGACTGAGGATATTGAGGAAAACTTTGAACCAGGACTCAGGAGAAAACAGTCCGATGAGAGCGACAACCAGGCTGGGCTGAGAAGTGCTTTTAGCACCTAGAGAGGCTGGTGTGAGGGCCTCATGGCGCCTTGGGCTTGGAGTTAGGATGTGTGAGTCTACTTTGGTGCTCTAACACACTAGCTGTATGAGCTTTCTCTCTGAGAGGGAGCTTTTCTCCTCTAAAAAAATAAAGCATGCACCTATGAATACATATATATTACATATTTTTGAGACAGGGTCTCATGTAGTCCAGGCTGGCCTCAAACTCACTATATGGCTGAGGATGACCTTGAACTCATGATGGTCCTACCATCACAACCTGTTTATGTGGTTCTAGGGACTAGGCCAGGGCTCTACACACACTAGACAAGCATTCTACCCATCAAACTACATCTCCAGCCTCAGAACAATACTTTTTTTTTTTAAATCCATGGGGAGTAAAGCTAATGTATAGAAAGCACCAGCCCACGCATCCTGACTAAGAGAAGCCGTAGGTACCACTCTGATGGACAGCTCAGTCGCTGTCAAGGCATACACTTTGTTACCATAAAGCCAGCATCCTTAGGCTGCTAAGCCTCAGCGCAGACGCATAGATGCTATCGTGAGATGATAGATGCTCTCCAGGTTTGACTCATGGGAAGAGCACAGCAGGAGCAGAGAAGGCCACCTGCTGGCTTGGGTACCCAGGCTACACCCAGAATCTTTAGATGGCTGAAGAGTGGAAGTCCTGGATCTGAGTTAGAGGACTGATGAAAGCCAATGCCAGGGGAAGAATTCACAAGGAGGCACCAGAGACTACCACTGTGGGCAAGGAGGAAAGCCAAACTTTGAGCTAGAATGGCTGGTCTGATCATCAGGTGAGTGGCAAACAGAAAGGGGCAGGAGATGCTACATGGCAGAAGCGTAGCCATGACTGTTCCAGGCTGTTTGGTTCTAGGGTGTGGCAGGGGATCCAGGACGGGATTAGTTGAGTGTCTGATGCCAGTGCCCTTTATCACAGCCACTTGCTCCTGCCCACGCCTCCCATGTATGTCCCTGACCAGCTGATCTACATTTCAGTGGCATCCACAAGTCTACTCCCGTTTCTCTTCTGCAGAGGACAAGAGAACAAATGCACAGTAGAAGTGAGGCTAGCGGGGAGGCTGGCACCTAGATGTAAGCAAGAAATTCCCAGTGTCCAGCAACCTAGAAGGTTCTCTTGGAACAGATGGAAGAGCCAAGTCCACCTGGCGAGGGCCAGCTGTCATATCCACTTTGAATCTCATTCCTGCAAAGTGTGAAGTTTGAAAGTTGCAAGACGAACATGGCTTCTAAGAAGACACAGACTCCTGTTCCAGTCCTCTTCTTTAGGTTCCTGTTAATGCTTGATCTATGCTATTTAGTGTTGGCTCTTCCCTTCTTGACTACCTTCAGAAAATATGGCCCCTCAGTGGCTCAAGTCAGTGTATCAAAGAAGGTCACTTATTGATCAATAATATATAAACTAGAAAGCAGGGTGAAAGAAAAGAATGAACGGGTTTTTTGTTTTGTTTTGTTTTTTAGCTTTTAAGAATAAAAGAACATGCAGAGTTCTCAAACTCAATTGTCCTGCAGAAAATATTAGAGTCTAAACTTCGCCCCTCATCCCTAAATTTGTACGTTGAATCTCCCACCCTAGCACCTCAGAATATGACTATACTGAGAGACAAAGAGGTAATTAAGGTAATAAGAGGTCATTTGGGTGAGCCCTAATCCAACATAACTTGTGTCCTTAAAAGGCATAAGATTAGGACACAGAGAAAGACACAAGACAGGTGCACACACAGATAATGCCTGTGTGAGCCTTCAGTTAAAGAGTGAAGCCTAGAGAAAGTAAACTCTCCAAGCCCTCATCTGCAAACCCTTAGTCTCCAAAAACAGCAAGCCAACTAGTTCCTGGAGTTTCGGCCACCCGGCCTAGAGTATTTTTGCTATGATACCCATAAAGAAGCTGACACAGAAAAGGCAGCAGCACCCCAAAGATCCCCCGAACTGTGCTGGGGTACTAATAACACTCCAATACTATTTTATTATAAACTTATCCAAGGGCAAATGAGATAAATCCTCCTGTAAAGGGACTTGCTAGGCAAGCCAGGCAGCCTGAGTCCAGAGCCTTATGAAAGGAAACAACTAACTCCACAGAGTTGTCCTCTGACCTCCACAGGTGCACCATGGCAAGCACACACGTGTGCATAAGCGCTCTCTCTCTCTCTCTCTCTCTCTCTCTCTCTCTCTGTGTGTGTGTGTGTGTGTGTGTTTCTGAGTCTCTGTCTCTGTTTCTCTCCCTCCCTCCCTCTCTCTCTTGTAGTAAGCAAAGCTTTTGAAAAGAAATGTATTGCAAAACCCTTATCCTAGACCTTTACACATTTGCTTATTCTTATCTGTCACCTCATATGGCTGATTTGTGGACTGTATTTTCTCACCTGTGAATGAGTTGTTCCCATTTTACTGTGGTTTGAATGGGGTTGTCCTCTCAAAGCTTGGCGGTAGGAAAAGATAGGAGGTTGTTTAAGAGGTGAAGCCTAGTGGGGGTCATTGGGGTGCTTCCTTTGGAGAGAATAAATGTTTGTACCTTAGAGAGAGTGTGATTCTGTGGGGAGGAAGTGCTACTCCTGTGCTGGCTCATTTTATTGACACACATAGCATGCCCATATGTGTGTATTGATACAGAGGCCAGAGGTTGACACTGGGTGCCTTCCTTGACCCCTCTCTATTTTATTTACTGAGGCAGAGCATCTCCCCAAACCCAGAGCTCATCTATTCCACTAGTCCACCTAGCCTACCGGCCAGAGGCTCTCCTGTCTCTGCCTCCCAAGAACTGGGGTTACAGGTAGGCCATGACACCAGCCCAACTTCTGTGGGAGTGCTGAGTTACTCACACTTGCCTGACAAGCTCTGTATCCATGGCGCCATCTCCCAACCCCTCCTCTATGGTCTTTATCTTTCTTTACACTTCAACATCTGCTCATAGGGTGGCACTCATGCATGAGGTTCAGCAATGCCATCGCCTTAGTTATTTTTGAAAAACAGCAAACGTTGAATCCTTTTAATGAAGAGTTCTGCTGCCACACAGTTCTCTGGCCATGTGACATTTGGAGACTCGGCTTCTTCCTCTGAAAATTGGTGACAGTCACTTTTGTCACCTATTTTTCTCTCAAGGTTCATACAACACAGATAAGAATATTGTGCCGGGCTTGCTGAGCTACACATGTATCTGGGAAATATGCAGATAATTTATGACAAAAATAAGTCTTGACTTTCATTCATTCAAAAGCTGCCTTGTTCCTTTCTTGCACCTAACTAAGTCAAGAGAAACATCAGGTGTAAGATTCTTATCGATCTGGTTTTTGCTTCACTGGGCAAGAAAAATGTGCCCTCAGCCAGGCACCATGATACACTCCTGTAATCTCAACACTTGGGGAGGCAAAGGAAGGCAGATCTCTGTGAGGTCGGGGCCAGCCTGGCCTGAAAAGTGAGTCCAGGGCAGCCAAGGCTACACAGAGAAGCCCTGTCTCATAAAGAAAAAGAAAGGGAGAGAAGAAGAAGAGAAGAAAAGATTAGAGAAGAGAAGAAAAGAAAAGAAAAATGGACCCTGGGGTGCCTTGGGAGTTTTAGTGAATTTGTTTTTTCTGTGCTGGAAGATTAAAGTTCTATCTGGAATTGTTACAACTTATATCATTGTAGTCATTTTTATGCTAATGTAAAAAAGTTCAGCAGGGATGAATATTCTAAATATATATTACTTTAATGAGCATCATCATTAATAGTTATAGACAATCATGTGACAGACATTTTCAAAAGCAAGAGTAGGCTGATGGCATGCAAAGCCTGTGGTTGCTCAGAGAAGAAAATTCGGAGACCCAGATAAGTAAATGTAATTAGAGATTTCACATGCAATGGTTGTGGAATGGCTGCAAATTTCCCCTCCCCTGCAGCAGGAGGCCTTTATTCTGAGGTGTAGTGTTTCAGAGGCTCTGTTCCTGGGAGCCTTTCCCCTGACTCTCCAGATGCCTCCCCAGCAGCTCTAAGGTGCAGGGACCTCATTTTAATCACAAAATGTGTTCCAGTTTCCATAATAATCTGCAGCTGTTTGACCGTTGCATGCAAGGAGTTTGAAGATTGTTCGTTGTCCCCTGGAGCAGCTTCAGAACAAAAGCAAACAATTTTCCACTCCCCAGAACCAGCCAAGGGCCACCTATCAGTGGGATTTTTAACATTTCTTCAATTAAGTTCTGGGCCTACAGAGCGAGTGATGAATAAGAAAGAGAGAGGGAGAAGGTGAGTTAGCAGAGTTCGCTTTTTAAAAAATTGTTCTCAGGATGACAGAGTTCCGTCCAGGGTAACCTGAAGCCCTCTCTCTCTGCAGGAGTGCCTGTCTCTTGATCCTTCTATATTGGCGTGGAACACTGAGCACTTACAAAGCAGATAACCTAACTCACAAGTGGCGTGCAGTGGGTGTCAGGTGAAGCAATGGGTTAATAGGTTTTTCTTTTTAAGTGATATCTGTGACATTACAGCTTTAAGGAGAATTTTTTTTTTTAATTTTAAACAACCCCTCCCCCGCCATCACTGTGCGTTCAGGAAGTTTCCTTGCAACTCTAAAACTCCCATGACTTCAAGGTGGTAGAACAGTTCGCCCTGTGGATGGAAGGACGGTCACAGTGCACTTGCCTGGGAACAACCGGTTTGCCTTCCATCCTGTGGCCTCTCCCAGGCATGCACTTCTGGCAGTTTGTCGTTAGCTTGGGGTTTTTGCTAGGCTGTCACTGTTTTCTTCTTTTAAGATCATTTGGAACCAACCACATAATAGTTAAGCCACATTCCAAATACCTGTTGCATAAATGTCAAACAATGGCATTTAACTGTGCTCTGGCGGAATATCTGGGCAGGCAGTGATTACGGATTCTCCACAAACACAAGAGGAAACATTGCACATTTCAGTAGGCACTCAAGCTGTCCTGTACGGCCTCGACTTCTGTTAGACACAGAATATAAGCACAAAAAATCAAAGTCTTATTAATGCCGTTTGGCTGTCACGTACAAACATTTAAATCTTCTGCTCCCAGATGAGACTCACATACAGAAAAAAATTTTATTCCACAGAACCAAGATGTCTTGAAGAAAGGTGACCTTGGAGATCAGTGATAGGAGGTTATACAAGAGGGTTTGGTATGTGGGGATGCTGGGACCGCTCTTTGTCCCAAACCTAAGATCTTTACTGAGGGATCCTAGGGTTCTCATACAGTAATCAGCACAGATAATAAACTGGGAGTCTAATATAGCCAGATGTGCCGGGTTTTCCAAGGCAAGTGTTAGCTAGCATCTCTTTCTTCACAGACAGTCTGGTGCTGCAGTCTGCAGAGTCTCTTAGAGCTGGATACTTGGGACCCCGAGAGCTAATATCTGAACTCAGAGCTGTAACTCGGAAGAAGCTTCAGCACATCTTAATTCACTACCCTCTCCCAAGAGCTAAGGGCCTTTAGTCAAGAAGGGAGCGACAATTCTAAACCCTTGCAAAGAAAGCAGAAAGGGGTGGAAGGAGGTGGGGGTGGAGGAAACATTTCCCCTTAGCCTGCTAGCCTCCCCAGGACTGTAGGTCACGTGGTCCTTCAGGGACCGTGACATTCAGGAATCTCTCTGGACAGCTCCTGCTTAAAGATGTAGTTGATATTCTGAATAGCTGAAGCAGCTTGCAGCCGCTGACCTTTTCTGCACCCTCATCTCTAACATCGCTGAGCTTCTTTTAGCTAGTTTTATCTAGGCCCAGCGAGCTACAACTGAACCCTGGAGTGGGTAAGAGCGCCTGTGAACCTTTTGTCTGATTCAGAAAAATGACAAGGCATTGAGAATGGTTTAGTTTCGAGGATGCAGCAGTCGTCAGCTCCACGCGTTTACTCTTCCCACAAAAGGTAAGGTTATGGGTGATGGAGCCTCTGTCTGGGCGGGTCACTCCTCTGAGCTCAACCTGATGGCTGGATTTCAAAAGATTACCCACTGAGACACCAAGGGCAGCTCTGAACGTGAAACTTCCTACCCAGGACTTCCCAGCGCCTTCCCGACCTACCCCACCGAGAGGAGGGAGGACAGATTCGCTTGCTAAGATTGCAAAGGCCGGACCTGCCGCTGGCCTCACTGAGCTGTTTCTGAAGATCGCCGCAGCTGTGACTCATCCCTCCTACAGTCCGTTAACTTCCCACTCCTCTCACCAAACCAGCTACCCTCTCACTCTGACTCCTACGAGCCCACTTATTTTCAAATTTGCTCAATAAACATAACATTCAACCCCAACCCGCTTTCGTGCACTGGATGTTGAGAGAACACACAGCAAACATCCAAGGCTCTCCAGAGGCGGAGTGAGCGAGGACTGCTTCCCTGGACTTCGGGGAATGAGAAATAATTGCTAATAAATCACAATGGCCAAGTTTGGGACACGGGCCAGCCTGCCCAGCTGAGTTGAGGGAATGCAGCCATTCTAAGCAGTCTACAGGAAGTTGCACCACAAACCGCATGCGCACACAGCAGAGTGACTGGGAATCTAACTAACCCTCTGCTGCCCCGGCTGAGCTGAGCCCGTAACGATGGACTAAGCTGGCTTCCTGCCCCTCAAGAAGGGTGCTAAGACATCACCTTTCCGGCCCTGTGGCCGAAGTCACAACAGGAAACGCAAAACTTCGATCTTCAGAGAGGTTGCAGTTCTTTCCCGGACGGTTCCTTCCAACTGTCGATAAGCCACAGAAAAATGTGGCGCGTGGGTAAGAGCATTGGAGCTCCGTGCCAGAAAAAGTTTCTGGAAGACAGCAAAAGAAGAAACCAGAGTTTGATGAAAAGTGACTGAAGCAAAGAACACTTGAAGCCGGTTCCAGCGGACGTCAGTTCAAAGGGAGCGTCAAGACATGCAAACCATTTCCCAAGTCAGGTCTCAGATCCATCTCTACTCTCCCCTCCAGAGTCCGGGGACTCCAAGCGCACTCCCCACCCCCGCCCATCCGCCCAGCACTTTGGAAAGAGAGACCATTCCATAGATTTGTTCAGTGTTGTCATTGACACTTATTAGTTGTTTTGGTATACGCATAATTTGTACATGTGTGTACTTAAGTATGTGCAGGTGGCTATTCTCGTGAACAAGTGTGTGGAACTCAGAAAAGGACGTGAGGTTTCCTCCTCCATCACTCACTCGCTTATTACAGTCTCTCATGCAACCTGCATCTTGCTGATTTTTTTTGGGGGGCGGGAGGGCTAGGCTAACAGCCACCATGTCCCCCAGGAATCCCCTCTTTCTAAACTCCTCTCTCTCTCTCTCTCTCTCTCTCTCTCTCTCTCTCTCTCCTCTCCTCTCTCTCATGTGGATACCAGAGATCTGACTTCAGGTCTCTATACTTGGACCACAAGTGCTCTTACACACTGAAGCACTTCCCCGACTCCTGGCCAACATTATTTGCTGAGTGCCTACCATTTTTCAGGCACTAAATCGTGGAGCATTGTCATAATAGAATTATCCCTGTGCATCTTTTAAGGGATTGGCTCCGGGACCCCTCTGAGATCCTCAAATCCAAGGACACCCAAGCCCTTTATATTAAACGCTTTTTTTTTTTTTTTGCATATAACACACACACACACACACACACTTCCTTCCCGACATTTTTTTTCCTTCCCAACATTTTAACCATGTCTTGATTACTTTCAGTGCAAATTACAACATAGGGCTGGGGCCGTAGCTCACTGGGAGACCGCTTGAAACAGCTGTTGCTACTGTGTAGGGAATAATGACACGCTCCGAACAGATGCGGCCACCGTAGGCCCGAACACATAGTACACAGCAGCAACAAGCTAGCATCTCTTTCTTTAGAACATTCCTCAGCTCCCAGATAGCAGGGTTTGCAGATGTGGGGGCCTGTGGGTATGAAGGGCTGACTGTTTGGCTTGGATAGCAACCCAATAAAATTAATCACTAGTCTAGTCTATTAGTGGAAAGGCAGAAGCATGTATTTACTGTGAGCCCAAATTAAAAACACAATTTACATCCCAAGTGGTAGGCTTGATTTTTCATTCCTTTGCTCTAAATCTTTGATCAGTCTAAGAAACAGCCTCCTGCTCTAAACGGTTCCTGATGCCTATATGCAATTCTCGGCAAAAGGTTCGCCAACGTGCTACTCAAAGCAGCTCTTTAATCTCAGCATGTTTGGACCCAAACCCAAGGTTTGCCCCTCAGATCCTTCTGTCCCCTGGTGTTTCTCCGTCCTCAGGAACGGAGAGTCATCTTTGCCTCCTTCTGCTCCCTTACTTCCACCAGCAAACAAACATGGCAGCCTATAGCTTCTACTTCCGAATAAAACCCAAACAACGCGATAATTAGCGACTCCCTTTGCTTTATCAAGGTGCAGGAGAGATGGTCAGTGACATCACTGTGCTCCTTTTAAATTTGAAAAGACAGAATTTCACAGGTTAGATACTGTCCCTAAGATTACACAGCAAAGCAAAAGTCAGCCTCAAGTTTGAATGCAGATATTTAAATCCTGTGTCTTTGATTTTAATGACCCCTGCCCTAGCCTGAACCTTATCTTCCTGCTCTCTGTCTTCACTCTTTCTTTTTAGTGCTTTTTAAAAAGATCTGTATTCTAGTTCTAAAGTCAAATTTATAAAGGCAGCATACAAACATAAGGTCTGCCTCTTTTAAGCACCACTTGCTTGGCTACCCTGTGCTACATACATCAGGCTGGCCTTCCCTTCATAAAGATCCAACTACCTCTGCCTCCCAAGTGCTAGGATTAAAGATATTTGCCACTGATCCTGGCCCACATTAAAACAAATCTTGAAAAACCAAACCTAAAGCACACAGCATAGATAGACTCAAACTGTATAATCTTTGCTTCTGTCTGCTTTAACTCAGCATACTTTTTTTATTATTATTATTTCATACAGGTTGTTCTGAGTATCAATACTTCGATCCCTTTTGTCACTAATTCACCTGTATATCTTTGCACAGATATGTCTGTTTGCAGGTCCTTTAGATGATAGGCATTATATTGATTTCCAGTTTGGAGCTGCTGTGAATGAAGCTGCCAGAAAGGTTTGTGTATAGGTTGCATATGAATGCATGTTCTTTCTCTTAGGTAAAAATGCAAGAATGGGATATAGGTCATAAAGAGAAAGCATATACACTTGATTTTGCAGGAGTCTGTCAAACTGGGACCTGGGGAGATGGCTGTTGATAAAGTGCTTTCTGTGAAAGCATGAGAAGATGAGTTTGAACCCAGCACCCATGTAAAAGCTGCACGTGTATGATGCGTGTCTACAACTCCAGCACCGGGGAGGGGGAGGGACAGAGACGAGAGAATCAATCTCTGAAGCTAATTATCCTGCCAGGTTTGGTAGAGACTGTCTCAAAACAATAAGGTGACGAATAACCGAGAAAGGCACCCAATGTTGGTTTATGGCCTCTGCGTCCATGGGTGCACACGCACACCCAGAAAAGAAGGTGCCAACTAGCTTGCTCGGTGGCTAAAGGTGCTCATTCTGAAAGCACTGTGACCCAGGACCTGTGTAAAGGTGCCAAAAAAGAACCACTCCACAAAGTTGCTTTCTAACCTACACACACACACACACACACACACACACACACACACACACACACGCATACACACGCATACACACCCATGCACACACACACAGCACAATTTTTTTTAAAAAAAAGAATGTGTCAAACCATCTTCCAAGTGGCTATATAATTTTGCATACAAGCCAGCAGTGAAGGAGTCGCAGGTGCTGTGTGCCAACCGTAGGCACTGGTGCTCTAATTTTAGCCAGGCTGAGACACAAAGCGATACCTCCTTACAGTTTCGACTGGGGACCAAGGCCGTTACTCATCTAGTTCATGCGCTCATTTGCTATTTGTCTTCCTTAGATGAGTGTCTCGGGCTTTTTTCTTCTTCTTCTTCTTTTTCGTTGTTTTTAAATTTCAGTTTATTTACTTCACATCCCAAGGGTGCCTCCTCCCTCCTCTCCTCTCAGTCCACCCTTCTCTTCCTTCCCCCTTCCCCTCTCCCTTTTCCCCCAGAAAAAGGGAGTTCCCCTCCCCCCCCATATCAACCCTCCCCAGTACATCTAGTCACATCAGGACAGACCATATCCTCATCCCCTGAGGCCAGGCAAGGCAGCCCTGCCAGGGGGAAGTGATCCAAAAGCAGGCCATAGAGCCCATGTCAGGAACAGCTCCTTCCCCCCACTTCTACTCACCAGGCGACCCATATGAAGGCCAAGCAGCCCACTGGCCACATGTTTGCAGGGGGCCTCGGTCCAGAGCATGCTCTCTCCTCAGTTGATGTCTCAGTCTCTGTAAGCCCCCATGTGTCTGGGTTAGTTGTCTCTGTTGGTCTTCTTCTGAGGTTCCTGTCCCCTCCAGGTCCTTCCATCTTTTCCCCAACATTTCCTCAGGATCCCCGGAGCTCTGCCCCATGCTTGCCTGCAAGTCCCAGATCTGTCTCAATCCACTGCTGGCTGGAGCCTCTCAGATGACAGTCAAGTTGGGCTTCTGTCTGCAAGCAGAGCAGAGCAGAGCAGAGCAGAGCAGAGCAGAGCAGAGCAGAGCAGAGCAATCATCATTAGTGTCAGGGGCTGGCTGTCTACCATGGGGTGGGACTCAGGTTGGGCCAATTATTGGCTGCACATTCCCTCAATCTTTGTTCCCTCTTCATCCCTGCACTTCTTTAGGCAGGGTAATTTTAGAATCAAAGGTTTTGTAGGTGGGTTGTTGTTCCCTCCTTTCACTAGTGCTGTGTTTCTAAACTGGTGTTTTATTTTCTGTTTCCTGATTTGGGGAGCTCCACATTCTGCCCGAGATTCCTTTATCAGTTCTACTAGGCAAAGGTCTCCTCCAAACCCACTGCTCGGAGTCCAGGGGAGTCAGAATCTTCTGAGCTGGAGTTACAGGCGGTTGTGCAAAACCCTAGATGGGTCAGTTCTGGGAACTGAACTCAGATCCTCTTCAAGAGCCACACTTGTTTTTAACCATTGAACCATCATCCCTCCAACCACAATATTTCACTTGTGATATTGCAAAATATTTTAATTTCAGCAATCAGTTACCTCCATGAGCCTTAAATATGGAAACTTGGTAGCTTTCTTTGTGGATTATTTGCAAATTTTTATGATCCTGCAATCTATGCTTAGGACAGTACTGTTTCTTTTCAGGTCTCTGTGTGCTCTATATAATTCTCATGCTATAGGACACCGGACAGGATCATGAGGACAATACTAGATAGAAATGGTGGGAACTGACACCCTCCCCCTGTCAGCATCCTGAAAGAGAAGGAATTGAGAGGGCTGTGGGGAGGTCAGTTGGGGAAATGTTGGCACTGCAAACATAAAGACCCTAGTTTGATACCCAGCACGCGTGGAAAATTGTCAGGTGAGATGGCACTTGCTTGTAATCCTTGAGCTAGCAACAGGAAGATTGCTGAAGCTTACTGACAATCAGCCTAGCCTACTAGGTTAGCTCTAGGCCAGGGAGAGGCCAGATCTCCAAATCAGGTGGACAGCTTGACGAGAGTGGTAGACACATGACATTGTCTTCTGACCCTTTACATATGTGTGTGCGCACACACACACCCACAGAGAGAGAAATGTCACATTGAATCTTTCACAGTTTTGTTTGTAGTTACCTGAAGGTTATTCATAGATTTTAAAAATTAAGATTATGGACACTATCTCTCCCTCATGTAAATGACAAATTAATGAGACATTTTGTCAAATATCTTTTCTACATCTATTGAGATTAATTGTGGAGTTTTAAATCATATGTTAGTGTGACTTAAAAATCATTTTAAAGATCTGAAACATTTTTTTCCTCAGATAAATTCTACATACTCATTACAGACCATTCCTTTGACATGTTAATGGATTATCTTTTTTTTCATAGTGGTAAGATCTGTCTTCACTAGACCTGTAAAGTTTTCCCCCACCAAGAATGTCTTTGTCTTGTTTTAATATCAGATTGTTGGCCCATTCTTTAGAAGAGTTTCAAGGTAATTCATACTACTTTTTTTTTTTTAATGCTTTGTAAGACTCACACTGAATTCAAATAGACATGAAGCTTCTTTGTGGAAAGGTTGTCGTTTTTTTTCCTTAACTACAAACCAAATTTCTTTCATTCGATTTGTTTAACTGAAGGCTGCTCAAACTGCACATTTCCTCTTGAATAAGCTTAAATAGTTTTTGTCTTTCAAGAAACATGTTTACATGTGATATGAAAGCAGAAGGGGGAAGTTTAAGCAGAAATGGAGGTTGTGCTGGGAGAGAGAAGTGGGTGGGGAAAGTTGACATAGTTAAGGATGGGTGAAATGCCTTATGGAAACCCTCTCCTTTGTAAACTATTTTATTTTCTTTTTAAAAGTTTTAATTATATTTCTATGTCTGTGGATGTTTTCCCTTCATGTATGACAGTGCCTCACGTGCAGGCTTGGTACCTTCAGAGGTTGTAAGCTGCCATGTGGATGCTGGGAACTGAACCCAGGTCTTCTGAAGAACAGCAGCTGCTCTTAACTACTGAGCCATCCTCTCAGCCCTTCAAATTAATTTAAAAAAAATAATAAAGGTGATTTGAACAGAAGTATACTGCATAGGCGAATATTACTTCTCTCCCAAGCTCTGTGTTATCAACTAAAAATCTCAGTGTTGGGTGTGTAGGATAACTCCCTGTGTGTTGTTAGTCAGGGAGACCCCCAAGGCCCCCCCCCAAACAACGCTTGTTATTGCAATTGCAATTGCTCTTTATTAGCTACCAGAGCTACAGAGTAGGATGGGAAGACACCATACAGTTACTTTGGTTGCAGGAAGTAGGGAAATCAAGCTGGAACTCACCTGGAAATAAATGTCTTTCCTGCTTTCATAGTGCCCAAAAGTGTTATTCGGGCCACTGTCAGAGAAAATTCATCAATGGTCTTACTAATATGTGGACATCACATGTTACAATAGTTAAGCTCCCACGTAAGACACACCCACTGTTGCAATAGTGGCATGAAGGTTTTGTGAGTCACCAACCCTTTTCTGATCAGACCTGAGGCCTCTTCCATATCATTCTTGGCACTGGAACACTGATTGAAAATCCATGGCTCAGGCCATCATGCACGCTAGGGGTGGAAGGACACACTACTATAATTTTGTTAAACGAACACAGGGTTCTCAAACTGTCCTGTAAACATGCATGTTAATACTCAGAAGATTAGAGGTACTCTGAGCCTTGGCCCGACAAGCTTCCTCCTTCAATTTGCAGCAATTAATACAGAGACAGATAACTGGTCAAAAGACTGAGAGTGAGTGACTATTGAGTAGTTGGCTCTAGACGGGGGGCATCTATACCACTGTCTTCTCTCCCAGGGCTCAGGAAACATCACAGAAGAGGAGGCAGGAAAATATAAAAGCGAGAGGATGAGGATGGGTGTGTGGAAAGCTGCGTTCTGAATGGCCGTTACATTCACAGCAGCTGTGGTAACATGCACAAGCTAGAACCCATGAACACTCCAGCATGGATGGAGGAAGGGCACATGAGGGCCAATCCTTACCTAATGGCTGCTTGGGAAAGGGAGTCATTTTCTTCAGGGCTTTAGCTACTGGTGTAGTGCTCATGAGCCAATAACTCACTGAGTTTAATTAGGATTGCTGGCATGTGTACCCCTGTACCCCTATAGGAAGAAGGCAATCCTAATTAAACTCAGTGAGGTATATACATTTGATTCTTCAATTTGAGCCAGAGAGATGACTCATTGGTTAACCATGCTTACCGTTCTTGCCAAATTTCTGAGTTTGGCTTCCAGCTCTCACAGCTGACTGCAGCTCCAAGACCAGGACATATGACGCTTTCTTCTGGCCTCTGTGAGCACCTGCACACAAACTCACACAGCCACACACACATGCACATGAATAAACTTAAAAAACAAATACTCTGTTTTGTCTTGTTCTAATTTAGGGGCTGGAGAGATGGCTAAGGGGTTAACAGCACCGGGAATGCTTCCAGAAGATCTGAGTTTGGTCCCTAACCCACAACCATGTCCAACTCCAATTCCAGGGGATCTAACACCCTCCCCCAGCCTTTGAGGGGCTAGGCATGCATGGGGAGCACAGACACACATGCAGGCAACACATACACACACACACAAAAATACCTGTTTTTGAGTTTATAAAATCTTGATAGTAGGAAGGGCATGTACTAAAGAGAAGAATTCCAGGAGTGGAAAGGAGGTAGTGAGAAGGAGAGATGGTATGATTCTTATCAAAATACCTGACATAGTTGTATGAAATTGTCAAAGAACAAATCAAAATTTTTTATTTTTTTTAAAACAGGAATCCCAAAGAAAATGTAAAAAAAAAAAAAGACAAATGTCTCCATTGCTTATCATTTAGCCTTAGGAGTATCATCCCGTCATTTCTCCATTCCTAATTTTAGAAACAAATTCTTCGATACTAACACACATGAAGTCAGGGAGGGAGTCACTCAGAGGGGGAGGTGGGAGGAGTCACTTGGAAAGAAGCCAGCTGCAAGAGTTCTTCTATGGGTTTCTGCTGCTGTTGCAAAAAGGTAAAAGGAGTATTTATACGACTGTAATAAAGAGCATAAAGGTTGTTATGGTTTGGGATTAAAACGCACATGCTGGCTTGATGTCCTTTCCACCCCAAAATCAAGGCTCAAGACCACAACAAGCTGAAGCATGTGTGAAGCTGAAAGAGAGAACCATATTCAGGTCATCCAAGTTATCCAGCGTGCTGGCATAAAACTAACCACAAGAGTCTGATTCTGTAGGACCTATAGCAGGGCTCCTTTATCAACCTTTGTAAAGATTCAGCTTTTTGTCTTATTTTTCTCTCTCTTTTTCATGTTTTCTAATACGTTGAATTATGCTTTCAGTTTTAGTATCCCCTTCCTCCCTCCCACATACAGTGCCGATTACTGGTTTGATTTCATATGGCCAGAAGACTTGCTTTACACAGGTTGCTGAACTCCACCGTTTTCTTCTCATGGTCGTGCTCTGAGTGAGGATTAGCTCCAGGCACCACTGCAGTGTGACCTCCAGGAAACGGTATGAATTGAGTAGGGTAGCAACGCAACTCCAGCACGACCTGTAAATAAAACAAGGGGCTTGGAGCTCGGTGGTTAAGAGCAGAGGAGGCTGCTTCGGTTCACATCACCCACACGGTGGTTCACGTCTGCCTGTTACTCCATTTCCAGAGTATCTGACACCCCCATCTGACCTCTGAGGGCATCAGACATGCACACCGTGAACACACACAGATACAAAAAAAAAAAAAAAATCACACATGTAAAATAATATAAACCCTAAAGCAAAAATACTGTTATTATTAAAGATTTTGTTTTTCTGTGTGAGTATGTGCCTGGGGCCTGTGGAGGCCAAAAATAAAAGCACTGGCTCCTTATAGCTGGAGCTATATAGGTGGCTGCGGGCCGCCTCCTATGAGTGCTGGGAATGAAACTCGGGTCCCCTGGAAGAGCAACAAGGGCTTTTAGTTGCTGAGACATGGCTTCATCCCAAAACTAAAATACGTATTTAAAAAACAAACAAACAAACAAACAAACAAACACACAAAGTAAATAAAGTGATTGTCAATGGGAAGGACTGAAAAGAATCAGGTCAAAGTGGGTACTAGAAACTAGACATCTCTAAATGCCTCTTGTTTTAAAAACTTTATTTTGGAATGCTGATTCTAACATAAGTGGAATAAAATAAAAAAAAAATATTCTAGAACTGAAAGGCAATATGATTGCAAAAGTCATATAGACCAACAGAATGACTTTTTCACAATGTTTTGTATTTGGTTATAAGAATAGGCAAATCAGTGGCACACACCTGTAATCCTAGCACTCAGGCAGGTGGAGACAGGCAGATCTCTGTGAGTTCAAGGGCAGCCTGGTCTACAAAGTGAGTCCAGCACAGCCAAAGTTACACAGAGAAACTCTGTCTCGGAGACCCCCCCCCCAAAAAAAAAAAAGACAAATGCCCTATTTGGGATCTCTTAGAAGTTTTGATTTTGGCCTAACTGAGCAAGCGAATATTTGTCTGGGATGCAGAGAATGGAAGGAATGTAACCCTAATTTTTTATTTGAACATTTTTATTTAGCCTTTGAAAAATTATTAACTTTACTCAACGTACTTTGACGTACGTTTATTTTCTCTAACTCTCCCTCGCGCTAGCCCTCCCAAACACACACGCACGCTGGTCTCCATCCCAACGTCATGATGCCCTCTTTGCTTCTGTGGTTGCTATGATTGGTAACCCCTGCATCCGGTTAGTACTGCCTATTTGCGTGTGGATGTGGGAGCAACCACTGAGGCCTGGGCAGCCTACTAGTGGCCTTAACACCAGACAGCGACCCTCCCTCCCGCAGCAACTGCGCAGCTGATAATTCCTCTGCCAAGGGTGTGGCCTTGGGGTTTCCTTTCCCTAATTCTTAGGGGGGGAAAAAGCTACTAACACGTTTCAAAAATGTTCTAACTTCTATTTTTGTGAAGAAGGTGAAGTGTCGGAACTGTCGTGTGCAGTGTGAAAACGTAAAAAAAACAATACGCGTTTCTGTGTGTTACAGTTTTACTGTAACACACAGGAGTCCAGGAGAAAGCATCTACCCGGCTCACATTCCTGGCTCTGCCACCTCATATCTGCATGGCCCGATCCGAGTTACTAAGCCTATGCTAGCTTTTGCTTTTTACCTCTCTTGCGGCACCTGTCGAATTCATTATTTTCTTACCCCAAGCAATTTCTGTCCTTTCCACTGTAAATCACGCCGGTCTGTACCCCCTGCTTAATTTTATTATGATCTGTTGCGAAAGTCCCAGTTGCCAAGATGGAGAAGACAGATTTCTCCTCCAGGGACCGGAGAGCCTGTGCATTTGTTACCTTTTCTTTCCATGCCGCGTTTAGTTAATCTCTCTAAATCCCCTACACAGTGGTGGAGGAGGAATTATGTCTTTGCAAGCTCCCTAGAGGTTGTTAACAGACCCGTCTCAGTCTCTGGTGATGGAGTCACAGAAATTAGGAAGGTAGAGAAGGGATTTTGTGTAGCGGGGGGTGGAGGGTGGGGGGGGTGGGAGGTGGGGGGTGGGGAGGGGGGAGATAAAGGGTTGGGGGTGGGGGGGTGGTCATGGGAGGGGAGGTGTCCTGTCTGGTTGTGATTACAGGAACATATGCATGTGTTAAAACTCATGAAATGCATAGGCCTCCCCAGTTCATTTCACTGCATGGAAATTAAAAAAAAAAAAAAAAATGTTAAGCCCAGATATTTCAACACTTAACATTTTTTTTGTCCTGTACAAAGTGGATGGAATTGAAATTGATTCAAAAATTTAAAAGTAGAACATCTAGAGCCTAGCTTCCTTCAGCTTTGCCCAGGGATAACTCTGAGCATAACTCCAATGAAGGAACAGCAGCCCAGGCTCCACAATGGCTCTTCGTGGCCCTTCATTTTGAACCAGTTGCTTCCCTCCCCGGATCCTTCTACACAGTTCTATAAGCAGGGTACCCACTGGCTGGGGCTATCCATGCCCCAGGTTCTCCGGCTCCACTACCGGCAGCACCCAGGCAACTCTCCTATGGATCCCTGCATTTGGGAACCTCTCCCGTTATTAAATTATTACCCTAACTGTCTTAATCAGAGTCTAATTGCTATAATGAAACACCATGACCAAACAGCAAGTTGGGGAGGAAAGGGTTTCTGCAGCTTACACATCCATATCACTGGTCACCACTGGAGGAAGTCAGGACAGGAACCCAAGCAGGCCAGGAACCTGGAGGAGGAGCTGATGCAGAGGTTATGAAAGAGTGTTTCTTGTTGGCTTTTCCCCCTGGCTTACTCAGCGTGTTTTCTCATAGCACCCAGGACCACCAGCTCAGGGATGGCACCGCCCACAATGGGCTGGGCCCTCCCCCATGGATCATTAATAGAGAAAAATGCCTTATAGCTGGATCTCATGGAGGCATGTCCTCAACAGAGGCTCCTTTCTCTCTGATGACCCTAGCTTGTGTCAACTTGACCAAAACCAGCCAGTAGACCAATCCAGTTATCAAAACTCATTTTCTTCTTCTTTTTTTTTTTTCTTAAAGTTATGTGCATTGGCATTTTGCCAGCATGCATGTCTGTGTGAAGATGTTGGATTCCCTGGAACAGGAATTATACACCATCGTGAGCTGCCACTTAGGTGCTGGGAATTGAGCCCCCGTCCTCTGGAAGAGCAGCCAGCGTTCTTAACCGCTGACCATCTCTCCAACCCAAATCTTTTTTTTTTTTTTAACATGACTCTACTCCCTGTTAGCTGTCAGATGCGGAAAGAACCGACAAACCTCGGTTCACTACGTGGAAGTGTTCTGTGCCAAGCATGACTGAAAGATTAGCAGCGTTGATGACACGTGGGCAGATAACGGAGCCACCGGAGTCGCTGCGCAGCCACTCGGTTCCTTGCAGGGTCTTCCCATTTGCGGCTCAGAATATCTACGTCATCTCTGAGAAATGTCATCCCCGGGCTGAAATGTCTTCAGAGTAGTGGAGAAAGCTCTGTATGTAGGCGGGTATAGAAAATATGGGAACATGTCCTGTTCAGGGTTCATTTTGCTATAAAGCTAAACATTCTCAGAAGAAAAAAAATTAGCTTGCTCTTCTAAAAGTTTTCAGGACATTCTCAATGTATTTACTATCTGTTAATGTTTAGATAGTCTTGGCAAAGCTGACTGTGTAACTTAACTGAAGAGTAATAAAATAACAAGAATATTGCTTGAATTTACTGTGTGGCAAGCATTATCTTCTGAGTATTGACTGTATTTCAATCATATTTCATTCTCTACCAACCCTAAGAGGCAAATACTGTTGTCATCTCTACTTTCCAGTTGGGGATTGAGGCAAAAGCGGTTTAAAAACAAACAAACAAACTTGCTGTGATAGATGCAGGGTTATGCAACACCCATCTCTGGCAAAGACAGGCCTTTCCCAGGTGCAACAGCAGATGGGGTACATACAGTCTGTTGCATGCCTCACACACAAAGAACCCCACGCTTAGGCCGAGGTGGGGAGGGTGGCACAGACCTTTAATTCCAGCATTTGGGAGGCGGGGCAAGAAAGATCTCTGTGGGCCGGAGGCTAGCCTCCTGTGCATAATGAGTTCAGGCCAGACCACGCCCCAGTTGTCACGCTGTGGTGACAGACACGGAACAACCAGAAGCAGGGCCAGGCTGCAACCCTAGGGTCTGCTCCCTGGCGACACACTTTCTCCAGTGAGGGGGCACCACCTGAAGTGTCTGCCTCCTTCCACGATGGCACCGTCAGCTGGAGAGCAAGGGGCGAAACACGGGAGCCTGTGGAGGACACTGGTGAGTCCGGGTTAGGAAGATGTGGCCATTTCAGTTCGGAACAGGAGCTCTGAGAGTTCAAATCCAGTTCGGCCCACATCTTTAGCTCTTCCTTGGCCCTCTTCTGCACCGCACCACGCGCCCACCTCCAGCAGCGCTGGGCTTTCTTAACCACCCTGTGCCCCCAGATCTCTCGGCACAGCTTCTGGAGCAGCCAGCCTGCAGCCCTCGCCGCCAGTCATGTAGCTGACAAGCCTGATGCTGAGTCTTTACGAATACAAAAACCAGTCTAGAACTTTTCTGTAGCCGTGGTTAAATCAAATACACTGAGGAATAACTTAAATTTTTCTTTAACTTTTTGTGATAGCTTTATTGAGCTATAATTCATATACCCTATAATCCACTTTTTTTAGGTTTTTGTGGGGTGTGTGTGTATGTGTGTGTGTGTACACACTGCAGTGTTCTTAGCACATTTACAAGGTTGTGAAATCCTCACTGTTGCAATATTCTAGGATATCTGACATCCCTAAAAGCAACGCTGTATCCATTAGCAGCCACTGTCTGGGTTGGCTTTGAGTTTAGCCTTCTTCAAAGATTCCTGTACTTTGCCCTCCCCAGGTATGGAAGTTATCCATCACAAAGATAAAACTTGCCTAAATTTTCCCCTCTTTCAAAGTATCAAGTATATAAACATAGCTGAATGATTGCTCGTTAATCTAGCCTTGGGGATTTAAACTAAATAAAATAAAATAACCAAAGATGGTGGGGGAAAAAATCTAATAATTTGCTATAATATGGTTTATAAAACTAAAAATACTAGAAACAAGGCTTGTTCGTCGTGGGTAATTGGCTGACGACACAATGGCACATTACAAAAGGCAATATTATGCATCCAGCAAAGACTAAACCGTAACAAGGAAAATGTCTGACGTACAGCTAAGCAGAAAATCAGAATATAAAATTGCATCAACAGTATGTAAAATATGTACATATGGATAAGGACTGAGAGGAAACGGAGAAAAATGGAAACAGTTGTTGTAACAGGATGTTGGAACTGTGAATTATTTTCATTCCTCTGGGTTCTTTTATTGTTGTCAAAGTGTGTTTTTTACAGTAAATTAGAATTGGAAGAAGGAATGCACATATGCACTCTTGCCAGTAAAGCTCTTTCATAGCAGGCAGTGGTGAAACTCGGGGACGGCAGAGTCCTGGGGACTTGGGTTTTCACTGTGACTCTAATAATCCTGAGATGAGGCACTGGGCAACAGCCTGACTCTATAAACCAAACTTCTCATAACCCATCACAAGACCTTAATCGTATGATCTACCTCCCGGGGCTGCCGTGGAGATGGAGATAGCAGTGCCTAGCAGCACTTAATAGATGGCAGCTGCTGTTATTTTTGGTGCGGGTAATGGTGTTGAGAGCAATAACGGTGCTACTGACAAGGGACGGGGACTGGAGGACACAGTTGACATTTACGAGGATCCCTTTAACACTGAACCTGCTGAGTGGAAACCTAATTTTACATTGAGCGCACAGGTGGGGGAACTGTCCGTCATCTCTATCGATTGATCACGCCCACTGAGGCCAAGCGAGTAGGCCAAGGACTACTGTAGTTGGGAGCAGGACTTTTTTTTTCTTGTCTGAAAAGAAGAAGAAGAAGAAGAAGAAGAAGAAGAAGAAGAAGAAGAAGAAGAAGAAGAAAAACTATGTCTATTGCACACTCACTCATTACAGCCCCAAGCCCTGCTGAATCGGCATGACTCATTTTATTAACGAGCACAAAGGCCTATTAACTATTCTCCTGTGCGACTCTTGATGCTATCATCATTGGTAACAAAGAGTGCGTGTAAATAAGTCATCCTGCTGGCATCTGTGTTTTCCCTGTTTTTAGGGAAGAGCCATTGTCTCCTCCAAGGAGACCTGTCCTTGGGCACACAGGCCACCAGCCCAGGCTGGGCTGCCTGTCATAAACTCTGGGTCTGTTCTTTTTACACTGGAGTCCTCTCTTTTCAACAGTGTATAAACACACTCCTGTACCAACTTAGGGAACACCCCAAATCTCGATTTGCTCCCTCGCCTCTCTGAGCACAACCCATTTCCCTGCTCCCCCTTTACACTAAACTCCTTGAAAAACAGCAGGCTTCTGGAACTTAATGAAGCTGGATGATAAGAACATCGGATGATATCATTGGTGTATTTTCATACTGGAAACGGCCATGGAGGTATAATTGGCCTTCAATAAGCTATCTATGTCATGTGCGCGGTCTCCTAAGTACTGCCATGTTCACCACACCTCGGAAGCCGTCATCAAAGCAATTTAAGTAATAATTCTAAATTATACCCGTGAAAGTTGCTAGTCTCCCCCTTGAAATTCTTCTCTCCTCTCCTACCTACTCTGGGGTTTTCAAAACTATGCGTGCATTTATATATTCCAGAACCGGCTTGTTTGTGTAAGACAGGGTCTCATTATGTGGCCTAGGTCGGCCTCAAATTTGTAGGTTCAAGCAAACGTCTTGCCTTGGCTTCCTGCGTGGCTGCGACCATAGGACACAGAATGCCACTGTGCTCTGTGCTCTAACATGCTTCGCAAAGTCAAGTTCCTCGGTGTGTGCCCCTTTCTTTCATCTGCCTTCTTTGACGACTTAGTCACTCTGAGATTTGAGATTCGCTCATGGGGCAGGAGCACAGGCGACCCATTCTTTATTACACAGTATTGCTTACACTAAAGTTTGTTGATCCAGTCACGTGTTGATGGGCAGTTGGGCTATTGCCAACTTGGGGCTGCTGCACATAAAGCTTTTATGAGCATCGTGCCCAAGTCTTCCTATGGGCATATGCTTTCGTTTATCTAGGGGACTCCTTCAAATGGGATGAATAGATTACGCTGCAGGTGTACATTTAAATTTCTCGGAAACACAAAAGCTACATTCCAGGGTGCTTGTGTGTTTCTATGCTTCCACCAACAGTGTATGACTTCCAGATCCCTCACACCCCAACCAGTGTTTGGCATATGGTCAGGTTCTTTATTTTTACCATCCCTGTAAGTGTGGCTATCCATTGTGGTTTTTCTCTTTTATTTGCTTTTCCTCACTGACCAATGAAGTCGAGCAGTTTTTAACATGCCTTCTTGCCATTCAAACACTTTCTTGGATAATGATTCTGTTCAACTCTTCAGCTCATTTTGTTTTTAAACTGAGTCATTTTTCTGTTGCCGAATCATGGGAGTTTTTAAAAATAATTCCGAATGTAATTCCTTTATGAGATATACAGTTCTCAAATGCCTGCCCTAATAATTCCTTTATTCTCTGAACAGTGCATTTGAAAAATCTAGTTCTAATTTGGTAGGTCCAGCTTATGAATTTTATGCATACTGCTTGTGGTATAAATCTAAAGGATCTTGACATAAATGTTAAATATATATATATTTGTTGTTGTTGTTGTGGGAGCATGTCATTGTGTGTGTGGCAATCTGAGGACAATTTACAGATCTCTGTTCTCTCCTTCCATCATGTGGGTCCCAGGGACAGGACTCAGACTGGGCTAAGCAAGCAAGTGCTTTTACACATCTGGCTGAGCATCTGACCGGCTCTTCCGTAAGTTTTACAGAGTCACGCTTTACATAGAAATCTGCAATCTCTTTGAATTATTATATTCTGTGTAAAGTTTAGATTAAATTATTTTTCAGGAGAGTGGAGAGGGGGATGGGAGGCTTGGAAGAAGGAAAGGGAAGGGGAAATGTAATTAAAATACAACCTCAAAAATAAACAAAAATTATATTTGTTTCTGCATATCTGCGCCCAATTGCCCTAGTGTCATTGGACAAATCAGCCGTCCTTTCACCACAGAATTCTCTTTGCACTTTTGTCCAAAACTGATTGTCCAGATGTGTTAGCAAATACTTCTGGGCTCTCTATTCTCCATCTGTGTCTCTCTGTCCACCTCTAGGCCCTGTCACCCTGTCGCCCTGTCTTAGTTATAGCATGCTACTATAATGAACTTTGAAATCATGTAGTGTTAGTCCTCTAGTCTGGTCCTTCAATTTTCAAATTATCTTTCCTAGGCCCTTTTATGATTATATCCTTATGGTTTTTAGACTCGGCTATTACATTTTAGTGACTTATTTAGAGATGGGGAGGGGTCCTTGCTTTGTTGCTCAGGCTGGCTTCAAACTAGGGCAATTGTGCACAGATATGCAGAAAAAAAATATAATCTTTTGTTTTTGAGGTTATATTTTAATTACATTTCCCCTTCCCTTTCCTTCTTCCAAGCCTCCCATATACCCCTCTCCACTCTCCTAAAAAAAATTAATCTAAACTTTACACAGAATATAATAATTCAAAGAGATTTGCAGATTTCTATGTAAAGCGTGACTCTGTAAAACTTACGGAAGAGCCGGTCAGATGCTCAGCCAGATGCGTAAAAG
Source organism: Meriones unguiculatus (assembly GCF_030254825.1). Classification (NCBI taxonomy): domain Eukaryota; kingdom Metazoa; phylum Chordata; class Mammalia; order Rodentia; family Muridae; genus Meriones; species Meriones unguiculatus. The sequence goes on along the minus strand of NC_083352.1, from coordinate 37,889,134 downwards.
CACTTCCTGCTTAGCCCGGTCTGAGTCCTGTCCGAGACTCACAGGATGGAAGGAAAGTGGCTCCACAGTTAATAGTATTTACTGCTCTGCGTAACCCCATGCCCAGGTCCCAGCACCCATGACCACAGGGCAGCTCGCGGCCACCTGTAACTACAGTGACAGGGTATCTGTTGATGTCTTCTCCCCTCCATGGTCACACCTGCATGCATGTGGTCAACAGTCCCACACACAGGCAGATACACGTAAATCAAGCACATCAGTCTTTAAGAACTGCATAGTCCAATAAAATATGCAAAGGATTCTTTGATCTAGTCTCTTTGTATTGTGATGAACACAGGGCAGTTTAGAATAAAGAGAAATGTATACATTGCCAGCTCTGGAAGCTGGGAGCTCCGAAATGAACAGGCCAGCATCTGGCAATGTCTTTCTTGTTTGTCTCCCGTAGTGAAAGGGCAAAAAGAGGGTAAGATAGATCAAGACAGCACTACGCATGTCCTTTCACAGAACTCACTCCCACAATAACAATAATCCATTCACGAGTGCCAATCACTCTTAAAGGTCCCATGTCCCAACTTAAGCCACAGTAGGGAGCAAGTTTCCAACACACAAGCTTTGGGAGATACATTCAACCAGATGATTTTAAAAGACGTTTCCCATACATATACCCATATCCAGGTAACCAGGAAGCACACGGAAAGACACCCAATTTCATTAGCTATTAGGAAAAGATAAATCAAAACAATAACGGGGCAGCACTTCACACATGCGCAATGGTTAAAATTTATAAATACAGGAACGTTCCTGAGGACCTAGAAAAGTCTGAACACTGTATTGCTGATAAAGATCAAAACTTAGGCATAGAGTTACTATATGACTTACCAACTCTATATGTAGCTCAAGAGAAATGAAAATATATTCTCATTAAAAAAAAAAAAACCTGTACACAAAAATCACTCATGCAGCATTATTCGTAATAGCTGAAAATGGAGATGACCTAAATACTCATCAATGAAGATACGGCACAGCCATACAAAGAAATAGTATAATAGTTGTGCTTTGAAAACACTACGTAAACATGAAAGAAACTGAACACACAAATTCACATACTGCATGATTCTATTTGTATGAAATGTTCAGGATGGGTAAGTCCAGAGATAGAAAGTAAATTAGTGACCTCTAGGGCCTAGAAGAGGAGAGTTGAGAACAGCTACTGATAAGTCTGCTAAGGGGTTTATTTGGGGGGCGGGGAGTGATTAATGTTCTGAAATCATAGTGTGAAAGATTACAAAATCCTTGTGTAGGTGAAAAGCACTGGACTGTGTATTTTGTGAAGAGGAATCTTATGGTGTATGCAACATATTTCATTTCATAAACAAGGCCCAAGCCAGCACCCCAAAACTTCCCGTTAACCTCCACTACAGTTAGAATATGACCCAACATCCTTCCGTAACCTATAAGACTCTACTCTGGCTTTAGGCTCCATCTGCTGTGTCCTTCCTTATCACTCCTCCCATCTCTCAGTGCTCAGGAGCCGCCCTGTCCTCTCTATTCTCCTGCTGGCCTCTGCTCTCAGTCCTCACATTTCGGGTATCTTTACTGGGGGATTTTCTTCCCCACAGTCACTGCCTGCCTGACTTCCCTGCCATTCTGCCTCAGATGACAAGGCCAGCATCTGTTGTCCCTTACCCTGCATTAATCACCCCCCCCCCCCAGCATTTACCACTACCCTCCACTGTATGATATATTCCTTCGACGACCCTCTGTCCCTTGCCGGAACATAAACTTTACAAGCTATGGGCCTTCTTTTGTACTGCTGTGTCCTGTTTTCACCCCTGAGTAACTCACAAGCAGTATTTATTTGCTGGGATGAAAACAACTGTCAATACAAAACCATTTTTAAAAACATGCTATAATTCATATCTGCTAGAAAACAATACAGCCACCTCAAAGGATGACAGAGGAAAAGAATTAAAATATCAGAACCTGTGTCAACATTAGGTGATGTTAGCCTCATGCAGCAGGATACAAGGGTCAGATTCCGAAGACTCCACCTGACTGGGTTTTTAAGTCTAAAATGTTCTTGTATGGGGAAGGATACATTTTTAATTATCTTTAAAAGTCTGAAAAAAAAAAGTGCAAGAAATCAAAAAAAGAGGAGATGGAAATACACACAGAGAAACAAACAAACAAACCACTAGAAGATGAGGGCTTATGAAAAATGTCTCGTAAGAATGCAGAAAAAGTCAAATTTTTTTTTTCTTCCAGAAACTGAGATCATGGATTAGGTAGGAACAAGAACTCAGGGCCAAAGTCTCCCAGGGAAGAGGCAGGAATTTTGGAGATTTACCCAAAAAAGTGACCTCAACTGACACAACCCAGAAATGAAATGGGCAACATCTAAATAGAATGTGGATTTTTCCTTCCCTCGCCCCTGTTTAAGAAAACTGATAGTCAGGCCAGGGTAATGGGTCAAGCGATTCAGTGCTTGCTGCTCGACCGCTCCCAGCATTCACACAAAATGATGGGCTCATATCCGACCCCTGCGGATCGCTGCCAGCCTAGCCCGGGACCCAGCCAGAGACTGTGTCAGAACACCGAGTGGTCAGTTCGAAGAATAACGACCAAACACATCTGCATCTACCCTCACACGCCTCCACACAGAAACTGGCGGGAATAACCACAACGCTTCTCCTTTAAAAACAACACAAATTCTTGTGGTGGCGCTCTGTGAGGGTGTGTGATGACCCGAAGGCTGTGGAACAATCTTGATAACACGGTAAGGTTTCCAACCGCCTTACAAAGTGTGAATTATTAGAAAGGGCGCCGGTTCACACAGTCCGCGGTTAAAGCCAACAAAACATTGTGCAGCCAAGAGTCCCGCTCAAGTGCCCTTGCCAGGGTTTATCAGGATCTTTCAAAGCCTTAGACAGGATGTCAGCTACTTTTTAGGTTCCAAAATAATATATGTGCAATAGCTGTCTTGTATCTTATGAACGTATTGAAAACCAAGCACACAGGACAGCAAAGAATAATCCATTGTTTTCCACGTGGCAAACAAACAGCTCAAAACCATAATAGTTTCACTGTGATAGTTATCTTTTTAAATTTTTCTAATATTTGTACCCAGAAAGACACAGGAAGCATAAACTGAGGTTAAAAAAAAAAGCTAGCTCAGAGAGGTAACTTTTTTTTTTGAAATATAGATAATACTTCTATTTGCAAGCCTGATTGTGCAACTAAACTGCTAGTTCTTTAGAAATCTCTGTCCCCTTACCTAACTAGTCTACCTTTCCCTTGAGCTCCTCCAGACCCGTTAGACTCCATAGCTCTCTTTCCTGGAATTCTGTTTTACCTGTGTCTCTGTTGTTCCTGCAAGCCCAGAGAGAGAATCCCTATCTCTTACCCAGAGCTCCTTCTCTGAGGGCTCTTCCAAGCCAAAACAGACAGGGGTGGGAAGAGAGAGAGAGAGAGAGAGAAGAGACACAGAGAGAGACAGGCAGAGAAGGAGACCCTTGGCAGGCGGAACCATGCCACCGTCTTGGTAGGGGACTCCAAGCCAAGCCAGTAAGGACCGAACCATTTCACCTTTACGGTGGGGCAGCTGGAGGTCACCTAGCTGACTTTGCCTCGGGTCATAGAGCAAAGACCACAAGACCTCGCTCAAGCCGCTTGCCTTAAAAATAGACAGAAACTTACTAATTTTTAGTATTCTTATCTAAAGAGGCTTTCAGAGGCACGCCCAAGCACACACACGGTACACGCCTAACTGCATCTGACAACTCTTTCAGCTCTTATATGTTGCTAACAATTGGGTTCTCTATATACGATAATCAAATATCCTGCAACATTTCACAATCCCATTCCTAACTTTCAGGCAAGAAACTATCTCTTAATGAAAGGACAAGCTGCTGGTGGTTCCTTCCTTAAGTCCAGCATCTTAAACCTGCCTCATTCAAAAGAATGCTGCTCTCAATTCCGTGGCCCTTCCTAGGGACAGAAGTAGCCTTGAGTTTAAAAAAAAAAAAAAAAAGACAAAACAAAACAAAAAAACAGCTAGGGGCCTATTGTCCTTAGACTATAACTCTCCTTGCCATGTCTCCTAACAGAGCAAACAGAAATCAAGAAGCAATAAACACAACTCACAGTGCCTTGGCCTGTCTGCTTTTCCGCAAGCTGCCCACACCTTAGACAAACAAGAAACATTGCAACTAGCTATAGTCAGACCCGGAAACAGAGAAGCCTTTGGAAGAGCCTCAACACGAACTCTACCTCTCTCGCTGGCTGCAAAACTTCCCTCAGAAGATCAGGTACGAGGTCAGAAACTGACCAAGTTCCAAATGCCTTTTACAGGATGGATACTTTTCTGGCAAACGCCCACCCAACCCGCTGATCAGGAAAAGTCTATTTTAGGAGGCAATCAATACTGAAGGGTTTGGAGCCTAGGAATCATACCACCGTGGGAGCACCGTGCGTGTACAGCCCTTCAGATCTTTGTGAAAAGCCATTCAGCTGTATCCGGTCAAAAGTAGGATGGTGCTGGGTTGGGGTACTATCCTTCTTGCAGGCCGAAGCAACAGACTCCGAAAAAGAAAAGAATCCTAGCGGGCAGAACATCAGCAGCAAAGAGTGCACTTTTACTCTCATGGGTCCATGGGAAGTACGTGAATGGGGGCTCTGACCTGGAACCAACTCACTCTCCACTTAGGATGGACGCTCTGGGCGGACTGAAAGCTTCAATTAATCATTTTTATGGGCTGCATACACAGAAAGATGTCCATTCTGCTTGAAACAATGGGCCCCTGAATTAAGCTCAGTGTGCTCAGACACTGTACAGAGCAGTTCCAGCATGCCAACCTCCTCACAGACCAGACTTTTAAATCCAATAGCTTCCCTTCAGGGATTCTTATAAATATCCCACTTTGATACTAAGCAATAATGGGAACAGCCACCTTTTTAACAGATGCTCAGGATGGGCCAGGGTCCTATGGTAACCCCATTATCCAACACTCCAACACTGGAACGAGCTGATACGCTAAGCATTATTATTTCCACAGACAAAGAAACAGATTAAGGAGCCTGTCAAAGTTACAGAGCTAAGTAAGATACTTACACAAACTCATGCCCCAATTAACTTATGTTACTCTTACCCCTTCCTCCAACCTGCTATCCATGTATTCTTCTACCTCTCTCCGCTAAGGCTATTCAGGGGTACCATTTGATGAACTCTGGCCCTTCATCCATTCACCAAATACATAGCTGAGTACTTAGGTCAATTCTTCCTTCCGTCCTTTGCTTGTTTAGATCTTGCTGTGTTCTAGGTTCTGTATCCAGTGTGCTAAGAATCCATTAACACAGTTAAAGGGTTTGTGGGGGTTAGGAAACATATCTATATATCTTGAGTCCAAGTAAAAGCAACAACCATCAACTGTGTGAGTGGGCCTCAAGTAATCAATTGAAAGGCTTAATAACAGAATCAAAATCAGGGTTTTCCTGAGGAAAAAGATCCTCCCTCAAGATTCCAACATCGGCTATTGGAACAGTGGTTCTCAAACCCCTTTGGGGGTCGGACTACCGCTTCACAGGGTCGTGTATTAGATATTTACATTACAGCTCACAACAGTAGCAAAATTACAGTTATGAAGTAGCGATGGAAATTATTTTATGTTTGTGAGAAACTGTTTTAAAGGGCCACACTGTTAGGAAGGCTGAGGACCACTGGCTAATGTCTGCCTGCCCTCCAAAATTTCAGACTCTCCAGCCCCAACAATTGTGTACAACACTTCCTTGAAACAACTCTAGTATTTCAATTGTGTCTGTATAGTGTCATACACACGCATGTGTACGTACCACATATGTGCATATCTAGTATATGAAACTACACATGCATGCTGTTTAACACATATGTGTTCATGTGTGTACATTAATGTACACTGATATATGTGTGTACATATATATTCTTACTGATTTTGTTTCTGTGGGGAAGTCTCACTGATACCTGGAGAAGGACTTAGTGCAAGGGACATAAAAGCAAAAGCACAATATATTAGACATTAAGATGTCCAGAGACAAAAAAAAAAGGGATGTCCAGAGACAACTGTGACCAAGTCAAGCATGACTAAAACCTGAAGCTTACAGACCAAACGTAGGTACTGATAACAGACCTGTCTTCCCCAAGATCTTCAGGCCCTTCCTAGATTCACTTGATTTACTCACTACCTTAGCTCATGTTCAGTTTTGTTTCATTTTGCTTTTTTGAGACAGGGTTTCTCTGTGTAGCCTTGGCTGTCCTGGAGCTAGCTATGCAGACCATGCTGGCCTCACAAAGTTAGAGATCTGCCTGACCCTGCCTCCCGAAGTGCTGGGACCAAACACAGGCACAACTACCCAGCTTTCATGATCAATATTTCAACTTTTCTTTTTTATGATTTTTAAAAAATATTTGACTTTTAATTGTGTGTGGGTTTCTGCAGGTTAGTACAGCAGCCATGGAGACCAGAAGAGGCTGAAACTCCCCCTGGAGCCTGAGGTACAACCTGGATCTGAACCAGAGTCCTCCACAAGAGCAGCAAGTGCTCTTGACCACCGAGTCACCTCTCCAGCCCTTTCTCATAACGGAACTAGCATTTCTGGTTGCCCTGACCTCCTATGACACAGTCCCCATTAGGGTTATCATCACCATTACTGCCGCTACTGCCCTCATTATTACTACCATCTCACTTTTAAGGTGCAGAGTTTAGGAAACTTGTCCACATGTCTTCTTTTGAACTGACTTCACACAAAGGATCAGGTAGGGAGAGACGATAACATCCCTCTTCACAGAGAAAGTAACAGCGACTCACAGACAGGACCCAATCTGCAAGGGACTGCCCAGTTAACAAACGAGGACCTGTGTCTGGAGCCCCCGATCCATCTATTTCTTCAACAGTATCTTTCCATCATGTATGCCCACTTTGGAGTATTTTTCTTTTCTTGATCTGTTTTAAGTAGTCGAGGCAAGTACTCTACCACTGAGCGATATCCCCCAGACCACCACGTCCATTTAAATCTGAATGGGAATTGTCGTCTTCTAAGAATTATAACATACACACACATACACACCCCAAAGCTGTAACTTCTCAGTTTTCCCTAAGTAAGTAGTATCTTCAAGAAACATTAGCAATAATCGGTTTTAAAAGATAGAAAAATAAGGATTCCAGACCACATATGTATTTTTATATATTATATATGACAGAATACATACTAATATAAAGTATATATAATTTATTGCATAATATATAGTAAAGCATTCCATTTATTATTAAATTTATTTAACATATTAAAGCGTATATTAAACCATATCTTATTAATATATAATAATTATATTAATAAATTAGATAAGTTTCTTAAATTATATAATATAAATTTGCAGATTATATGCATACAAATATGTTTGTGTATAAACATATATACACCCACATAAATAAAAACATATATATGTATACCCACAGTTATATTCAAGATTGCCAACCTGTCTTGCTGAGGATCTTTGACACAACTAAGGACATGACTGAAAGACAAGAGCAACAACCAACCACCTGGGAGGGGCCTGCCAGCAGGCGGTGCCAGACCCGCTCTCCTACTAGAGCAAGGTCTGTGCACACCAGAAAATGAGACAGATATCGCCCTTTGTGGCTTTCTGTCCCCCCTTGCCTCCTAGAAAAATACAAGCTTTCCCTAACGCCTTCCCCCCAAACCCCCGAAACCCAGGACTCTGGAATGCTCTTAACATTCAGGAAGACCTTTGCAGGAAGTAAGGCTGACTGGTCGGCGACACGGTGCATCCTGGGAGATGTAGTCCGCACATGTGGCGCGCAGCCGCAGTGGGAAGGTAAGGGAGGCGAGCAGAGCCGTGCGCGATTGTAGCTTTTCTTTAATAACATATGTTAAGAGGTGTCGAAGAGTCAGGCGTTGGTGCCAAGCAGCCTTGTTTCACACCACGGGGACGTTCCATGAGTTCGTGCTAGACAGGAAGACTCGGTTTGGGAACAGTGTGTGACAGCCCCCATGTAGTGGATTTGAAATGGTCTGAGATAGCCCCCAAGTGGACAGTGAGGAGAAGCCCTATCTGCGCTCTCTCCCAACAGGCTGTTAAATCCGGGGAGACAAGCCCATCAAGGAGAGAAAGAACACACACCGGTCCCACTCTCCTTGAACTATAAGGCCGCTGAAGAAAATTCGGACCTGTGATGTGAAGGGGAAGGCTACCAAAATGAAACTCGAAAAGCCACCTAACGTCAACACAACACGACATGTAGACTAGTAAATAAGTTACCGTATGGAAGCGTACACAGCAGAATGTTAAGATTAGGTTTCGGGTCAAAAGATTACATTTGTGTGCTTCATGCACTTTCTTATTTGGAAGGCTAAAGAATCCCTTTTGGTAAGTTATTTCAAACGTAAAGCATATAGAATATATTTTTAAACACTGGGCATCTACACATCACTCGAACATACTTTACGCCCTCACTCTCCCTCTCTTCCTCCCGTTTGCTTAACTTGTTCATTATTCCTGGTAGGTTTTTATAGATTCCTTGAGATACTTTTTGATAAGGACAACCGTGTCGTCTTCAAATATAGTCTTCTTATTCTTTTCCAGTATGTGTGTTGTATACACTTCATTGCCTTATGCAATAGTCAGGACCACTTGCGTTGTACTGAACGGAAGTGGCGAGAGTACTCATTGCCGGCTTCTTCCTCTGATAGTAGAAGAAAGCCGTTCAGCATTTCACCAGCAGATGTGATGTTAACTATGGGTTTGTTGCTATTTTCTGTGTGTATTTGTTTTACAGATGTCCTTTGTCAGATGTAAGGCTTTTTACTCTATTTTGAGGTTTCTGAAAGTTATCACGTATAAGGGCTAAGTTGTGTCAAATTCTTTATATTTTCCTTTGGCCGTCCATTTGAAATGATGTTATGCTTTTTTGGTTGTTTCATTGTTGTAAATGTTTATGTTGATTGATATGCTTAGTTATGCTGCTTGATTTTTCAGAGTTCAGACTGGTCTTTCATTCCTAGGTTGAACCCCAGGTAATGCTATTCTCATAAAATGAGTTACAAGATACTTCTCCTCTTTCCTTTATTACGTTATGTAGTATTTCTGTTCTTTTCCCTGTTGATGGCATGGTTACTTTCATGTGTCATTTTGGCTAGGCCATAGGACCCAGATAGTTGGTCAAATATTAGAAATGTTTCTGTGAAAGTATTTTTTAGGGGGGAGGAGGCATCTTTTTGGTCTGTTTCTCTGCAGAAGTCTAGTATGTTGTCTAAGGTTGGGGCTTTTTTTTTTTTTTTTTTTGAGACAGGGTCTCATAATTTAATTATGAGCGATCTTGAACTCACTAGGTAGACCAGGCTGTCCTCAAACTCATAAAGATATACCTGCCTCTGTCTCCTAAGTGCTGGGATTAAGGACATGTATCACATGCCTGGCCTAAAGCTTGAGGCTTTTAAGGGGAAAGATTTCACCTACTATGCTGGTCGGTTTTGTTGTTGTTGTTATTGTTTTGTCTGTTTGTCAACTTGACACAAGCTGGAGTCAGTCTGAGAATAGGGAACCTTAACAGAGAATATGCCTCTATCAGATTGTCCTGTAGGCAAGACTAGGAGGCATTTTCTTGCTGAATGATTGGTATGGGGGTGCGGCAGCCTACTGTGGGTCCTGGCCAAGCCAAACAAAGCCTTTCCTTCACAAGTTGGTTTTGGTGTTTCCTCACATGAATAAAAACCTAATTAGAACACCGGCAGATCGGTTTCTTTATTATTTACAGGAGTGATCATATATTTGTTCATGAGCCAGCCTTAATAATTTCTAGAGCGTTGACGTGGTGGAACACTTCTATAGTCCCAGAATTTGGGAGGTGGAGATCGGATGTTCAAGGTCATCCTCCGTGATACACTGCAAGTACAAAGGCGCCTTGGGCTGCGTGCAACTGTCTTGGGTTTCTTTCTTTAAGAAATTTGTTCAGGTGGCAACAAGATGGCTTGGTCAGTAAAGGCTCTTGCCACCAGACACGATGGCCTGAGTTCCATCCTAGGATCTACATGGTGGAAGGAGGAAACTCACTTCTTCCAGATGTCCTCCAACTGCAATATGCAAACCATGGGGAGTACACACTCACACGAACGCACACCACACACACACACACACACACACACACATACATACAAAATCAGTTAATCAAGAAATAATTTTTTAATGTGCCTATTCTGTTTCACCTGTCTTTTTCCATAATTTTTTAAAAGTTATTTATTATGTATACAGCATATGGTTGCTGGGAATTGAACTCAGCACCATTTGGAAGAAGAGCCAGTGCTCTTAACCTCTGAGCCATCTCTCCAGCCTTTGCCTGTCTTATAGAGCATATGGGTATAAAGGTGTTGCTGTACCCCTTCTTAGCCTGCTAATGTCTTCAAATTCTGTAATTATGCCCCATTTTTCATCCCTGATATTGATTCTCTCCTCTCCTCTCCCCACCTCACCCAGTTGGTCATGGTATAATTTTATAAAATTTATTGATTTTTCTTTCAATGAGCCAGTTTTTATTGAATTGATTTTCTCATTTTCTCTCTATTACTATTCTCTGAACTTCTGGTTTCATTTTCCTCCTAGTTGCTTTGGTTTAATTTTCCTAGTTTAAGTGGAAGCATATAATGTTAATTGAAGACCTTTCTTCTTATCTAATATAATCATTTAATATGCAGTCTAAATCTTCTTTTTAACATTTGCATGGAACATCCCATGAACTTTGACACATTTCGTTTTCATGCTCATTCAGTTAAATTACTTCCTAATATACCTTGTATACCTTGTAACTTCTTTGACTAATGAGTTATTAAAAGCATTTCATTTGCTTTATAAGTGTCTTTCATTGAACCATTATGCATTTTAAAGTTATTTGCTATATAGATGTTTAGTTTATTTAATATACAAGTTATCACTCACATTGTCGGATTAAATCCTCGAGTGTTTAAAAGATTATTCATGACATGTTCTGAAATTTCAGATTTAAAGAAACATATTTGCATAGTCTTTGCATTCTCTCTTATCTGAGGACAAAGTTACACCATTACTTCACAACTGTCAGGCTTTTATTCCTTTGTGAGAAACTTTTCTCTTCTAACTTGGGAGTTTTCAGGGTATTTTTCTTCATTTTAGAAGTTAACCATTATATATAATATATTATACATAATTTCTTTATTTATATTATATATGTGTGAGGTGTGCGTGTGTGTGTGTGTTTTAGAGAGAGAGAGAGAGAGAGAGCAAATATGCACATGTTGTGCTGTGACAATGGAGATGAGCAGAGAGAGAGAGAGAGAGAGTGCAAATATGCACATGTTGTGCTGTGACAATGGAGATGAGCAGTGAACTTCCTGTCGGTTCTCTCTACCTTTACCTGACTCCTGGAGTTCAAATGCCATCTGCAGGTTGAGGTACCAAGCATTTTACCTGCTACCCCCAACTCAGGCCCAAGCACAACAGAAATGACTTGAGCACTCTGAAGCCTCCCTCAGACCTTCCTAATCTGTATCCTCAGAGTACCGCTCTGCTGAGCTCCACCCCATCAGGTTGGCGCTGCTGGCCCTTGAACTTCATGGGATCGAATAGCCTGTACTTTTTAAGGGATTGCTTCTAGGCGTTTGCACATTTCCTTCTTGTAATCCACTGATTTCCGTGGCTAGGAAGCATTTCCTTGTGTCAACATATAGTAATACCTTCTCCCATTTTTCCTCATGGACATTTGAGTTGTTGCTTTTCTTTTGCATTTTTATGTGTGTTAACTAAAGCCATGGCATTTGCCTGTTCTTATGTAGATACAAGCACCCATTCCTCTCAGCTTCAAAAACGAAGTTGCTGAATTATGACATATCCCATATGCTACTATAAACTGCCTTGATTATGGTCTTATTTTCCATTCCTCTTACATTCTTCTTAAATTTCAACCCACCCTAAGTTTTACAATGGAGCTTAATACATATGGATCTGACCAAATTTCATGTGAATTATTTCCACATGCTCTGCTGTATTGAGTGGAAAATTCCTCATAGCTTCTAACAAATGGTGGTTTTATGTTTTGCTTCTAAAGTTACAATGATCTTTCATCTTCTTGTGAATTCTCATTAGCATTATAGTAGGACCTTGGGATTTGGCTAATAGACTGTCTTCAACCAGAAGCCAAACTGTTTGTCTCCCTCCTTTCCCTGTCTCGGGGAATCTTTGCTTCCTGGTGTTTCTCCCTTGGTTTTCTTCTCTTGCTGTATTTTATTCCTCTCCAGGCAATCTCAGCCACCCCCTTGGCTTTTGATAAAAACTCAGTAGCTCTGTTTCTGGTTTGTAATTTTTATTTTTTTGCCGCATATCCACCTGCTGTCAGCACAGAAAACCGTCTCATATTTCAACCTAACTCGTCTGACTCATTAAGCCAGCTTTGTTACCCTTTTACCCTTTGTGTGATTGATGGTGTTCATAAGACCCAGTTGTCCAGGCTGTAAGTCTAGGAAATTCATAGGCACCGGGCCCTAATAGCTCTGATTCTTAAATGTTCTCAAGTCCCTCTTTTCCCTCCCATCATTACCTTAGCTCAGAACCTTGCCCTATCCTGTTTCCTGACCCTCCTGCTTTATATTACTCCGAATTCTCGGCATCATCCCTGCCCAGGCACATCCCTAACCTCCTCGCCTCTCCAGCTGCCTCTGCCAATCTTCACTACTTCGTGTCCTAGGTCCCAGGTGCACTAAACTACCAGCATGTCATTTGTGGATTTCATGTCAGGCTGTCCTGAATTTCTCCCTCTGAATGCTCCCTGCCACAGGTGTATGGATATTCCTTCAGAATTCCTGACAGACTCATCTCCTCATCTACACCCCTGTCAAATTGTATTTAATTTAAATATTCATCGTGTGTCTTATCTTTCTTAATCCAAAGGAACCTAATGTTTCACTCAATGCTCAAATTCTGATTGAAATTTTAATTTGAAAGTATGCTTGACATTATGGCTGGGGTTTTAAAATGTAAATGTTCATCAGTTATCACTTTTGAAAAACAAGATAGGAAAGGTTAATAAAAAATATTTGGTGTCACTATTTGTACCTCAAGACAAAAATATTAGTGATGTCTTTCAAAACTTATATAGTTCTCTCTCTCTCTCTCTCTCTCTCTCTTGTTTTTCTGAGACAGGGTTTCACTGGCTGTCCTGGAACTCACTGTGTAGACCAGGCTAACCTTGAACTGAGAGATCCGCCTGCCTCTGCCTCCCTAATGCTGGGATTAAAGGCATGTGCTTCCCAGCTGCTTATATAGTTTCTTACAAACACATGTCTTGACTCCAAGCAGTTCTCAAGTTCTGAAATTAGAAATTGTATTTGTCATAAACATGTTTTAATAACTTTTGATTAAGAAGACCTGTGTTTTCTTATATTGAGTAGAAGGATCTTAAAAGACAGAAAATGTACTAGTTGAATAAGGCATCGTTAAATTACTTTTGTTGCACCTATGCTTTTAAGTTATTTATGTCTACCAATATCAGAGATGCATGCATTCTATTGAGATAGCCCTTGGGAATTTGAACCTACAATCAAGAAATATATAGTTGAATCCAGAGGATAAGGCTATCAGAGAATTTAGATAAATCCTCAAAAATTTGGGGCTTAGATATTGCTTGATGGGTAACATTTCTGCCATGTGAGCACAAGAGCTCACGTTTGGCTCACCAGCAACCTCCCAAAGCCAGAGATGATGGCACAGTATGCCTGAAACCCCAGGCTTGGGATACTGAGAAAGGGGCTCCTTAGCTAGCAAGCCTAGCCAAACAGATGGGCTCCAAGTTCAGTGAAAGACCCTGTCTAGGAAAACCAAGGTGGAGATCAGTCAGGGAAGACACCCCACGTTGATGGCCGGCCTCTGCATGTATTACCGTGCCTGGTGTACAATACACACCCACACACACATACATACACACACACCACACAAACCTAACTGAAATTCAAAGGAGGAAAAACTAAATATAAGCAAATTAACACATAATATAAAGCATCTGTTTTGTGACTTTTATGTCTTCCCTTACTTAAAATGTCACTACCAAAAGCTAGATCAATAACCTGTTAGTAGAGTTTACTGCTTATTAATTCCAGCACCATATAAATAGTACATGTGCATAAAATTTGAATAATAATAGTATTGATATCATTATTGTTTTCTTTATATTAATGATTTGGTTTTATTAGATTACTATATCATTAAGGAAATAGTAGTAGGTGATAAAAAATTGATAAGTATTTAAAAAGAGAAGCAGTTAACTATCAGTTATCCCTATGTACAGAGGAAAAGGCTGGGTTCAGATCATTTAGAATTATTAATCCCAGCTCCTAGCAATGGGGAAGACCTCTAAAATTTGCTTTGTGGAATACAGGAGATAGTATGGACTTCTCCAACCTTTCCCCAAACCTCTGAATAAACTGTTTTGACCCCAAGAATTATTAATTCCTTCAGTTAGGCGGAAGCTATGACCACACCTCTGGTGGCAATGGCCCCAGATGTCAACCAAATATCCACACTGCAAAGAATAGTTGAAATCACAAATAAATCACCTAACAGAAAAAAAATTAAATAAAGAGAATCATTTTGTTGTTTTTGTTGTTGTTGTTGTTTGAGACAGCATTTCTCTGTGTAGCCTGAGCTGTCCTGGACTCTCTGTAGACCAGGCTGGACTTCAGCTCACAGCTATCCACCTGCCTCTGCCTCCTGAGTGCTGAGATTATAGGCATGTGCCTCCACACCCAGCTAAGAATCACATTTTTTTTTTTCAAAAGCTGTAGCCAAATTTTGATCTGGCATAGCAATTTTGTCATGCTCTCTTCTGCTTTTCCCAGCTCCACAGACATGGAGCATGTACTGTGTGCTGTGAGTGCTATGACAGTGACTCCCAACCAGTGCATGTACTATCCAGGGGATGGCATGTGTGCGGATTAATTTTTGTCAACTTGACACAAACTGGAGTCACTGAGAAGAGGAAACCTCAATCGAAGACTTGCCTCCAACAGATTAGCCTGTGAACGTGTCTGTGGAAAATATTATTAATTGTTGATATGTGAGGGCCTAGCCCATTGTGGGCAGTACCACCGCTGGGCAGGTGACAGTTGTACATGGGACAGTTTGATTGCGAACAGCCCCCATAGGCTCAATTTTTGTGTTGCAATGGTTTGCTCTCGGGATAACCACTCATGAGACTCAAAATGTATTTATAAATACCTAGGCCTTACAACTAGACTTATTTCTGACTAGCTCATAACTTAAAAATAACCAATTTATTCTAATCTATATTCTGCCATGTGGCTGATTACCTATACTCAGGTACCACTTTTCTGTCCTCCTCACAACTTCCCAGATGACTCTTGCGCCTGGCTGTATCCCAGAATTCTTTCAGACTGCCAAATGTCCCACCTTCTATCCTACCCTTTCCTATGGATGCAGGTATGGCATCCATACAATACACAAAATATCTTCTCTACATGTTTAAATACTTGATCCGCGACTGGTGAAAATGTTTGGGAAAGGTGTGGCCTTACTGAAGGGAGTGTGTAACTGGAGGCAAGCTGAGATTTAAAAACCATTCCCTATGTGCTCTCTGTCTCCTACTTGCAGTTTTGAGATGTGAATCCACAGCTCTTTCTGTCACTGTGTCTTTGTTCTGCTAGCATTGACTCTAACCCTCTGAAGCTGTAAGCCCAGTTGCATGCTTTCTTACATAAATTGCCTTGGTCATGGTGCTTCATTACAACAGTAGAACACTAGCTAATACAGTAGGAAAACCTGCTGAACAAGCTGTAGAAAGCAAGAGCTCCTGCCCCGACTTCCCTGAATGATGCACTGTGGCCAGGACATGTATGCTAAATAAATCTTTCCCCCACAAGTTGCTTTTGTGCAATGTTTTATCACTCAACGGAGAGCAAGCCATAACAACATATTACTGCATAGGACCTGAAAACCATCCTAGTGTGTGTATGGATTTTCTCAGCAAATTAGATACTTAGAAGATAAGAATTACCCTCTTTATACGACCATAAAAGAGGTCATATTTTAGGAGTCAACTTCTCAACTCTGTTGTGGATCACAGAAATAAATAGGGCATGATCTCTGTACCCAGAATCACATTTATACTCTGGATATCATAACCGTGTTTCTTTGTAAGTGAACTGGGAAAGCCTACTTCGATTTACAGAGCCAAAAGTTTCAAGGAACTTAGGTAAACTCATTGCTGTCAGCCAAGTGGTCCTGGTTTCTTTTCCACTGCTCTGTTAAGACACCATGACCGAGGCAACTTGTATATAAGGAAATGTTTAATTGGGCCTAGATTCTAGAGGGTTAGAGTCTATGATGGCAGAATGGAGACATGGTGATGAGCATCAGGAACGGCAGCTGAGAGCTCATGTCTGATCTACAAGCAGGAGGCAGAAAGCACACTAAGAATGGAATGAGTCCTTTGAAACCGCAAAGCCGGTGACATATCCTTCCTGACAAGACCACTCCTTCTAGTCCTTCCTTAACAGCTCCACCACCTAGGGACTAAATATTCCAACATGTAAGTCCAGGGGAGCTGTTCTCATTCAAAATGCCACAGGAGCCTAAGAAATTACATCCGAATAAAAGAATAAGTCTGTCCTTACCTAACTTTAAGTCTAGCTTTTTTTTTCTTCTACAAAAATTTTCACTGTCTTAAGTTCATGATATTGTTAATCCAAGATATCAAATTGCTTTGCCTGCATTCTTCAGGCCACCTGCATGCCTTCATTCAGTTCAGTTCTTTCCTGTTTGTTCCAAAACTAATTTTATGCTGAGAATTTTATTTTAGTGAAGTTACAATAGACTACGCTTTAGTTATTCCATGTAGCCAATCCTCCAAATTGATCTAACGCTAATCTCAATAAAACTGTTAACTAGAGCCATTGGCTATGCAGGTTTTTCTCCCATGTTAACTTCCTTTCTTGTCTCTCAGTCAAGGTGTTATTTTTCTGAAAGCCATTGCTATTACCCCCAAATTCGCCAGCACCCTTTATGCTTATCCTAATGAAGCTTTCTATCAATGTAATGAGAGTGAAATACGATGCTCTTCATTGCTTCTGTAATGAACAATTGGAATTCGTTGGGAGGGGACAGAAAGTGGCTAAAAAGATGCAGTTAAATACTGTGTGTGTGTGTGTGTGTGTGTGTGTGTGTGTGTGTGTGTGTGTGTGTGTGTTCAGGGCTTTTCAGTAGGGAAAGTGCTTGCCACCAGAGCATGAGACTCTTAAGTTTGGATCATACCCCAGATATGGCAGTGTGAACCTGTAGTCTCACCACTGGGGAGGCAGAGACAGTGACTCTCTGGAGCTAACTGGAAATCTAGTCTTGTTCAATCATGGAGCGCCAGATGCAGGGGAGACTCTGTCTGAAAGCAAACAAACAAACAAACAAACGTGAGCAGTGATAGAAGGTGACATTTAAGATCATTTTCTTCCCTTCGCAGATATGTGTGTGTAACCACACACACGTGTGTATGCGTTAGACTATGTAGACATACATGCACCCCCACACACATTCAAATTATTAAAGTTTTCAACTCATTGAAACAAACAAGCAAACATACCAGGACTAGAAAGACAGCTCAGTGTGTAACAGCACTTGTGGCTTTTGCAGAGGAGCCAGGTTCAGTTCCCGGCACCTACATCACATGGCTCACAACTGCCTGTTAACTCCAGTTCCTGGGAATCCATACCTTTTTCTGGCCTCTGTGGGCACCGGGCATGCATGTGGTACAAATACATACAGGCAGACAAAACGCTTATTTGCATAAAGTAAAAATAAGTAAATCTTTAATGGAAAAAAAAGGGGGGAGTTGGCTCAGTGCTTAGGACATCTACTGATCTTACAGAGGACCCAAGTTCAGTTCCCAACAACTACACGGCAGTTCACAACCATCTGATACTCCAGTTCCAGAGGCTCCAAAACCCTCTATAGGATCCAGGCAAACATGTGGTACACAGACAGACAGACAGACAGACACACATACATGCTGTGGTGGGCTGAATGAAATGGTCTCCATAAGCTCATAGGGAGCGGCACTATCAGGAGGTGTGCATTGTTGGAGGGAATGTGTCACTGGGGGGTGGGCTTTGAGGTCTCAGGTGCTCAAGCCAGGCCTAGTGTGACTTTCTCTTCATGCTGTCTGCCTATCCAGATGTAGAACTCTCAGTTCCTTCTCCAGGACCATGATGTCTGCCTGCACAGCACCATGCTTCCCGCCATGATGATGATGGACTAAACCCCTGAACTGTAAGCCAGGCCCAATTAAATATTTTCCTTTATAAGAGTTGCCATGGCCATGGTGTCTCTTTACAACAATGGAAACGCTAAGACACATGCATATATGCCTCCAGGCAAACCCTTATACACATAAAATAAAATAAATGCATACTTTTTAAAAGATGCCAAACAGTAAAGATAATACATATGAGGGTAATTTACTTTTTAAAAAAAAGTAAATTAAATTCAGTTAGCAGATCCATACAAAGAAAAAAAATTGACCTTATCTATTAAAAACAACAACAACAACAACTGGCAAGTGAGTCTCCACCCATGTCTTTAGCTACAATGTTTACTATATGCCCTACATTTTGAAAATCTAATTTGACGAACTTTTATGATTAAACAACTAATTACCACCACTGACCATATCAGTAAACTTTCACTATATCCTTTATAGAATTGAAAACAATCTTTTGGGATTCAGAAATTCAGGCAGTAGATCCTCCTGCAGTGGCACTGAGTCCTGTGGCAGATGACCTGTTGAACTACTGTGTCCAAGCTTGACCTTGTGGGACCCTTCTTCAGGGTGACTTCTAAGTAAATAACAAGGAGAAATTAAAAATCAGTCTCACTTTTTCAAACTCTGACATACTGTCATGACTTGCTAAAAGAACATCAGAGAAAGGACTGGATGCCTTAATAAACCAAGAGCCGATGTGCATTCAAATGAAATACTAACTTCATTTCCATAATGAATTAGGAAATCTACAGAGTCCTATTTTAAAAGCCCAAGCTTTAACTGATGATTAGGTTCTTGAGAGGGCCTGGTGGGCTCCGTACGTAAGAAGACTCACTGAAATTTAGCACATGGTGATATAAGTAGTCAAGAGCCTCACCCTCTCTAGCAGTCTAAAAAAATGCAAATATGTGCAACCACAAAGTACCATGTTGCTCCCATCAGACAGTAAACTTTGAGAAGAATATGAGATCCTCAGCAAGCTAGAATGTACACAGAGAGATACTCTTCTACCTACATAACAGTACAGGTGATTGTTGCTCTTTCCCTTTTTGAGACAGAGTCTCATTATGTAGCCCTGGCTGGCCTCACACTTCCACAGATCCTCCTGCTGCTGCCTCCTGATTGCTGGGATTATAGGTGAGAATCACCACAAACAGCCATCGTTGCTGCTTTCAAGGAAATGTGGCATGATACTAAAGTTATTGATGCTCTCCGACTCAGAAACTGTTTCCCTGCTGTGCACTGAGACACAAATAGTGACCTCCATTGTTTCATGGTAAATCAGAAAGGCTTTTCTAGTTCCCACCATTTGCCTGCAAATTTCATGATTTCCTTGTTTTTAATTGCTGAGTAGTATTCCATTGTGTAAAAGTACCACAATTTCTGTATCCATTCCTCCGTTGAGGGACATCTGGGTTGTTTCCAGATTCTGGCTATTATGAATAAAGCTGCTATGAACATAGTTGAACAAATGTCCTTGCTATATACTTGAGCATATTTTGGATATATGCCTAGGAGTGGTATAGCTGGATCTTGAGGTAGCACTATTCCTAATTCTCTGAGAAAGCATCAGATTGATTTCCAAAGTGGTTGTACAAGTTTACACTCCCACCAGCAATGGAGGAGGATTCCCCTTTCTCCACATCCTCTCCAGCATGTATTATCACTTGAGTTTTTTATCTTAGTCATTCTGATGGGTGTAAGGTGAAGATCATCCTAAGTGAGGTAACCCAGAAGTAGAAAGACACACCTGGTATATACTCACTTATAAGTGGATATTAGACATACAATATAGGATAAACATACTAAAATCTGTACACCTAAAGAAGCCAAGCAAGAAGGATAAGATGACCAATCCTCACTCAGAAAGGCAAATGAGATGGACATCAGAAGAGGGAGAAAACAGGGAACAGGACAGGAGCCTACCACAAAGGGCCTCTGAAAGACTATACCCAGAAGGGTATCAAAGCAGATGCTGAGACTCATAACCAAACTGTGGGCAGAGTGCAGGGAATCTTATGAAAGAAGGGGAGATAGAAAGACCTGGAGGGGACAGGAGCTCCACAAGGAGAGCAACAGAGCTAAGAATCTGGGCACAGGGGTCTTTTCTGAGACTGATACTCCAGATAATAAAACAGGCCACAGAGGAAAACAGTGCAGCTAGTCCTAATGAGACTTGATATGCTAGGGTCCCACGGAAGGGGTGGAGGACCTCCTCTATCAGTGGACTTGGAGAAGGGCATGGGAGGAGATGAGGGAGGAGGCTACAGCTGGAATACAAAGTGAATAAATTGTAATTAATTAAAAAAATTAATTAATTTAGAAAAGCTGAAAACAACCTAAAACTCAGCCACAGGAACACACTGACATATCACAATGCATCAACTTTATGAAATATGATGCCACCATTAAGGAGGCTTTACTACAACACAAAAGAAAGCAGTGGATGTTGAGAGAGTGCCCTGGGATAAGTAAATACATAGTGTGATGTTAGATAGTCCAGATGTCAAATCCCCACCCCAAATGTCCATGTGGGAGAAAGGCTTGGTCCCCAGGGAGGTGCTGATGGGAGGTCTCTCGATGGTGTATCCTTGAAGGGGATTGAAGAACTTCATCCTTACCCAGACCACCTCTTGTTTGGTTTTATTCTACCACATGTTCCACTGGGATATGTTGTCACATGAAAAATCTGTAAAAAGAATGAGATCCACTGGTCATAGACTGGAACTTCCCAAATCATGAGCCAGAATAAACCTTTTCTGAGTGGATCGGCTGAGACATTTGTTGTGGTGATAAGATGCTGTGTCGCTTGTGGGAAGAGTGATGCGTGAAAGTTCACTGACAAACTGTCAACCTCCAGAGGTAGGACTGGGACTGGTGTGCTTATCAACATGGGCTTTTCCTTATAGTTTCCTTTTTTATATAATGAAGAACTTTATAATAAAGTTCTCATGGATTACTTTATGTCTTAGAATATAAATTGAGAAACACAAAAACAAGGCGAAGGGCTCAAAATGGTCACAAAAATATAAACACAAATAGCCAAGAAATATGAGTAAAGTCCCCAAATACCTACATATTTTAAACTTGTTATTCTGAGGGAGTTCATGCCCCGACACACACATGAGCATAAAAATCACAAACATAAGAACACAAGATACACTGATGTCTTAGCCCCGGTACCTCAGAATGCAGCGTTACTTGTCATTGTGGACACAGTTTATTAAAATGAGATCATTCTCAAGGAAGGTCAATTCTTATTCTCTCTCTATTGCTGTGCTAAGACACCATGACCAAGGCCACTTAGAGAAGAGTTTATTGGTTTTCAGTTTCAGAGGGTGCATTCATGACCATTTGTTGGTGTTTTGTTTTGTTTTTGCAATTTTATTGGATTCTCATGCCTCTACCTCCCTTCCAACCCACCAACACTGGGTAGGAGAGAAAGAAGGTTAGAGGAGAAAGGGTGCATATATACCTCTATAGACTACTTCCTGCTGATTAGGGATGTTTGATTCCTTGGGGTAAGTCCAATCTTTGTCATCAGAATAGTCAGCAGTCCAGAAAACCAGAAAACTAGCAAGCCACCAATAGCAAATGCAGCAGCAGGACGAACCACCACCAGCAGTAAAACAAACAAACAAACAAACAAACAAAAAACCACAGCAGCAGCAGTGACCACAGGTCCTCTCAGGGCTCTCCATCTCCAGAGTCCCCAGAATTAAACTATCTGCAGCTGGGAAAGATCACGACCCTGCTCCTGCATGAGGCATAATCATCTGCTGAGAAGCAGCCTCTTATCCCACACCTGGAGTTAAAACAAAAACATTGTCACATAGCATAACTGGGTTTTTAAAGGAACCAAAACTCTCACTACAACCATCTTGGTGGGGAGCATGGCAGCCATCAGGCAGGCAGGCATGAGGCCAGGGTCGTAGCTGACAGCTTATATCTCCATCTACAAAGCACTGCACAAGGCAGAGGAAGCACGTTGGGGATGGTATGGGATTCTGAAAACTCCAAGCCCACCTCCAGTGACACAACAAGACCACTCCAACAAGGCCTCCAACAAGGCCACTCCCATTCCAAGACCACACCTTCCCAAACAGTTCCATACAGCCCTGGTATACACAGTGCAGCTGAAGAGGCCTGTTCATTCTATCTGATTGCAGGTGAAGAGTGAGTGAGGAATCACCTACCGTCTCTCTGGCTTGAAATCTTTCCTTCCAAGCAATTTTGGGCTGAAATGGCCTGCAGTTTTATTCATACTCCACCAAAGAAAACATGAAAGGTAGAGAGGAGGGAAAAGTGTGACAGATAAGACAATCGGAAAACTGTGGGAACCAGGTTTTGCCTAGCTTGAGGCAAGTGCTGTTCTAAAAAGGGTACCTGGGTGTGGTTGTTTGTGGCAGGTACTGGCCATCTGATAACCGTGGAAGTAAGCTGTTTATCTGATTACCAGGAAATCCGGTAATCAGCGGGACTTTTTCTTTCCTCATTCCAGAGAATATCTGAGAAGACCATCTGTCAGTTTCAAATGTAAGAACGGGGTAGCACGGGTTGAATGCTAGTAACACAAAAACACATCATTTCAGTTTTCCTAATTTCATGAGCCTCTGACATTCTCCATAAAAAAATAATAATAATTAGCAAAACAATGAATAACACAAGAAACAGGGATGGGATGTGTTTGACTGCCCATCCCCCCATTTTTTGGATGGTCCCTTTTCTATTTTGCTATGCAAACTGTAGTTAAAATCTGGTTTAGAACTGTTGCCGTGCAAAGGATGATGCAGAGCTCCGTGATACTTGAAGCTCCGAAGTTTCCTACTTAGTTAGGACACTTGGGTTAGGACACTTTTCGAATTTATATCCCTGTTTACACCCTTGTCTGCTTGAGATCCTTTGTCCTAGTTTTCTAAGACAAGGTGTATTCCTTTGGAAAGGATAACAAGTCCTGTATGACCGAGAGTCCGGAGCCCACCTGCTCTCCTACCTGTCACCCTCATCACCAGCTGCAGCTGTTCAGGACTGGACAGGACTATGCCCTATTCTTGGAGGCACTCTGCCCTTGCGCCCCTCTTATCTTAAATCAGGCTCTGTTCATTTCCTACAATGTTCTCAGAGCCCTCTCATGCACACATACACTCATCTGCCCATCCCCCCCTTCTCTACATTTTTTTTTCCAAGACAGGGTTTCTCTCTGTGTAGCCTTGGCTGTCCTGGACTCACTTTGTAGACCAGGCTGGCCACGAACTCACAGAGATGCACCTGCCTCTACCTCCCTGGGTGCTGAGATTATAGGCGTGGCCACCACACCTTATCAGCCTTTCCTTTAAAGGTTTCCCAACCTCCTCCATAGACTTTCTGCACTCACATTACCTCTATGAAAATACATATCAAGCTTAAGTATGAGTATTATACTTCTCACCTGTAAGACTCTTAAATGGGGAAGTGATGTTGTTTGCTTGTTTTTCTTTTTACCTCCCCAGTGCATGTACACAGGAAAAAGCATAAATATTCTTTAGCAAAGCCAGTGACTGAATAAAGCACTTGGAAGTTTCCGGGGTATTTTCAAACGCTTTTACTGATCCATGAACCAGCTCTGTCTTTACCTATCACGTACTGGTATTGTCATCTTGAAGCCTTTGTACATAAAGAAGCTGAAGGTCATGGAGACTGAGTCCCTTGGCTTCAGCTGTTCTGAGAGCTGTGGGCAGGCTGGGAAGTCTATTCACTGCCAAGCCAAGAGAGAATCAACCTACAGGTGCAAGCCTGGACACGATGTCAAGCGCATCTGAATTTTAGACCCAGAGACCTGGCAGTGGAGCTAATGCTAAACTATTAAATCTTGCTGGATCTCAACTCTCCTATCTGTAAAACAATGGGAGTGATGCTAAGGAAGGAATTTCAAGCATTTTAGATTTTGGACCAATTAATCTTTCTAATACAGAGATTGCCACACTTTCCTGACTCCTAGTAGGCAAGGAAGGCCATTCTCTCTCAGACTTTAAAATAAAATAACCCACAGTGCCTCTGTGGCTTTGTTGTGCTACAGGATACTAGAGCCCATAGCTCTAGAATCTCAGACCTAGTTTTAAAAAACTGCCCCCTACACTTACAGAAAATGGAAGAAGAAAGATTTGTACTCAAACTTATTTATGTGAGTTTTTTTTTAATGTATTCACTTTACATCCCAATTGTAGCCCCTTCCCTCATCTCCTCCCAGTCCTACCCATCCTTCTTCTTCCCCCCTCTTCCTGTCTGCTATTTCTCAGAAAGGGGGAGCCCTTCTCCCTACCATCTGACCCTAAGCTATCAAGGACTGCATGCATCTTCTTCCTCCATGGCCTGACAATGCCCACCCACTCCAGGATGAAGTGATCAAAGAGCAGCCAATAGAGACTATGTCAAAGATAGTCCCTGCTCCCCTTACTAGGGAAACCCACATGGAGACTGAGCTGCTTATTGGCTACATCTGAGCTGGGGTCTAGGTCTTCTTCATGCATGGTTCTTGGTTGGTGCATCAGTCTCTGCAACCCCCTCCCCATGGGCCCAGATTTGTTGTCTCTCTTGATTTTTTTTAATGGAGGCCCTGGATCCTTCTATTCTCACACTCTTTCCTATGCTCTGCCCAAAGTTTGGCTGTGAGTCTTAGCATCTGCTTTAATACCCTGCTGGGTAGAGTCTTTCAAGTCCAAGTGGATCAAAGACCTCAATGTAAAACCAGACAAACTAAATCTGTTAGAAGAAAAAGTGGGAAAGAGTTGTGAACTCATTGGCACAGGAGATAACTTTCTGAACAGAACACCAACAGCTTAGGCTCTCAGATCAATAATTAATAAATGGGACCTTGTGAAACTGAAAAGCTTCTGTAAGCAAAACACTGTCAACAGAACAAAAATAATGGCCTACAGATTAGGAAAATGTTTTCACCAACCCTACATCCAACAGAGGGCTAATATCCAAAATATATAAAGAACTCAAGAAATTAAACTCCAACAAACCAAATAATCCAATTTAAAATGGGGTACAGAACTAAACAGAGAATTCTCAACAGAATAGCAAATGGCAGAGAAACATTTAAAGAAATGCTCAACATCCTTAATCATCAGGGAAATGCAAATCAAAACAACTCTGAGATTCCATCTTACACCTATCAGAATGGCTTATGTGCATTTTTAAAGACAAGAGTTATAATGGTATTGTTGATGGCATATGTTTATTATTATTATCATTATTATTATTTCTTATGTATATAGTATTCTGCCTGCATGTGCTCCTGCAAGCCAGAAGAGAGTACCAGATATCATTATAGATGGTTATGAGCCACCATGTGATTGCTGGGAATTGAACTCCGGACCCCTGGAAGAACCACCAGTGCTTTTAACCTCTAAGCCATCTCCCTAGCCCTTGAAGGCATCTGTTAATACTGCTTTTAAAACATGAGTATTTCTGTTAACAGACTAAAATGCTGCAAAATATTGCTGAAAATGGAGTTTGTCACCATAATAAAACACAGACTAAGTTCCAATAGTCTCCACCCCACAATCATAGCTCTAAATAATATATATGTGGGTGAATATAGACATAATATGATGGCTCTCCGTGGTGGTCAACTTGATTACATATGGAATTATCGAAAACCCAAGCAGCTCAGTGGACCTTCAAGGGATTTTTTTTTTCTTAATGAAATAATTTGAAATGGTAAGACCCACTTTTGATCCAGATCTTTTGAGATGGGAAGATCCACCTTCAATCTGGGTCATACCTTCTGCTGGTAGTCTATATGAAGAACATGGAAAAGGCAAGCTTGCTCCCTCTTCACCTGCTTGTTCTCCACGGCAATGCCATTGCTTCACCGGCAATAAAGCCTACTTTGGTTCTGTTCCTCTAGAGACCCCTGACTAATACACATAATATAACCCATCTGTTAGAAGTAAGCATATGCTTACCTTTTCTAGGGGATGAATTCAGGACGACCCCTCAAATGTCAAAATCCTCATCTGTTCATCTCAAATATAACATGATGTTATATATATAATGCACTTATTCTCCTGTATTAATTAAATCATCTCTATATTATCTATAAATAATAGTTAATATAAAATAAATATTACTAAATAGTTGCCTTGGTTCTGTTTAAGGAATAATGACAAGAATCCATATGTAATTAGCATGGGTGAAAATTCCCCTCCACCCCAAATAATCTCTGTTCACGATTGGGGGAATCTCAGTTGTGAAACATGAGCATCCAGAGGGCAGTAACTGTGTCATAGTGCAAAGTGACTGACACTTGCTTTTACTGATCGCTGTCCACTCAAAGACAGAAAACAAGTTCATTACCAGGAAGCATATCCAGCTGTCTGAGCCTCCTGTAGCCGTGTTTCACTGAACAGCATCTCAGCTGGGATAAAGCTGAGGCAGGACCTGGAAGGATAGCTCTGACTTCAACAGTTTTCACTCTAGAGCTGTCGCGGTATAAAAGACGTCTCCTGTGGCTCGGCTCTTGGAGACAGTCCAAGTTCTGGGAAGGTTTCTCATTAAATGTTTCATGCTGTCACCACTTGAAACCCGGGCAATTGCAAACACTTCACAAGCTGTGGTAAAGCTGATTCCGTAGATAAATTGGTGAAATCCCTCTTCTTTAAAGCCCTGAGCCACAAAGCATTTGTTACAGGGCTCGTGGGGATGAGCGGACATGAGTGATCTACCCAGAGTTTCTATTCCAAGACCATCGCAAAGAGAAACATCAGTTTCTGGTGTCTATTGGGTGTTAACAGTCAGTGATGCCAAGATGTCATTCTATGTACAGAGTGGTGATAAATAAAAACAGCTACTAGAGGAATACGGGCTGAGGAAGCAGAAGCTGGCGAAATGTGGCCTGTGTCCTCTGCAGAATACAGGCGGTAACTGGAAAAGGACAATTAGAAGAAACGATACTCAGCCGTGCCCGTTTCTTTGAAGTAAATGAAAGGCCACACATAGATGTACTCAGCAGAGGGATGGTCAGAAGAGCCCATGACACACGGATGCAGAGATTTAAAGAGAAATAATGTTAGCTTTACAGCTTTACTCTCAAAATAAATTTCATTAATTTTTTGACTTTTTAAAAAAGATGTATTTATTATGTATACAGTGTTCTGCCTGCATGTACACCCGCACGCCAGAAGAGGGCACCAGATCTCATTATAGAGCCATCATGTGGTTGCTGGAAATTGAATTTGGGACCTGTGGAAGGGCAGTCAGTAATCTTAACCTCTGAGCCATCTCTCCAGCCTTAATTTGGATTTTTGTTTTTTTCTTGTCTGTTTTGCTTTTTTGTTTTTTGAGAGACAGGGTCTCAGTTTGTACCTTGGCTTGCCTAGAACTCAGCATGTTCTCAGATTAGCTTTGAACTCACAGAGATCTGCTCTTTCTCCCCAAGTCCTAGGAGTAAAGCCGTGAGCCGCCACTCTCAGCCCTGACTTTTTAAAAATTTATTCTTTTCTTTTTTACTTTTTTTTATGTTAAAGTACGCTTAGCATAGAGCTAATCATTA
Source organism: Meriones unguiculatus (assembly GCF_030254825.1). Lineage (NCBI taxonomy): Eukaryota > Metazoa > Chordata > Mammalia > Rodentia > Muridae > Meriones > Meriones unguiculatus. Next base: position 37,861,258 of record NC_083352.1, on the reverse strand, counting down.
CGACCCTTGAACTGAGCGGCCCGGTGGCATTCAGACCTCATTTAAGTAGAATCATCACCAACATCTATGTGAGGACTGAAGAGCTGGTGGAGGGTGGGGGACAGTGTCCTACAATGACTGGACTGGAGAAGGAACGGGGACGGGAAGGAAGCAATGGGAAGCCCGTCCTTACTCGGGGCACACGCCGTGGGCTGTCCCAAATGTCACACTGCACTCGAAAGACATTCTCCACTCACTCGAAATGCAGAAATATTTATTTTGGTTTCCTTCATTGTTTTTTGGAAATTCTGTTTTGGTTTATAAAACATAGAAATAGCCAACACTGAAAGCAAACATTCACAACCCCATTGTGACAAATTATCGACTTCCTGTGCAATGAAGAATGCGAATATGAAGTTAGGCTACCAAATAGTGTTATCACAATGACGGCTCTTTAGTGCAAACCCAGTTGTGCTTCAATAATACACGCGCTGTCACACAGCCAGCAACGGTGGCTTCAGATGTATAAACAACAGCTTGACCAGGTCAGGTGTGGCAAAGACTCACAGGAAAGTGAAATGCTCATTTCCCAAATTAACTTTTAAAAAAACCTCTGAAAAGTTAATCCTAGGATATGATTTCTTTTTCTTCCAGTTTTCTTCATTCCAGAATTTCGGTTTCTCAAATGCATTTCATAGAAATCAGGTAGTTTTATAATAAGGATATTTACTTATTACTTGTCCGTTTTAATAAGTCCCCACGTGTATCAACTCCCTTCATGGTTTTGAAGACATGCTTTGCCTGAGTTTAATGTAAAGCAAGGGGTTATTTTTTTCCTGTGTGCTGTGGACCCTAAGCTTATGGGATTCATTTTCGTTATCTGTGCTTCCCCCTAGTGGTCGAGAGAAGATGCACACCCAGGTGGCCATGACAGCCTCTGACAGGCGGTTACGTGTTATCATCAATTCAAAACTTTATGGAGGCGCCATTTCCATGTAGACATTAGAGGACTGTCTCTACAGTTACCACTAAACATTTTTTGTGTATGAATACTGGAAAATTTTAACTTCCATGTACAAGGTTATTAAAAATACGTTTTAAACATATTACAAATTATTCAATGAGCATTTATTGAAACTAATCATGTTAGTGGTGACCTTCAGGACATTTTTTTTGTGCAAAGATCAGAAATGCAGGGACTTTGATAGGAAACAGTCACATTCTTGCCCTAGAATAAACCAACAAATTATTGCAGTGTGATCTAAAGTGAGTTGTAATAGCATTTTGATGACTTGCATCTGTATTGAACACACACAGGCTTCTTTTAGAAACTGGCATCGTTCTCTAAGCATAGAGCAATGCGATGCACAGCGTTGACTCTGTATTAGGGCATGGAAGTAATGCAGGGATGATGTGAAGTATCTGGAGATATCCCAAGGTCCTGTGCAAATGTTATGCCGTTTTACACAGGGAACTTAGCCAGCCTAAGGACTGGCACCCTGCCAGAGCCACTCCCCACAAATTGAGAGAGGACAGCATTTGCATCCAAAAAGAGGAGGGTAGGAAAGACATTGTGGCTGGCTTAGTGTTGGTGGAGTGTCTGGAAACTGCTTACTTCTTTAAAAAAGGAAGGAAAGAAGAGAGGGGGAAAAAAGACTTTTTGGAGATAAGATCTCTTTGTATAGTCCAAGCTGTCTTGAAAACTCACTGTGAATTCCAGGCTGGCCTTGACTGCTGAGCCCAACTGCCTCTGCCTCCTAAGTAGGGTTTTGGCTGGGCACTGATGGCTCACGCCTTTAATCCCAGCACTTGGGAGGCAGCAGGAGGCAAATAGCTATGAGTTCAAGGCCAGCCTGGTCTATAGAGGGAGTTCCACGACAGTTAATGTTACACAGAGAAATCCTGTCTTGGAAAACCAAAAAAAGAAAAAAATAATAATAAAAAGAGGCAGGGTTTCAAGCAGGAGCCATCACTCCCTGTCTGAACCTTTGTCATTTGGGCGGAAGGGGTAGAAAAGATATCCGGGAATTCCGAATGTGAAAATTCATAAGGTCCCCTGTACCCTATGAAGAATGGTGTCTTTGTCAAATGTACCCTCTCTTGCCTGAGGTCAGTCTGAGGTGATAGGTTGGACCGCCCACCAGAAAATTGTGCAATGTCCTCCAAAACTCATTAACTTTACAAAAAGCTTTAAACACACAAAAAAATAAAACCAAGGCAAATGACTTTTCACCTTATTGGTCACATATTGCTAAAAACCTGAAACACCATAACTTTATCCCTTTTCCGATATCGCTGTGGTAACAATAATATCATTGATATCATCAAACCCAGGCAACATCAGAAAGAAAGCAATAACCCAGGGGCGGTAGGGTAGGTCCCGTGAAAACAATGAAAGGAGTAAACTTTCAGGGCTGGAGAGATGGCTCAGCAGTTAAAAGTATTTGATGCCCACAACCGCTTAAAACTCCAGATCCAGGGGATCAGACTTCCTCTCGCAGCCTCTGGGAGCACTGGGAATGGAGGTAGTCCATATACATGCGTGCAGCAAACACTCCGTCACATAAATATTTTATTTTTCGAGACAGGGTTTCTCTGTGTAGCCCTGTCTCTCCTGGATTCACTTTGTAGACCAGGCTGGACTTGAACTCACAGAGATCCGCATGCCTCTGCCTCCCTGAGTGCTGGGATCACAGGAATGTGCAACCTCGCCTGGCTCAGGTAAATAAATCTTAAAGGGAAACTGCATGGAAGTATGATAATGAAGGAAGGACCATAAGACCATCTGGAAGAAAATATGAGGAGGGATGGATGCGGTGGTGAGCTTTGTAAGTCCCCCACACACAAGAAAACAAAGAAGCAACGTGGGCTAAGCTGAGTATATGCAGCCATATTAACAGTTTCCCATCCAAGTGCTGCCAGGCTCTGGCCCCCTTCGCCTCCATTGTAATTCTGTTGCTACGGCAAACACCGTAAGCAAAAGCCACAGAGGGGAAAGGGTTTTATTTGCCTTTGAGCTTGAAGACAGGATTGCTTGTTGTTTTACAGGGTGTTACGCTCACAGCCAAGGAAGTGCCGCAAGAAGCCTGGCGGGTCACTGCCTCCTGGCTTTTCACAGGTTAGCTTCTCAGGCAGCCCAGACCGCCTGCGCAGGAACTGATGCCTCCCATAATGGGCTGGGCTCTCCCTCAACAACCAAGCTAATCCTTCGGAGGCCTGCTCCCAAACCAATCTGGCCTGGGTAATCCCTCAGTTGAGACTCCCCTCTCAGGTGACTCTAGGCTGCGTCAAGGTGACAGTTAAAGTTTCCAAGGACAGCTGAGATGGGTAAGGTCGGGCGTGTTCAGTGTGGCGTGGCTTCGGGCTCTTCATCTCTGGTACAGGAAGAAGTCCAAGAATGTTTTGATACCAGCAGCTTTGGTTAAGAAGATGGAAATAATTCTGAGCCATTTAAGAAGAGGCTAACTGAAATGAAAGAAGACAAAACTCAAAATTATACTTAACTTGGAATCATTTAGGAAGTGTCAGTCAAAGGCGGGGGATGAACCTCAGCGGTAAAGCCCTTGACTGGAACACACAAGGCCTCCCTTGACTCTTGGCCCTGAAAAAAAAAATATGTAGGGAAATTGTATATAATGTAGCGTTTAATAACTTATGTTTGATGTGATAAGGAGTACAGGGTGCTCTCTAAAAAATATGAACATGTTTAAACATACTTTAAACATTCTTTTCAGTAATCGTTGTGTTAAGTGAAACTGTAATCTGGAGTAGATGTATCTGTCCTGGAGTGAGAGGATGTTTCCTAAAATAGCTACAGAGTAAACATGTCTTGGTTTAGACAGACATCACTGAGGCCAAAGTGATAAAATGCTACTTTTACACTTTGGTTTTTTATTTTAATTTTTATTTACAATTTATTCACTTTGTATCCCCCTGTAGCTCCCTCCCTCATCCCCTCTCAATCCCACCCTCTCTCCCCCTTCTCCACCCATGCCTCTCCCCCAGTCCACTGATAGGGGAGGTCCTCCTCTCCTTCCTTCTGATCTTAGCCTATCAGGTCTCATCAGGAGTGGTTGCATTGTCTTTCTCTGTGGCCTGGCAAGGCTGCCCCCCTCAGGGGGAGGTGATCAAAGAGGAGGCCAATCAGTTCCTGTCAGAGACAGTCCCTGTTCCCAACTAAGGCACCCACTTGGATACTGAGCTGCCATGGGCTACATCTGAGCAGGGGTTCTAGGTTATCTCCATGCATGGTCCTTGGTTGGAGAATCAGTCTCAGAAAAGACCCCCTGTGCCCAGACTTTGTTTTTAATGTAGGGCTTTTGAGTATAGCTGCCTGAAGAATAGACAGAAATAAAGTAGAGGTGGGGAGCAATTTAAGGACTACCTGTCTCGACCCTCAACCTCTACATACGTGAACACACATGCAAGGCACACCCACATGCACATGAGCATATGTTCTCCTTGACAAATACACATAACACATGTAGAGAAATTTTATTTAATGTGGGATGTTTCGTCACTTTAATATAGTTGAGATGATAATGGGAATAGAAGGGTCTCTAAAAAGATATGTGTGAGTGCCTAGGACCTACCGTCAAATAACATAAGCGGCCTTTTTATTAATGCCTATATTAGAGAGGAGAGGAATGCTGGGAAGACTTTTTGAAATGTTAGCATTTGTTTCATTTTCACTTTAGTTCTTTCTGTTTTCCTGTTAAGTCAAGCCTCTTGGAGAAGCGGATGTGCTTAGTTATGCTAACTGTAGATTTCCCTGTGGTTTAGGCAATTTGCCTCATGGGGGAGCACAAATCCAAGCAGATCTCAATTATATATAAATGTCTCATTGACTCGGCTCCTCATTTGAACAAAGGAGAATGTCCCATCCATATTCTGGGACCCCATAATTGGCAGGTGTGTGGAGGCTGTGCAGCCCTGTGCTGGCTAGTTTTACGTCAGCTTGACCCAAGCTAAAGTCACCCAAGAGGAGGAAGCCTCAATTAAGAAAATGCCAACAAAATATCCAACTATGGGGCATTTTCTTAATTAGAAATTAACCCGGGAGGGTCTAGCCTGTGGTGAGTGGTGCCATCTCTGGGCCAGTGGTCCTGGGTTCTGTAAGGAAGGAGGCTGAGCAAGCCATGGAGAGCAAGCCAGTAAGCAGCACCCTCCATGGTCTCTGCACCAGCTCCTGCCTCCAAGTTTCTGCCCTGCTTGAGTTCCTGCCCTCACCACTTTTGCCGATGGACAGTTATATGGAACTGTGAGTGAAATGAATCCTTTCCTGCCCGAGTTCCTTCTGGTCAGGCATGGCGTCTCATCACAACCCTAATTGCTCATTAGCAACCCTAATGAGCATACAGGGTTCTTTCTGTAGGTTGGTGTCTTGAATTGAGAACACTGACAGATGACTTTAACTTGTGGCAAGTTAACATAAATTAGACTTTAGTGCTTCCACACACCTGCCAATTATGGGGCCCCAGAAAAAAAATGTGTCAGACATCATCCTTTGCCTAAATCAGGACTTGAATCAATTAAACAGTTATATATGCTCCTACCTCCAGGTTCCTGCCCTGCTTGAGTTCCCATTCTGATTTCCTTTGATGATGAACTGTGATGTGGAATTGTAAGCTGAAAAAAAAAAAAAAAACCCTTCCCTCCTTAATCTGTTTTTGGTCATGGTGTTTCCTTGTAGCAATAGAAACCCTAACAAAGATAGGCCCTCAGTCATCAAAGATCCTTGGAGGATCAGGGATCACAGGAGCCCTGGGTCATTCATTTCTAGCTACAAGCATCATTGTTTATTCCCACCAACTGGAGAAACTTTTCTCTATGCACACTACACATTGACAGAAAGGGCTGGGGCTAGGGGCGGGTTCCTATGTCAATGCAGAAGTCATGTTCATAAAGGCCTCAGAAACCCTCCTGATACTGGTGCCTTTTGGAAACTAGAGGAGCCAATTTCAGTATTATAAACACAGTCAAATATGAACTGGGTAAGACAAACAAGTAGAATGGCATTATTGTAGGGTTCTGTTGCATTTTATAGAATGATATTTCATAGCAATAATAATGAATATATCTATGTTGTAATGCCAGAGTTAGAAGTTAGGACAAACTAATGCAAAATTAGTATTTGTTGTTGTCATCTAGAACCGACGTGTCTTTACACTCTGAAGATTCTTGATCCTATCTCTCAAACAGCCTAGCACATGGCTGTGTCACTTTCCAGCCACACAAAAATGTCAGTCCGTTGGTGCATTAAGATTTCTTTAATGTTTATCTCTTTTTATACCTCTAATTTCCCCCTGAGTTAGAAAGGGAAAGTGTAGCCTTTGTGAGCCTCAGATTTGTTTTGTTTTGTTAACCTTGGACTGTTAAACTGTCACACATATCACCTCAGGTGAAAAGCAGAAGTGTGAGGTAAGGTTTCCTTTAGTGACTGTCGCACATGAGAACACATGAGCACATGAGAGCTCAGAAGCACTTGAGTGTTTTGTAAATCAACATGGTAATTCAAGGGACAAATTAGGCTTGCTTCCTGAAGACAAGTCTCAGGGATAGGCCCCTAGATCCAGGGATAAGGACAGAGAAAGTCTGATTTGGACCTGGAGAGGAAATCCCCTTCCTCTCAGTGTTATGACTCACCCACCAGACCAGAGAGCCAACATCCTGGGGTTGCTCAGATCAAGCACTGTTGATATTTGTGATGTCATATGCATCTGTCGTCTTGAGCAGGACAGGTGGGTAGACATAAGCCCCCTGGGAGATTTTCTGGTACTTTCCTATTGTAACAGGATTAACTTGCTTGGGGGTACTGAGGAAAACAACTGAGCAGAACAGGAGTGGGGAGTGGACTCTCAGTAAGAAAGAAGATCTGTTATTTGACCCTTGATTTAGGAGTCTCTAAAGCAACAGAATAAAGTGTGTGTGTGTGTGTGTGTGTGTGTGTGTGTGTGTGTGTGTGTGTGTGTTAGATCAGCTTGAACACTATGGTTGAATTAGCAATGATAACTGTCTCATGCTTGAGAGGCCGAGAACCTGGTAACTGTTTTGTGGTACAGGGATGGAGTCTCAGAGTTCGTGGGTGCTAGGTAAGAGCTCTGCCATTGAGCTATGTCTCCAGCCTTGTAGTGTCCCTCTTGAGAGTGTGACCCATTGATGGGTTGTGCTGGCCAGTTTTTAGTCAGCTTGATACAAGCTGCAGTTATCTGGTAAGTCAGTTAAGGAAAATGCCTCCACCAGATTGACCTGGGGAAAAGTCTTCCTGGGAGACTGCTGTCCCGTTGTGGATGGTGCCAGCTTTTGCTTGGTGGCTTTTGATTGCTATTAGAAAGCAGGTAAGCAAGCCAGGAGAGACCAAGGCTCGCAGTAAGCAGCAGTCCACCATGGCCTCTGCTCTTGTCCCTGACTCCAGGTTTCTGCCCTGGCTTTCCTCAGACTTCTAAGTTACAAGGCGAAACAAAGCCTTTCCTCCCCAAGCTACATTTGGTCGTAAGTTTTTATCACAGCAATAGAAACAGTAACTTAGCTCATCACTGTTTTAGAAGGTGATGAGAGTCAGTTGCTAATCCCTGTGTCTAGGACAAAAAGAAAACACTAGGGAAAAGTAATATGATTGGGTTGACACCTTTGTTTGGGAAGACAAGAGTTAATGTCATCACCTTGGTACTTGACAGCCATCTTAGCAGATAGCAGGCCTTGAACAGATCCCACAGTGGTTAAGAAGAGCTTCCTAAGAATAGACCCCCAAATTCAACCACCTTATTTAATAATTATCCAGATCAACTAGTACAGTTGATCTGGATAATTGTACTTGTGGATAAAACATCACATTCTGTATCACAACCCAACCCAACACCCTTTAGCTCATGTATATTCTTCCAAAAACATCCAGAAGACTGAACATGCTACAGACTGATCATTTACATGTAGAGGTAGCCAATTTTATAAATTGTGAATTTTGTGCTATGAGCAGGGCTGCTGTTTTGTTTGATTGGTTGGTTGGCTTGGTTTCATTTTGATTTGACTGCATTTCGTTGAGACAGAGTCTTGCTATGGTAGCCTAGGCTGGTCTAGAACTTAGGCTCTTCCCACTTCCTCCTGGAACTAGAAAGCTGTGCTACCGAGGCCAACCTTGCTGGTTTTAATGACACTGTAAGTTTATTTTTCTGAAAGACATTTTTAAAAAAAGATTTTATTTCCTTGTTTTTCTACATGAGTGTTCTATCTCAAGAGGGCCTCAGATGGTTGTAAGTTCTCGTGTGGTTGCTGGGAACTGAACTCAGGGCCTCTGGAGGAGCAGACAGTACACTTATCCACTGAGCCATCTCTTCAGCTTCCTGTTAGGTTTGGAGAATGTGGGTAGTGGAAACATTGTTGATGAGAAAGGCTGTCTCCACTGTCTCTACTGTCCTAGAAGGCCCATTCATACTTACTGGACAAGACATTTTTAAAAAATTTAATTGATTTACTTATCTAGTTACTTAGTGTGTGCGACGTGATGTGATATATGTAGTGTGTTTGTGTGTACGTCTGTGTGTGTGTATGTGCGTGTGCATGCGTGCCCATGGGAGCCAAAAGAGGGCATTGGATCCTCTGGAGCCACAGTTACAGGCAGTCGCAAACTGCTCACGGTGGGTGCTGGGAACTGAACTCGGTCCTTGAGAAGAGCAGCAAGTGCCCTTAACCTCTGAGCCATCTCAGCTCCTGGGCAGGGCCTTTCAGACATGGCTTAAGCAACGTCTTTTCCAGCATCTGCTTTCAAGTATTTACATATGAATTACACCTATCAGACCTGAAGAGATACAATTACTAAGGCATAGATCTATAATAGCGGCATTATAGCATGGACAGACTGAGTCTGAACAGCTATAAATACCTTTCAGGAGGAACGAAATTGTCTTTGTCTGCAGATTTTTTTTTTCTCTCCCTAAGTTGGAGAAACCCGGGCAATTCTGAAGGCACTCATGTACCAACCTGCAACAAGTTACTCACATCCCATCATTCTTAGAATGCATTTTCGATCCTCTGTGACAGAGCATGAGTCATGGCTGTGGGAAATGGAAACAAATCATGGGCAAAGCCGAGAGGCCTAAGCCGTGCCGAAGATAAATTGGTTGCAAATCCTTCTGGTATTTTGCTAAGTATTTTTCCTACTGCATTTGGGACTGTCATAAAAGATAGTTTTTGCTTTTTAAAAACAAGGTTCTAGAGCTAGAGTGCAAGCCTGGCATGTCCAAAACCCTGAGCCTTGGCTCAGGACCATATAAACGGGATATGGTGGCATACATCTGTAATCCCAGCACTGGAGGGGTGAAGGAAGGAAGATCAGAAGTTCAAAGTAATCCTCAGCTACCTAGGGAGGGAGTTTGAGGCCAGCCTGAGCTACATGAGACCCTTTCTCAAAAATAAAATTAAGCTGGCCAGTGAGTCCACGGCAGCCAAGGCTACACAGAGAGACCCTGTCTTGAAAAAGAAGTAGAAACTCTAGTTCTAATGGTGAGCGCATATTTAATTGGATAAGAAATACTCCGTCCAGCTCGTGTGTGCTAACACTTAACCCACACAGCCGGCGGAGCTGTTTGGGAGGCCGTGGGAGGGTGAAGCAGGGTGAAGCTGAAGGAAGTGGGTCACCGGGAGGAGCAAGTGAGTACCCGCTTCTGCTTACAGGCCCAGGTCCCTCCGCTTCCTAGGCTGCCTCGGATGCTTGGCTTCCCCCACGGCGAAGCTCTGCACCCCGGAGCCATGAGCCAAATAAAGCTCTCCTTCCCAAAGCTGCTTCTGTCAGGCCTTCTGCCGCAGCGACGACAAAGTCTAACGCAATGCATGAACAACTTTCCAAGACCCTGCCAATTTTTTCATTTCGAGGGAGGGCCGCTGGGAACCCTTCTGACTCCGGGCACTGGCGCAGTTTTTTTTTTTTTGGGGGGGGGGTTCGTGTGTGGTTACTGTAGGAAGATCACATCTAGCCCTAGCCCTTCCTCACCCCTACAACTCCCCCCGTGTCTCCCCCACTCCCTCTCGAATTCACGACTTATTCTTTAATTACCGTTACGTGCGCGTGTGTAAATAAAACCGGCCAAGTCCATTTAGTGTTGTTCATGTGTGTCTATGTTTGGGCATTACCGTGTGGGACTTGATAACGTATCAGGGTACTTACCCTGGAGAAGATGACTTCTCCCACTATTAGCAGTTATTAATTATCTATCTATATTAATTATCCGTAGCTTATCTAGAGGTAGGCCCTTGTGAGACTTCCTGCCATCAGGATGTCAGCGGATGGGGCCATTATGTAGGTCTTGTTTAGGCGGCCACAGGGTTGACATTTCATGCGTGCAGCTCCCTGTCAGGTATAGAAGACACTATCTCACAGTAATTATTCTGGTCCTCTGGCTCTTTCAACCTTTCTGCCCCATCTTCCCTGGTGTTCTCCAGGTCTTAGATGTAGGGGCTGTGTTAAAGATGTAGCTATTAGAGCTAGGTGTGGTGGCACACGCCTTTAATCCCAGCACTCAGGGAGGCAGAGGCAGGCAGATCTCTGTGAGTTTGAGGTCAGCCTGGTCTACAGAGCGAGTTCCATCCAGGACAGTCAGGGCCATACAGTGAGACAAGCAAATAAACAAATAAATTGACAGGCAGACAGACAGGCAGATGGGTAGTGGTCAGTTGTTCTTTGACCATTTGTGGATTTCTGTAAAAGTCTCTTCCTGCTATAAAAAGCTTTGATGGTGATGGGTGAGAGCTACATTTTCCTGTGGATGTATGGATAAATATTTAGAATGAAGTTAGAAATCATACAGATTTAGGAAAGTAGCAGCTGTAGGTTCTCTTCTAGGGTCTATGACCTCACCAGCCATGGAGAGCTGGCTAGGCTTACAGTATCAGGCAGAGATTCCCTCCTGCTCAGCAGGCCTTAAGTCTAATCAGACAGTTGTTGGTTGCCTCCAAGATATATGCCACCATTGCTTCCTTAGGGATAACTTGTCTTCCTGGTCTTGCTGTGGCTCATATGCTTTACAGTTGCTCTTTTCTAATCCTAATTGCCTTTCTCCCTTGGCATCTTGCATTGTACCTTTGAGAACCATAAGAGGTATTCCTCGGGGAGGGGCTGGACTCACATTTTGTCACCATGAGTGATCCTTCCTTAAGGAAGAATTAACAATGCCAAGTGTCCTTTTTTAAAATCCTCAGGGCTGGCGAGATGGCTCAGCAGTTAAGAGCACCGTTGCTCTTGCAGAGGATTCAAGATCAATTCCTAGGAATCCACATGGTGACTCACAACTGTTTATAGCTCTAGGGCATTTGACAGTCTCTTCTGACCTCCAAAGGCACCAGGCATGTTCGTGATACACATACACACATACATGTAGAATAATAAAATGAATAAATCTATTTTTTAAGTTTAAATTTTTTTAAATTTCTTGATGTGTACGTGTGTGCATCCGTGTGTAGGTATGTTCCTATGAAGCAGGTGCCCTTAGAATCCAGAAGATGGTGTGGGATCTCCTGGAGCTGCAGCTACAGGAGTTATCAACCACTGTCAGTGGGTACTGGAAATTGAACTGAGGTCTCCCAAAACTACAGTGTGTGTTTTTAATCACTGAGCCAACTCTATTGCCGGGTGAGAACTTGAGAAAGTCTACTAGAAAGAGATATGAAGGTCACCAGGAAATTGGGGTAAACACTGGACCAGCCAGATATCAGCCTCCTGGGGAAAGGAAAACAACCAAGATGATAGTTCAGCTCTTTTAACCCTTACAGACCAAAAAGACTGTCAGTTACTGACATCTATGGAGGCTATGAAGACGGGACACGAAAGCTTCATGTTTTTATTTGTTTTTTGTTTCCTATTACAAATCAGACAAAATATTTTATACTTAATAGTTGCTCTTCAATTCAGATAATCAATTCAACCTCAAGGCTTTAAAAACAAGGTTTTAGCAAAGTCTCTGTGTGCAATAATACTCAGGAATTAAAAGTTTTTCACGGAAAATGTTCCAACCCAATCACATTGGCTAGTATTTTCCCATTTTCTACCTGTTTCTTCTATACTAGAGTGCTTACTAGGAATCCTGATCAGCTGGTAAATCTCTCCTGTGACAGCTAGGTCCAGCCATTTTGGCACTATGGAAGGCCTAGAGCAGTAGGCAGGGTATGTTTGGCTCCTGTCTGGGCTCAAGTTTCCTGATGTTTAAATTAGAGGTATTTGCAAACTTAGACCTCAGGCCTTGTGACTTGTGTTCCCAGGTGTGCACACTGCATGAAGATGAACTAAAAAGACATAAAAAGATGAAAGGGGCCCCGGAGAGACGCCTAAGTGGTTGAGAATGATTACTGCTCCATGCGGCAACTCATAACCATCTGCGGGTCTAGTTCCAGGCATGCATGTGTGTTCCACATACATACACGCATGCAAGCAAAAATGCATGCTAAAAAAACAATAAAAGGAGCTTGCAATGACAAAAGAAGATTCTTCCAGGTACAACATTGGGGTCACCTAGAATCTTCCTGAAATGCTGTAGAGTGTTCTAAATGAGCACCACCAGCTCAGATAATCTCTCTAGGAATCCAGGAGACCCTGAAAGGGAAGGCTATTCAGGGTGTGAGCTCTCCTGCTGGCCTTCAGGAAGCAAACAGCCATGTTATAAATGGCTGCAGAGCAGAACCCAAGGCAAGGGTGAAGACGGCCATAGTTATCTAGTGTCAGTCGTACTGTTGGTTGGACAGTGATTTAGAGGCAGGTACAGTTAGAAGCTAACACCTACAGTAGTAACCTCAAAGTGTTCTTTCTTTTAAAAAAGACACATTATTATTTTTATGTGTATGTGTGCATGAACTTACACGAGTCTATATGTACCACATGCACAAAGGAGCTTTTAGAATCTAGAAAAGGACACCAGATCCCTGAGAACTGGAGTTACGGATTTTTGTAGGTTGCCATGTGAGTACTGGAAACTGAACTTAGGTCCTTTGCAAGAGCAGCAAGTCCCCCAAACCTCTGACCCATCTCCCAAGCCCCAGTCCTTTCCCTTTTATAAGCTATAGTCTTATGATGGAAGTTGAGCATGGTGGGAGGCATTTGTGTCTGCAACCTTTGTGACCCAAGCTCAGTATATCCATCAACTATTTTAACCTTATGTGTTCCTTGAGCTAAGCATGCTCAAAATCGTGTTGAGCATCTTTACTTCTTTAACTAAGGCGTTAAACTGACTATATCAGGACTGTGCCTGTACCGAAAATGGTTTTCCACAGGGATATATATGGGCTCTGAGAATAAAATTCCCACAATTCCTTTCTTCAGGGGAGGCATTGCTTTGGAAATAATGCCCATGTTATCTTTACCTGCTTCAGAAAATAAATCTTTCCTTAGTGTTTTATTTTTGGTCATTCTTGTGTTGGCTTTGCACTCATTGTGACATCATATTGGTTATACTACAGCTACGAGGAAGTAAATACTACCAATAAACTCCTTGACCTTAGAAACAGTTTCTTTCTTCATTAGAGCTCCAGATAAGAACATAGTCTAGCCAGTACCTTGGCTTCAGCCTGGTGAGATCCTGAACTCTTCTGCAAACACAACAATATGAAAATGACACACTTTTTGTTGTTGTTGTTGTTTTTAGGCACTAAATCTTCTTAGCTTTGGTGTTTCAGCAATGGGTATAGGCAAAGAGGAAGATTCCAAAGCTTTAAAAAACCTAGAATGAAAAACTGGAATATCTGAGGGACTGTGAGCACTGCTTGAGCTATACCTGCTAGTATGACTGCTGTGCCTTGGAGGCACAGTGAACTGAACACTAGTATTCTCCTTTCTCCACCTCTTACTTGGAACCAGGGATCAAGCAACCCTGGTCCCATGCTTTCCTGCTGCTATGCCTTTCCCGCCGAGATGAACTTCAATCCTCTGAACCGTGAGCCACAATAAACCCTTCTCCCCTTACACTGTTTATTGTAAAGTGCTGAGTTAGAACAGCAGGACATGTAGCTAATACACTGACCAGAGCCTTGACTGTTGCATTGTGCCTGCTCCAGTAGATTGCTATAGTCACCCCTTTCTAAACTGGGATCATCTCCTAAGATTGATAAGAGGATTGCATTATTTGAAATCACTTACCATAGAAGCTGGCACATGACTGAGAGCATCTACTGAAATTTGAGGGGCTTGTTGTGTGTGTGTGTCTGTTTATTGTTGTTTCTAGTTTTCAAGTGGTGGCAAATTTCAGTGCATGTTTAGAATAACTTGCTGTGGTTATGTAATACTTTTTTCAGGCTCCTTTTCCATTCTGTTTTTTTTTTCTCAAAACCCTCATATTTCTCATACTTGAAAGAAGACACCCCATTACTTAAAATTTTTGAACAGAGGCCATGCATTAGGCACAACAGAAAAGACCAAATCAGAATGGAGTCCCTCAAGCTAAGTGCCACACCATCAAATTGAACTTTGAAACTGACCAGTTATGAAAACAGCATAAATGCTATAGCAGCCAACCCTAAGGGACCAGGCTTCCCTGTGCTAACATGAAGAACCTGCCTCTATGATAACCCCATACAGAGACCTAAGTTTGAAACGACCAATTTCCCATTTTGTTCTCTATGTCAGCTTTCATTGGTCTTTTTCTGCTTTCATTGGTCCTTCTGCCTCCTCTGTTCAGCTTCCCAGGGTGACAGTTCTGAAACACTGCACAGTCCATAACGCACCGAAAAATCAAATTGATGTTTAGACTTTCTTTAAATGTAATTTTTGTCTTTAGACAACATCCTTGGCCCCATTTCTGAGATAGAGAAACTAGAGTTCAGATCAGAGAAGTGGTGGACAGTTGGGGAATTCCAGACCTGGTATTACCCAAACCACATGAAATGCAGGGAGAAGGTGTAGATGTTCATTTCTGAGTCAAAATGAACCATGACTGTGTTTTGCACATAGTGGGAAAAAAAATAAAGTTTTCTTAGTAATGTGTTTTTCTGTTAGTTTCATACGCTGAAAATATCTTCTCTGACAAACAGTAGAGAAGATACGTAGGATGGATGGATGGATGGGTGGGTGGATGCATGGATGGACAAACGGTTTGACGGTTAGTTTTAATCAGCAACTTAGCAAGATCTGGACTGACCGGGAGGTCTCAGCGTCTGGATTGGTCTGGCCTAGGAGCATGACTATGGAGAGTGTTCTTGATTGGAATGGTTGAGGTTGGAAGACTTACCCCAAATGTGAGCCAGGTCCTGGGCTGAATGGAAAGGAGAGAGGGAGCTGAGCATGCGCTCACCATTTGTTCTTTGTTGCTGACTGTGGGGGCGGGGACTGGCTACCACCTTTGGTTCCCTCACTGTGACTTCTCTGCTGTGAAAATAACCTTCAACTGTGAGCTGAGATAAACCTCTTCCCCTTAAGTTGCGCTTTTTCAGGGTAGTTTTATCACTGTGATAGGGAGGAAAAGAAACTTAGACAGACAGACAGACAGATGATAACAGATACATAAATTGGTAGGTAATAGATAAATAAATGATAGATAAATCAATAGATGATAGATAGATTGATGGCATCTTGAACGTCCTTAGAATTTACTTAATGCAGTTTATGCCTCTCTTCAAGGAAGCTTCATAGCAGTCCTGGATTAGGTGACTTGAATGGAGATTTATACCCTGGTTCAAGCATAAATAGAGAGAGGAGTTGATGGCCCTTAGATAAATGTTCACAATAACCCTCTTGTCGGTACCTTGTTGAGTTTTTAGAAGGTTATGAAGAGAATCCATGGTGAGTCATCTTTAGATTTTAGTAGGATAACTTTAAGGCTAAGAACAGATGGACACAGCCCCAAGTTCGTAACGGTAGCCACCCCCTTTGAAAGGCATCCTTTGCAAAGTTATGTCTCTTCCTTCTGCCCAGAATTCTAAAATCAAAAGAAAACCTATGTTTAAATAAGGCGATAAAAATGCAATTCTAAATATTCTTCCCTTAGCTTTCGAGAGCCCAGGATATCTATTGAACTCCAGATGCCATCAGGATATGCAAATGCCTCTTCTCAGAGTTTGGTTCTGTATAGTGAGTAACACAAGGCAGGCGAAATATTAGTTCCACCAAGCTGAGTTTCATTGTTGTGTTCTAGTCAGAGAAGAAAAAGAAGTGGAGACCTACCAGTGATTCAGCACAGACCTTCCCGCCTCTGCTCTCTGCTCCTTACTGTAACTGTAAAGGCTCTTGCACCCTCACCTTTCTCAAGATAGAGCTTTGGGGTTAATGGTCTGCCCCATCTTCCAGGGTCCCTGCCCTTGAAGAAAACTGACTCCCTCGCAGCAACTCTCATCTCCCAAGTATTGGGTTTTGAAAGATAGGTGGGTGGCATGGCAACAGGTTTAGTCTTTTTTTTTTTTTTTTTTTTTTTTTGTGAGCTCATTGGAGAAAACAAAATGCTGTCTGGGATCAACTATTTCGACTTTTCTATTCTGCTCTGTGTTTGATGGTGCGGGAAGGGACCAGCTGGCATGGGAAGAGGACATGGATAGACTAGGTTATAATTTTACATTATATTGGACATTCAAATGAAATTAAAAAATATTTGAATGGGGTGAACATCAGAGATATTCCCTGAGAGTTCATATTAAATTATTTCATCTTTTCTCTCTTCTTTCTTCTTTGTTTTTAAAAGGTTTCTCTATGTACCCCAAGATGGCCTTGGCCTTCCAATCTTCCTTCCTACCTTCATGTCTTTATTAGAAGTTTGCCCCACTATTCCTAGCTTCATATTAAATTTCTTATGTATAAAGAAATGATATTGGGAAAAAAAAAGAAATGATATTGGAAAACATTTTTTTCGGGTATATACCAAAGTTGATTAACATTGGTAAAGTGGCAGAAAGTAAAGTTGGAAAATGGAATGTATCTGTATATGAAAAGACTTGTGATGTGCACACATCAGGAACATTTAAATAACTTTCCATTCCATGGTCTCAAGCTAATAGCAGGAGATGGGAGCCATGGAGGTGAGGGGAAAGTGGGAAGTGAGGAAGGCAGGGCAAGATGGTGCAGAAAGGACTGACTGAGGAGAACCCTACTTTGAAGTTGAGTGGCATCATCCCATAACCTGGGGCCGGGCCTGCGTGAAAGCGGGTGGCATAGCCCTCTGCCTGTTCTAGTCTTTGGGTGTGAGGAATCTTAGACATGTATTTCAGCTGCCGTGGGTTCTGTCCTTTGAAATCATGAGCCAAAAATCAACCCCTCTTTCCTCAAGCTGCTTCTGTCAGACATTCTGTCACATCTGTGGGAAGAGTAACCAACCTAATAGTTTACAACGGCTCTAAAAGAAATGTTCAGGGTAGAGATAGGGCAGCATTGGCCATAGCACCATCAACATGGCGCTTTGTGCTGCATCAGTGGTCCTCAGCCTTCCTAACGCCGTGACCCATTAACACAGTTCCTTGTTCTGTGGTGACCCTCCCCCGTCATGAAATTATCTTTATTGCTACTTCATAACTGTAGTTCTGCAGTTGTTATGATTGACTCGTAATGTAAATATCTGATATGCAGACGGTCTTAGAGCTGTTTGACCCCAAAGGGTTTGTGGTCTACAGGTTGAGAATCGCTGGGTGATACAAGGTTTTGGTAAAAATTCAGAAACAAAAATGCATTTCGTATTTGGAGTCAAATCAATCACTTTCAAAGTCCTGTGTGCAAACGTCTTGGAGGAAACGGACCGCTACAGATGCGAGTAGGACACGGAGATATAAGGAACCCACTGAGAGACTGCATGATAGCAGGAGGCAGGAGTTTTCTAGAACATTAGGGCTTGTTTGCCTCTTGCTGTCACCCTTGCTACCATCGTTCAAATTTCCAAGTCTGTGTTAAATTTACCGACTCTCACACATGTTCCTCTTGCCTCTGTCTGCTATCTCAGCTCTAGCTGGTTTTCATTTACCAAAAATAAGCACCGTATACACAGCCTAACTCATAGTCTCAAGACTTTGATATATAGATAGATATAGACATATCTACCCAGTATATTTAACTTATGGGAACAGCAGACATTTCCAAGTGTCTGCTTGGAAAATAAAAATAAAAATGTTTTTATTTTTATTTTTTTGAGACAGGATTTCTCTGTGTAACAAGAGCCCCAGCCGACCTGGCCTCACTTTGTAGACCAGGCTGGCCTCGAGTTCACAGAGAGCTGCCTGCCTCTGATGTCGTAGAACTTGCTTTGTACACCAGGCTGGCCTCGAACTCACAGAGATCTGCCTGCCTCTGCTGGCATTACATGTGCTACCAATCCCAGCTGACTTTCACATTCTTTGTTGTTTTGTTTGTTTGTTTTGAGACAAGGTTTCTCTGTGTACAGCCCTGGCTGTCCTAGAACTTGCTTTGTAGACCAGGCTGGCCTCGAACTCACAGAGATCTGCTTACCTCTGCCTCCCAAGCACTGGGATTAAAGGCATGTCCAGCTTTCACATTCTTAACCCATAGGTTTTCACCTAGCATCTCTCCTTTTTATACAAAGTATGGAACGTGCCTTTCTCAGTCTCCCTTTATTTTATCACAAGACCCCCACTAGGTACAAGGTAAAGCTAGGATGTCTCCATATACATTCCCTGAAGTCAGAAGAGGAAAATGCCATCGTCATTATTAACTGATGATCCCACCAAGAACCCAATAAAACACCTGCTCTTTCCTATCAGAATGCAGCCTGAGTGTCCTGAGCCGCTCCATGCTCCATTTTCTTCAGTTCTCTTCTTCCCAAGTCAATCTTTAACCACAAGAAGTTCCCTCAAGTCCAGTGTGAGAATCATATGGTTTTCCCCCAGTTCCTGCATTCAGAGGTCCTAAGATGCTTAGACTCTCTACAAGGATAGGAGTGACTTTTGATATTAATGGCAAGTATCTTTAGCCCACACATAGGATTATGCTAATGGATATGCAGAGCCATAGATAATCTCAGAGTGGGCAGCTTGGACGGTCCACCCTACCTGTGAGCCCTGGGGAAAGCAGAGTTCCTGGGACCTGGGTTCTAGAAGTCCTCCTGAGATTCAGTTTCCAAGTTGTTGAAGAGATCAGGGGACGGGGCACCCCAAGAAAACAAGGACAATCTGTGCCCCTTCCCATCACCAGACCTTGCTGTGTTTCCACATAACTAACCGTGTTTTCATATAACTAACATTAACTAGCGTGTGTTCCTGGGTTTTGTGAGGTCTTCTAGCAAATTACAGACCCTGGGGGAGGAAGGCTATTATCTATACCCTATCTACCCTCCTCTTAGTTATGTGCCTTCTTTTCCAAAGTCAGCTCTCTCAAGTTTCTTCACCTTAAGATCAGCTTCACCTCTGCCCCAGAGGAGCCATTCCTGACCACAGCCTCTCATATTTGAGACATATTGTTCCACAACTCCTACGGAGGATTGCTGAGGCAACCATAGAGCACTGCACTGTTTCTTGGTAGCTGTGTCTGTAGGTGTTCAGAATGAAACTTAGTGGTTTACCCCATCTTTTAAGGTACAGTTGGGTTCTTCCCCACATAACAGAAACTAAGTACCAGGAAACCTAACCTGATTGCCACACATACACATTAAGACCAAAGGTCTGCATCCTCAAGAAACCCCAATTTCTTTATAATATTTCTTTCTAAGTTTGTCTCTCTTTTAGAAGAGGATCATGGGAAGAATTATCCAGGACAAGAAATCCAGTTCACTATGGTTTGGGAAGGGAAAAAATGGTTACCTTGCACCTATGAATGTCATCCATCTCATGAATATTCATGCAACACACCTTAAAAACCCACAACACATGCTAGGCATGGTGATACATGTCCGTAACTCCAGCACTGGGGTAATACCTGTCGGTGTGGTAGGTGATGCTATTTTACATTCCTCTTATTATGATGGAAATTATGATGTATGTGTAGGCCAGTGGTTAGCACTGGGCATCATTCCCCAGCAGCTGAGCACACTGGCCTGGAGCTTGCCATGTGTGGGCTAGGCTGGCTGGCCAGGGAGCCTCAAGATCTCACTCCTCTCCATCAGTGCTGGAATTACAAGCGTGAATCTCCACACTCGGTTTCAACGTGGATGCTGGGGACCAAACTCAGGTCCTTGTCCTTGCTGGGGAATCCCTTTATCCAGTCAGCTGCTCCCACCCCCATAGCTCCCATCTTTTCTTTCTAACATCTGAGACTGCCCCACATAGCCCCAAAACTAGAGAGCTACAGATGTTTTAAAGGTTTGTCTTTATTTTATGTGTGTGGGTGTTTAGCTGGTGTGTATGCCTATGTACCATGTGCATAAAAAAAAACCCTAAGGATCCCCTGGAGCTAGTTATAGAAAATTGCTAGCTGCCATGTGGGATTCAAACCCAGGTCCTCTGGAACAACAGCCAGTGCTCTTAACCACTAAGCCATCTCTCCATTCCCCAGGCTTAAAAAAGTGAACAAAAACATTCACAGCACTCTGCTTCTTGGAAATAGGAGTTCCTTGATCCAGTCTTCTCAATTTTATAGCAGATATGGTTTTTATGTAAACACTGAAAGAGAAGACCCTCTCCCCACTTCCCCCAAAGCCTTTCTTCATTTTTTTTTCCCTGGGTTTAAGCCATAGCCATCCTCTCTGAGATCTTGTCACTCACCAACACCTCAAAAATACTAGATGAGGGCCCTGCTGCCTCCATCGTCTTCGATGCTCCCAAACTAAGCTCTGGACTCAAACTATTTTAACTTTCACTTAGTTATCACAGCATCAAAAGTATCAACAACAAAAAACTCAAATCCACTGATAATTTTAAATCTGAATTTATGTTTTGAAATAAAAAATGCAAGATAACAAACTTTTATAAAATTGTCACATGGGAACACACTTTAAAATACCACCACATGCTACATTTACTTAGAAAGAGTTAATAGATCCAGTCTAGACAAGAATCTATTGATTATAAATGTGAGTTCCTTCCTTTCTTTGGGCAAAGCACTGGACACATCAGGATAGCCAGCAATGACTCAGCACCTCCATGAACCAGGAAGCCTGGAGCACAGCCTCCCTGATGAGGACGAACCTCATCTTGCCCATGTGGGCTGCAAGGCCCACGACTGGATGCTTTCCAAGTCCTGTGTGCCATGGTCTTCTAACTTCTGGTGACAATACAGATAGCACCATTGCTTTGCTTTTATTGTAAACTTCAACAGAAAAGTCAGCATGCGTATATCTGTACAAGGAGCTCAGTGAACTCTCACCCCTGTGGGAAAGCCCTTCTTTAAAGGTTTCTGATCTGGCTCACTTTCTCACGCGGTGACTTGGACCTTGGAGACGTCATCCACAGAAACCGGTACTCACGAGCTGGGTCCAGCTGGCGGTTCTTTTCTGAAGGTGTGCCCATGGCTCTGCCATGTCTCTGCTCAGGCTTAAACATCCCTTCAATTACAGTAGATTCATTTCTCCTTTTCTTACATTCTATTTTACAACTGGTATTTCAGTATGTTCCTGTGGGATTTCTTTATTGCATTCTAATAATCAACAATTTGAGGCTGTTAGGTAGCTGCTCTTTAGATATTTTGCTGGTCTGTAAAACTAGGTTGATTTGTGTAAGAACAGGGAAGACACAATGCTGGTAGACCTCAGCACCTTGCCATCTGTCCGCCACTGATGCATGGTGGCCTTCAAAGAGTCAACTGAGTTTGCTCTTGTTTCTCCTCTCACATAAATACTCATGTATCTTTTTTTTCAATAATAAAACATGATTTTTTAAATAACAAATACGTGCTCAGGACGAATGTCACAAAACCAGTAGCTACAATGTATGCTACGCTGGCCCCACGCTTCACTTCCAAAATCAGGGTTCAAGCCTTTGACTCTCCTCACGGATTCAAGCTCTAGGACATTTCATTTGACAATATCATTTCTACAGTTCAAGGAAAACTAGAATGACTTTCTTAATGTGTGTAGGGAGTATAAAATCGTCACTGCAAAGTTTAACCTCCTCATGATTACTTCAAAATTCCTATGATCACCAAATCCTGCTAACTATAAAAATGGTAAATTTGTAATTTCCTCCACAATGATAGTACCGTTATTGACATTTTTCTGTTCCTAATTAAATGCATTTCAACTACCTGATGTTGATCTTGAGGTAGCTGCCTTGCGGCTCTATTGCTAGGGCAGTGGCATGGTGCAAAGCACGCTGTGGAACATCAGATTTGATTCAGATGAGAAATAAAGTCTCCCTGACACCGTTTCCTCATTTGGCAGTAAAACAACAACAACAACAACAAAAAAGAGCAGAAACAGTGCCCACCCCCCCAATCATCTCTAGTGATAGAAGTACAGTTCTTTTGTGAGCATAGACACAATACACGGAATCTGTTTCTTTGCATGAAAAGTGGCGTCAAGGGAGAAGGACTCAAACTCCGTCGCTACCTTCCGGTTAACGCGAGTAAGAATGTGCATGAACTCCAGCTTGTGTGCGTACAGTTTCAGCATGGCACAGAGAGACTGGATGAACCAGGACCCGTCCTTTGAGTTTCTCCAGGAATAGTAACCTGTGAGGCAAAATATAGAGCATGCCATATCATCGTTTCAGCAGATTCTATACAGTGTTGCATAACTACAACAATAAAAATAAACATAGGCTTCCACAGTTTTATAAGCCATACAAAGGAAAAAGACAGCAGTGGTGGCACAGGCCTTGAATTCCAGCACTTGGGGGGCAGAGGCAGGCAGATCCCTGAGTTTCAGGCCAGCCTAGTCTACAGAATGAGTTCCAGGACAGCCAAACCTACACACAGAGAAACTCTGTCTTTGAAAAAACAAATACAAAAAAACCAAACAAACAAACAAAAAAGGAAAAAATCAATACCTTTGGTCTCCAGAAAAATGATTTTGAGAAGAAAAATATAAACTACACATACTTCACTGCTAGCAGCAGAAAAACGAGGGGTGCAGTTATGGACTAACTGCCATTGAATTCCTGAGTTTTACTGTCTGTTCTCTTTCCCATAAAGAAAACAGGTGAAGGTGGGGAAGACATGAAGATACAAAAGTAAAGACATTCAAATGGGACCATGGTGTTTCAATCAGAACTAATCTGCATTTAATACAGGCTGAGACAGAAAAGAAATTAATTACTCATATGCACATACTTTTAAACTGTTTCTTTAGACTGATACATTTTACGTGTCTGAGTTCCTTGCCTGCATGTATGTAAGTGCAGCACAGAGTGTCTGATGCCATGGAGATCAGAAGACGGAGCCAGGTCCCCTGGAACCAGACTTAAAGGTGGTCATGAACTCCCATGTGGATATGTGGATCTGAACCCAGGTTCTCTGCGTGGGTAAGACACATTCTTAACTACTTAAGCTGTATACCTCAGCCTCCTAGACATATGCACACTTTAAAGAAATGCCACCAGTTTGCCTATAAGTTATGTGGATGAATATAATAAACAGGATTTAAAAAGCCAAGGAAGGAAAAAATATTGTAGTTTTTTTTTGTATTTAGTTTCAGATTAACTGTGGGACTCATTGTGTTTAGCTTAGAAGCACACTGTTTGGAAAGACAACAGTAGATAAAAATAAACAAGGTTCTATTTATTTATTTTAACAGATTTATTTGAGTGGGTTTTCTCCTACAATGACATGCACATATATACATACGGGTCCACACCCACAGACTTAATGCCGCCTCTGTGTGTGCGGTGGTTTGTGTTCGAGTGGCCCCCGCGGGCTCATACGTTTGAACACTTGGTCCCCAGTTGGTAGCACTCTTTGGGAAGGATTAGGAGGTGTGGCCTTGATGGAGGACGTGTCTCAGGTGAGCTTTGGGGTTTCAGAAGCCCACTCCACTCCCAGTTAGCTCTCTCTGCCCTGTGCTGTGCTTGTAGCTGGAGATGTAAGCCTAGCTGTCTACTGCAGTGGCCCCTGACCCCCACCCCTGCTTTCCTGCTGGGAGGGTCACAGTCTCTCATCCTCTGCGAGCACGGGCTACAAATCAAACATTTTCTTTTCTAAGTTGCCTTGGTCATGGCGTTCAGTCACGGTATTAAAAAAGGAACTAAGATAAGATGTTTCAGAGATGTAACAGTCTTGGTCTGGGGTATATAAAAATCTTAATAGCCTTTAGAACATAGATTTTACTGTTCAGCTCTATAATTAGTCACAATTTAATTACTCAAAAACCCACACATAACGTTCCTTTGACGTGCCTTACCGGGCGCTGTGGAGTAAGCGTACAGGAAGTCGGCTTCCACCGGTATCTTCTGGCATGCCATGTCATCATCAGTACCACTGTCTGTCTCAATGCCACAGTCCAGCTCTGTACCCCGGCAGGCCTGCATGCGAGAAAACGAGCTTTTCTTTTAAAAAATACATGTGGACACACATAATTTACATTTAAAAAAAGTATGAGGGTTGTGTAAAAACTGGTGAGTCTTTCTGACATTAAAGAGGGATATTGAAATAATACTCCCTATTTTCTAAATGGCACCTTAAAAAAAATATAACCGTTCTGTAGCCCCAGAACAAAAAGTAAATACTGTTAAAAGTTCATCTCTTCTTCGCTGAACACCAAGCTGCTCAGTAATGCGCTACCTGGATGATGAAGAGTTTCGGCTTTCCGGTTAGACTCCGGCAGTAGTCCCCTCTGAAGTAAGTAGTTAATTTTTTCAGGTCAACAGGCCCATTTGTTCCATAGATTACTCCTTCATCACCATGGCTTAGAATCACACAAATAAAACTGCTCCGTTTGCTATGATCTTCTTTAGAAACTGGAAAGATGTTTGGAGACAATGTAAAACAACACAAAACCAGAAAAGCACTTTGTAGCTTTATGTAAAACATTAGCACCCTGGAAGAGACTATGGCAAAGAGCTTGCGGTTGTCTGATTTATTTCTAGTTTTCTAATTGGACCAAGATGGCTTTGAATTCATGATCTTTCTGCCTTAGCTTCCTGAGTTCTGGGGTCAGTGTTTTACAGCATGTTTGCAGTTATTTGACGAGATGAAGAAACTGAGAATAGAATTACAAGCATATCCGAATCTAACATAGGCACAGCATATCTGGAAACGCTTTAGGGGGTGGCATGATTAATTTTTCTTTCTTAGCTCTATGGGGCTATTCACTGGGGCATGGTCAGCCTACCAGGGACCACACCATTAAATAAAATGGACTCTCACTCTTCTCCCTCCTCCAGCAGCCACCAACCGTCAATAGCTCCCTAAGCTAGAGGTAGGGGCTCATGAACCCCTGTCTCTTCCATGTAAGAATGAGTTCTTGAGTGCAGCGTTTTTGTCATGGCCCTCCCCAACCTCTGGCTCTAACTCTTTCTGCTCCATCTTCTCTGATCTAAGCCTCGGGTGTGTGGAGGGGTTGGGGTATAGGTGTGTGAGCCATGGCTGAGCTCTGCAGATGCTAATCTCAGTCCTTTGACCAGTTGGGAGTTGCTGTCCCCTGCACCCAGAAGCTCCCGAAGGCCGTTCTTTTAATTAGTTATTTCTTACTTTTATCCATCAATTCCACAATTTCTTCCCGAGTAAGATCGTTTTTATTCCTGACTTCATATTTCAGGCCCATGAACGTCTCCCTGAGGTTGGCCGCGTCGACATCAGTTCCAGACCGAGGTGTCATTCCTTGGGACAGAAAAAACTCTTAAGTGCATTTTAAAAGAACGAATGCTTTGAGATCAGATGAGCCGTGCAGCAATTCACACAACCAACGAACTCTTCCTTGTAAATGTTAAAAAAACCCTGCTTATTTAGATCATACCCTGTTAGCACACGAAACACTTGACTGTGTTAGCTGCTGCAAGCTGTCGGGGCCGGGCTCCCCTCCACAGCAGCATCACCAGTGAAAATAAGGGGACTTCAGAGCCCTGCCAATAGAGGTTTGTTTGATAAACTGTGGTCCATTTATGTGATGGAGCACAATGTTGCCATCCCATTCATTTATTCATCATTCATTCACTCATAGACAAAGTCTTACAATGTAGCTCAACCTAGTCTTGTCATAATAATCCTCCCAAGTGCCGAGATTATAGGCACTGGGCACTATGCCCAGTTCACGTTGAATGTTTTCTAAGGCCATGGGGAAATAAGTCATTGGCTTTTAAAAACTTGCTGATTTTTTTCCCATGCAACATAATATCTAGTAAATAATTTTAGAAAGAGAAAAAAATGTGTGATCTTAATTTTGTTTATATAGTTCACTCATAGACACTATTTGTTCTATGTTGAATCAGCTGTAAGGCACAGTGCTGCTTGTATATCCTTTCAGAAAAAAATCCACAAATATGATCAGATTAGGCCTGTTTATCAGATATTCTGCTTCGTGGGTAACATTCAGCCCTTCCAACCATCACAAGATGCTTCTTACTAGCTTCATCTGTACACATGAGGGATGTAGAATACAAATGAGCCGAGTAACCTGCTCTTGGGATGCTCTGCACTTAGCATGCATGTAAAAGACAGAAGAGAGGTGGGGAGGTGGCGGTGTTCACCGTTGGTCCCAGTACTTGGGAGACAGAGGCAGGGGGTTCTCTTGCATTCAAGGACAGCCAGGGCTACACAGAGAAACCCTATCCCAAACAACGAAACAGCAATACCTAAAAACCAAAACAATAAAACAAAACAACAACAAAAACCTATCAGGTCCACTTTCTGCTGCCCATATATTCTTGGATGGACAGCCTTCCACTGGCATGTGGTGGATCTACAGCACAAGCCATACCTTAATGAGTCATATCTTAATGACTATCTGTAGAGGTAGTTTAAACACCATTGCTTTCGCTGTGCGCAGGTTGGGGTGAGGGCCTCAATTAAGCAGGAGCTGTAAACACAGCAGAATGTGCCTGGAGCCACACAGCCCTGCAAATGGGGAATGTGGCACAGGATAGGCATAACCTAGCAACCCCAAGCCTGAGATAAGAGGCCCTAATTTGTATTTAAGAGCCGGCTAAGAAGTGACCTTAGGGCCCACTTGCCTGAGGCTGTGAGTTAAGGGCTTCTGCAGAGGACCCTAGAGACACTTTCTCAGCTGCCCCAGGGCAGAGGACCTCAGGTGCCAGTCATTCATCTTCATTCCTGCCACCTTGTTGCTTATGAAACCTTTCCCTCTCCCATCACTCACAGCACTTAAGGTGCTGGCTCTGTTGGGCAGCAGCAGAATCCAGGCTTTTACTTAAGTGTCAAGAGACAGATGTTTTCAACACGGAAGAGGAGGTCATACTGTATATAGGACCTCTAAGGTTCTAGTGTGTGTCTACTTTGTGGGTTTTCTGTATCAGCTTACTGACTCATAACACACATATTGCTTTCCATATTTAAAAATCATGTTAGATACATACCAGTGCTTTTATGGAAGTTCTTATTATTAATTATTATACATACACCCATTTCAGGATAATCCATTTTGTAGCTACTGTCCAGGTATATTCCAGAGTCCATTGATTTGCTTCCATGTATGGTCTTTCTGCACGGAAATCAAGCAATAGTTATAAAGGCAGAAGTGACAATTCTATTAACATAACTTTTATGACTCATATGAACAGTTAACATTTGTTTAAGGCTATCAATGTACCCAACTTCGTGTTTCATCCTTCCTTCATTCAAATTTCACAGCACTAAGGCAAAAAACAAAACAACATCAAAAAAACCAACCAAACAAACAAACAAAAAACAAAACACATTCGCAAAAACCCATTTGCCTGATGAGGAAATGACCCACCAAGGCTAAGTGATGGAGGGTGTTCCAGTCTTGTGTTGGAGTCAAAGTGGAAGGTTTTCCTGTAAAGCCTAATATCTTTAAAAATATATAACATTGTATGAAATAACTTCTCCTTTGTGATAAAAGTACAGTTCTTTAAGATTTTGTTTTTTGAGGTAGTCTTGCTATCCTAGGCTGGCCTTGGGTGGGCCTCTTATCTAAAACCCCCACTAAGTGTAAGGACTCATAGAGTCCTTACACTCCGTGAGCTGAACCAATGAATAACTTAATACATGACGAACCATCACAAGTCTTTGAAAATACTCATATGGAAGTCACTTACATACAAATATTAGTGAGGGAGACCAGAGGCCAGTAATTATTTTCTTAAAAGTCCAGATATCAAGCAGTTTGGCTCATGGGCTGTCCTCGAGCAGAGGCTCAATTTGGCTGGGTGAAACTTGCTCAGGGCAATATGCTCGTAAATGTGTGACTATATTCCAATAAATGTGACAGAAACTGCGCACAAACAAGCCTGACCCATGACCTAGAGGACTCTAGAAACCATGTCTAGAAACAGCCAAACATCAACACTGTTATGGACACATAAGAGTATCTTCTGTTTTACACAATTCTAAAAATAATGGTGGAGAGAGATTAAAAGCAGTAAATGAAGGGGTCAAGGTCAGACAAAAGAGCCATTATATCTAAGGCCCCACATTTTACAGAGAAAATGAGGTCACACAGGTACAAGCTGTGCATTCCTATTCCAAAACCTAGAATCAGAAAATGCTCCAAAACTGGACAGTATTTGAATGCCAACATGATGCCACAACATGATCCACACCAAGCCCAATACTTTCACTTTCAAAACACAGGCATACTAAAAATATCATATAAAATTAGCTTGGGGATACATGTATAAAGTTTATGTGAAACAGAAATGAATTCATAGTGTTTAGGAATTATAGGCCAGGGAGACAAGCCAGCGGGCAATGGCGTTTCTTATGCAACCCTAACGGCCTGAGTTCAATCCTGGGAAACCACATAAAAAGCTCAAAGTCAGTTGCTCTCAACCTGCGGGCTGCAACCCCTTTGGGGGGGGGGTCAAATGACCCTTTCACAAAGGTATCGAATATCAGCAGATAGCCTGCACGCCAGATAAACATTACGGCCTAGAACAGAGGCAAAACTACAGTTATAAAGCAGGAGCTGTATTAAAGGGTCGCAGCATTAGGAAGGTTGAGAAGCGCTGCTCTAGGTGCTGGCATACTTGGTATTCACAGCACTCCTGCTGCAAGATGGAGGTCGAGACTAGGTAGAGGCTTGGCTGCTGGTTTAGGGTTCTCGGCAGCAGATAAAAGGAAAAGTTGGACTCTGAGCTCCACAAGTACACTATAGTCCACACACACACACACACACACACACACACACACACACCGCCTTGCCCTCTGGATGGGAATCAGAGATGCACAGCTGTCAGAGGCAGGAGGCAGCCCGTTCTCTCTGGTTTGAAAGCCCTTTCCCCCTGTGCTTCCCTATTCCTCAAAGGGGGCGATATTACACAAACCCATCTTTCTCTGACTATGCAGACTTGCATTTACACCAATTTCACCAGGCAAGATGACTCTTGCCGATTATTTTAGCCCTTAGAAAACAGACGTCAGAGGACCATCACAAGTTTGAAGCCAGCCTGGATTACCTGCTGCAGGTTAGCCTGGGGTAGGTAGAGAACCTGCCTTAAACCAACAACAGATAAAAATAAATAAACACTTACATTTCAAAATTATTAATGGATTTCGAATCCACCAAGGTTTTATTGTTCTCCATGGTCACTTTTTCTTAACTAGAATATAAAAAAAAAGAGAAGTTACTTATAACAAGTCTTTTTAGAAACACTGCATTATAATGCCACACTTATTTCTCCTGGAGTTCTTGTTTTGCATGCAGTAATATTGGTCCTGATGCGAGGAGAAGGATCCTTTGCAATGGCACACCAGTATAGGTCCTTTCTCCTTTCTTGTTCTTCCTTAACTATGAAGGGTGTGTAGCTCAGTCTCCCCCACCCCCATTTGTGTGTCTGTCAATCAAAACAGATATTATTTCCTTGGTCAGCCAACAAATCAACACCTCAATGCAAGTAAAACCAAACTCAAATACTAACCACACAGTAAAGCTCACACAGCACTATACCACGATGGTGAAAGCCAAACCTCTAGACTCTCCTAGTCAGAAACTTGACTGTCAATGCTGTGACTTTGTCCAAAATACAAGACACGTGAGGGCACTTTTCCTCATCTGCTATGCTAAGGAAGACAGTTCCTCACTTAGTTTTAGAGTTCTCCAGAAGGAAAGATATTTGGTATGGTATTATACCTCCCCAAATCAAGAAGACAAGACAAACAGAAACGAGAGATAAAACCAGGACTAAAAGTCTTGAATGAATCTCTAGACTCTAGAATCCCTGGATATATCAATAGTTTAATCAAAATATAACTTGTAACCTTAGTCCTATATTAAGATCAGAAATGCTAGAACTCCACTAAAATAAGGCTCTAAAGCTAAGTTCCTCCTACCCTTCCCCAGGTCTGGTGTGCCTTTGGGAACAGCAGAGAAAGAATACAGAGAAGAGGAAGCGATGGCACTTCAGGGTAACCACAGAAGAAAGAGGACAGTGCTTCCTTGGCCTTCAAAGACCAGTCAGTGGTTTGCATTCCTATGTAAGTTTTCTAGAAAACCACGGGAAGTGAGCCCAACTGGGAGGCACCGTGCTTTTAGTCGGCAAGCGAATATTTAAAGAGCATACACTTTGGCCCACGTTCCTACCTTCAGGAAACTTGAATTCTAGAAAGAAGAGAAACTGGGGGTGTAAGCTACTTTAGCTAGGTGGGCAGGGTCATCTCTGAGGTGACATTTACAGAGCTCTGAATGACACAGAGGCAGACAGTTGACAGTGGAAGCTGCCCTCCTCCTACCACTCCCCTGGTGGTGGCGGTGGTATCAGGTAGATCAAAGGCCTGGGAATTATTTGTTTTACTCAAAGTACAGAAAGACCAGTTTGACTAGTGCTGGGGCAGGGAGATACCCAGGAAATGTGAGATCACATGGTCTTGGGACCAGTAACAAGGAGAGAACATTGGAACATTAAATGTAAACCCAAGGGGCACACTCTGACTGCTTGGGTGGAGAATCAATTCCAGAAGGTCAGAATGGAAACACACGGGCCAGTGAGAAGCCATCTGGATTACTCCAGGGAGATAGATGATGGAGGAACTGGAGCTTAACAGGTGAGAGTCTGGGCATCCCGCTATTTAGAAGCTGATTAGAGGAAGTGGAGTTAGCAGAGGAGCCAAGAGCAGAGCAAATTGGATGGATGTAGAGTGCCAAAACTCTCAGAAGCCTTTCAGGAATGCTCACCTTTTCCGGCCTTGCCAGGAGGCCAATTTAAATGAGGGCAGGAGGCCACTGGCTTCATAAAAACATGTCACAGCTAGAGTGGGGACTGTTAGGAGAAACTGTCCAGGCCAAATAAATGACTAGATACTATTTCAGTAGCATGCTGGTGCTACCCAGAGGATTCTCAGGGATTATTGGGTTCTCCAGGGCATATTCTCTGCATAACTCACCATTGGCCAGGTTTACAACTTTGTAGGAAGTTAAGCCGTAAAAAGTAGCTATGAGAGTGATTTTTGTGTATAGAAAAAAATACACACTCAGCTATTTAGGTTTTCCTGTTTCTCCAATTCTCCCCAGAACTGGATTTAACATGTTATTGGCTCCATTGACTAACGAGTAGCTGAGTACATTTTTGACATGGCTTCACACTCTATTTGAACAGCCAGATTTAAACTTTTTTGAAAATTGTATCTAAAGGAACCAAGCGTTGTCCTGGGTCGAGAGAAGCAACAATATAAACAACTCTTCCCATTAGCAGGAAAACACTCCTTCCTGCTTGGCTCTGAATAAGAAGAGAGAACCAGAACATGATGGAAATGAGGGGTAGAGGATACTCCTGGGTCTGCCTTGTTAAGCCTTGTTACTTAGGCCTGTGAGAAATGGGAAACTAATAAAGCAGGAGCAGAGAAAGCCTGGGGTTTCTAAAGGAATGCAAAAGGATGTCTAGCCTACATATGGAATTTCACCCAGGTAAGAAGAGGCAAACACATCCACAGTAAAGAAAATAAAAGCAAAATATTTTATTTTTTTCTTTTTAGGTGGTACTGAGGATCAAACGCAGGGCCTCAGGCATAAGTAAGTGCTCTACCACTGAGTCCCAGGTCCCGTACTAGCTGAGGCAACAGACAGGCTGAGGGTGATAAAGAGAAGGACTTAGTACTTCTCACAGAATAGCATTCACTTCCTTAATATTCAGAAGCCAAATGACGACACAAGAAACTTCAAATGGTCCCCCTTAGTTTCTTGTGGACAACAATACCAAGTAAGGCCAAAACAGAATTGGATATAAAGCTGGCAAGTGTGCATGAGAGGCATTTTCCTACCAGTGGGAGGGTCATAAATTGGTAAGACCTCCTGAGAATATTTTGGGAGGTTCCCACCATTTTCTCATAAAACCTGTGAAGGTTGATGTAGTAAATGGACTAGCCAGTGTCTAAAAATACCCTGGAAGGTAGGGGAGTAAGGAAATTGAAGAATGCATTATTCATAAAGGCTGGGAGTGTGTGTACAGAGACATAACTGTTATGGTACATCCATTCAAGTTACTGCATCTATTTTCTTTGAATGTTTTCTTGAATCACTCATTAATGACACAAATGCTAACAATATAAGGTTAAGTAAAAATAAGAGTACAGAAACCCACCACGATCTCTTTAACATTTTACTATATTTATTAGTAGAGACTGAGTGGTAGGATTGCTGACAATTTATTCACTTTGTAATATTCTTATTGTTCTAATTTTTTATAACGCTGTTTCAACGTTAGAAAATAGTATCAAACATTATTTTATAAAATAATGTCAACCATAGCAGGCCATGACACCAGGATTGTGCTAGTCAGTTTCAGTCCCCAGCCCTATTTCAAGAACAAGAACAAAAATGGTCAGGCATTGTAGCACACATCCATAATCTCAAAACTCTGGAGACAGAGAGGTTAGTCTGATTTGTCCAGCAAGTTCTAAGATGGGCTACACAATCTTATAAGTCCAAAAGAGTGGGAAAAAAAAGAAGGGTACTCTTCTATCAAGAAAACAGCCATTCATCTTTGTCTTTCTTTTTCTTTCTTATGGATAATAAATGTGTTAAGTACTAAGAAACCTCAAATTTCCATGAACTAGAACTATCACAGAGATCAACTTATCACTAGCTCTGCCTCTGCGAAGTGGGCAGACCACAAGCTAAAACACTTAGCAATCTGTGATTGAGAAACAAGAGTTAATTTGATTAACTAGAGAACAGTACAGCATCACTGAGAAGTCTAGACAAAAGGTAGCTATAACATAAAGGGTTTAGCAAACTCTTTGGCCTATGAGAATATAATCTTTACGTTGGTCAATCAATAGAAAATGTGTAGTTAGAAAGAAAGAAAGAAGAAAGAATGAAAGAAAAAAGGAAGAAAGAAAGAGAAAGAGCGAGCGAGCACAATGGCCTCAACAGAGATATAAAAGAAGCATAAGATGCTCACATCATCTCCCATGAAGACATGGCACACTGTAAGATTATAAGTAAGTCAAAGAAGCAGCTTTGACAGATGGGAGAGGCAGGCGGATCTCTGTGAGTTCAAGGTCAGCCTGGTCTTCAAAGTGAGTATAGCGCAGCCAAGGCTACACTGAGAAACCCTGTCTTGTAAAACAAAACAAAAAGCAGAAGCTTTGCAAGGGCTAAGAGTGACATTCCCACTTTATAACATGAAAACAACGAAAACGCAGATCAGTGTCTGCCAAGGTTATGGGAGAGAGCATAAAGGTTGCTTTAAGGCAGTGAAACTACTTCCTGTGTTGCAACAGTAGTGGGTACAAGTCGTTACACGTTTGCCCCAATTTCAAACAGACAGACCCAAGAATGAGCCCTACTGTAGACTCCAAGACTTTGGCTGGCTGGTTGGTGGTGGTGCATGCCTTTAATCCCAGCACTGGGGAGGCAGAGTCAGGTGGCTCCCTGGGTTTGAGGCCAGCCTCATCTACAGAGTGAATGCCAGGACAGCCAGGGCTACACAAGAAACACTGTCTTGAAAGACAAACAAAAAGACTTTGGGTGATAAGGATGTCAACATAGGCTCATCAGTTCTAACAAACGTACCACTTTGGTGGGGGAATGTTAATAATGAGGGCAGTTAAGATACAAGTTAAGATACTAACTTACTCTGAAATTTAAAGCCTTTTTGCTTTTATTAGAAATTCGGACCAGATAACTTTTGAATTTGAATCTTCAGTTTCTGCCAGCGTCCTCACAGTCTGCCTCGAATTGACCTTCTGCATGAGTTTGCCCCATACAGAATTCATAGTGCAAGCTGGGAACCCTGAGTGTTCACTGGTTCTCCCCAGTCGTCAAGGTCCAAAAGCTACAAATAGTACAGTCACTCAGACTGGAAAACTGAAGTTTTTGTTTTGAGACAGGGTTTCTCTGTGTAACAGCCCTGGCTGCCCTGGAACTCACTTTGTAGACTTTGGCTGTCTCAAACTCACAGAGATCTGCCTACCTCTGCCTCCCCAAGTGCAGGGATTAAAGGCTGCTACAGTGCCCAGCTGGGAAACTGAGTTTTAATGTTAATTAATAGCCTTTTGTCTCATGCAAGCAAAAAGAGCTATGGAATAAAACTATTCCCTACTTCTGACTGGTATGCCCTAATACAAGCTTCATAATAACCAGCTTCCAGAAGCTCCTGGCCCAGACCAATGGAAGACTTAAGCCACATTTGAAAAATAACTTAGGGTGTGCATGCAGGTTTGTGAGTGTGGAGGACAAACGTTGGGAGCTGTGTCTAGTTCTTTCTGTCCACCAAGTGGATCCTGGGACACAAACTCAGGTTGTCAGTTTGGGTAGTAAGCACCTTTACTTGATCAGCCATCTTGCTGGTCACCCAAAATAGATTAGTTGACTTTTAAGTAGTCATTTCCTTTTCATATATCCAACCAATTTCCTATAATCAATTATGGAAAGTTAAAAAAAAACTCAGACAGATAAGTCTTAATGTAAGTAACTACAATCACTTTGACAACAGCCGTAAAACAATGGAATTTCTTTTACTAAAAGTAACTGGTGGATGAAAAAAATATGTAAATTCTTCTAGAACAGGAATTAAAATGTTATCTTCCTATCTGATAAGGATTTCTCAGAAATCCTTTTTTTCTCAGAAAAAAAAACAACCCATAATATATGGTTTTTTTATTCTTAGCCCTTGACCATTGCAAATTGTCTCAGTTATCAGTTCATCTTGATATACCACTAAATTTTTTCTTACACTAAATCAGAATCTTTCAAGCATGAGACATAGGTACATTCACTCTATTTGTCATCATCTGCTTTTCCCACATGAGGTACCAAATCCACACTCCTGGGAAAGACTCTTAGCATTACCTCATCTCCATTAGCTAATACCCAGCTGGATACAAATTATTCTAGGGATGGTGATCTCATCTTTGAAGGATTAACAAAAAAAAAAAAAAAAAAAAGAACCCTGCCTCTTCAGAGAGGTAGACTGTTCCAGATGATAGCGGGAGCTTAGGGTATTAAAGAAAACAAACAACACAGCTTTAAAACAATACATTCTGGCTCAGCAACCAACTCAACACTGATTGTTCTGAAGATCCCTGTGTCAGTTTAAGATTCAA
Organism: Meriones unguiculatus; assembly: GCF_030254825.1. Taxonomy (NCBI): domain Eukaryota; kingdom Metazoa; phylum Chordata; class Mammalia; order Rodentia; family Muridae; genus Meriones; species Meriones unguiculatus. The sequence goes on along the minus strand of NC_083352.1, from coordinate 37,825,836 downwards.
GTAACTGAAAATGTTAGAAAATACATTCAATGGTCACCAGGAAGTTGTAGGCAATGCACTTGACCTTGCATGACACTCTGAAATTTAGGACTGAGACTCACTTCTCTAGTTCCTGGATACCTAGATTACTAGATCAACAGCAATCAGATGTTCAAGTTTAGAAATGTTGTTGGCATAAATTTACTGTTGTTCCAGGGTGTATTTTCCTGAAAGGAGGGAAAAGTTGGAACTTGTTCTCTATTTACAAGGCTGTTTGACAGTTTTTCCTTGTAACTGTAGAGTGAGGTAGAACAAGTCATCTTCAGAATTAAAGCAGAGAAACATGAATTATTTCTAAGGAGGTGTAATGTATCAATAATAACTTGAAACAAGACAAATACCCATTACAACACAGACAGATGACAGGTTGCCTGTGGTAGGGCTTTGAAATGAAATGTCACGTTAATATAAAGCAGTTTTAGGTTTGTGTGTGTGTTATATGCATGAGTGTGATGGTGTGCCTGCCTATACCTGTGCACAGGGTGTGTGTGTGTGTGTGTGTGTGTGTGCGTCCCAAGGCAGACCTCTGATATCCTCTTTTGCCTACTACTTTATTATTATTTTTTTTAAGACAAAAGTCTCTCACTGAACCTACAGTTTTTTATATTGGCTAGACTAAGGCAGTGAGTCCTGGGATCTGCCTATCTCTGATGGGATTACAGCCAGAACTCACCACACCCAGATTTTTCATGAATGCTAGGGATCTGAATTTAGTTAACCTGTGCTTGCCTAGCAAGCCCTTCACCTTCTGGGCCACTTCCCCAGCGTAAATTTTGGAGATTCTTAATCGGAGAATCTGTTCCCTAGCATCAGGCTGTTCTGGCCCCTCATGAAGCAAGGTGTCCAGACCTCAGAGTTTTCTGGATCTCACGCCGACACACAAGAATCAGCGCTCCGTATTTCCGAGTCATCATTTAAATATGACTCATGTCAACAGGAATACTCAAAAACTCAGTAGTGAAGACTTCAAAGTAGGAGCCACAGTGTGCCTTGTACTTCCAGTGCATATATGTCAGACGGAGCCGTTCACAGGTACTTTCAGTTGGGTTTCCCAATAACACCGAGGCACAATGGCTCCACTTTAGATTTTAGTTAAATGGGACTTAGAGGGTTAATCACTTTTTAAGGAACAGAGACTCCAGCTGCACGCAGCAAACTCCACTCTATAGTCTATGGACTGCTCAGCACCATATAGGGGCTGACATCACGACAGTTAATTTTGAGGGAACAAAACCCCATAAACCCAGGTGCTCTGATTAAGATGAGATTAAAAACATATTCAGCAGGACAGAAATGGAGCATTCAAAAATGAAATCGACTATACAGTTCTTCCTCAGTATTTGTAGATGACTGGCTTTAGGACCTGCCTCAGGAAGCAAATTCAAGTCCCAATCCTTTGTATAAAATGGTGTATTATTTACATATAAGCTAAGCATCCTTCCTACTTATTAGTAGTGATACCTAGTACAACATAACATCTTTACATAGTATTGTTCAGATGATAAAAAGTCCGTACATTTCAAGACAGATTCAATTTCTATTCTTTCGTAATTTTGCCTACAGGTGGTAAAGTTCACAAATACAGAAGGTCAACTATAATGCACTTACTGCAATGAAGAAAACAGTAATTTAATGATTATGATGTTTCTCAGGCCAGTGGGCAATGTACTTATAAATGTAAAATATCTGGTGAACCATTCAGTGAACATCATTAAAATATTTCCTATGTCTACCTAGCTTCCTATCAGGAGGAAGGTGAAGCCAACCTCTATCTGTGCAGAATAATCTGAGAAACATCGGGAGAGTTACCACCTGTCAGAGAAGACTCCCACTTTCATATTAAATGAAACAGAAAGAACACCTGTTCAAAACAGTCTGTTTAAGAAAGGATTTCATCTGTAGTGTAACCAGTGGGTTGTTTTTTTTCCCCCCTCTGTATCTGTCAGTTCTGATCTCAGTTCCTTTGGGGATACACTGAAATGGCTGTTGCCATTGAGCGTGATAAAGCCAATCTTTTAAAGATAAAAACTAGAAAAGAAAAATACAGTGAGCAGTTCAGTTGTATCATAGGAACAAATAAATCGTCTTGGTCTCTTGTTTCTGGAACAGACCTGGGAGGCAGACTAGCTTGCTGAAGCTCTTTGCCACAAGTCAGAAAGAATGTGGGGTACTTACTGTCCCAGCCTCTCCTCAGAGGATCGTTTCTGGACGGACAAAAGAAGAAACAGAAAACCTGCACACCTATAAGAACTTACAGGCTCTTGGGGACATGCAAGAATTACTGACCTGTTTGAAAACATTGTCTTGTTGTTGCTGAAGTATAGAATGGAAGATCCTTAACGTCTTTTATAAAAGTTACAAATAACTGTATAATATACCAAATATCAATTGTATGCAGATGTTGCATTAGACACTGAATGGGTGAAGCAGTGAAGAAGCAGACCCTACCCTATACAGAGCTTATATCCATGGTCACTGGTATTTTAAAAAGATGGCGGCAAGGTAGATGCTAGCCCACGTTCAGTCCTTATTAGATAATTTCACTGTATTTTAGCAGAATGAAGAAGCTCTACAGGAAATATTGATGGTGAAAACAAAAAGGCCAAAACAAACAAAAACTATCATGCAGCACTTCAGCATTTAATAACACATTATTTTTTCTGATCTTTACCACAACCCTATGAGCTATATGGATTATGACTTATTTATGACTGAGCTGGTAAGCCTCATGGATCCTCGCCTCAGATGCTCAGAAAACAAGAGTATCCTTTCTTCTCCAATATGTTGTTTTTAATATATAAATGAATATAGAACAGTACTTAAGAATTTCCACATCTTTTGTTTAAAAGCCCTATTACTGAGGTAGAACTTTAAAAGTATCACCTCACACTAAGACCAGAACTAATGCAAGGTCTTTGAAGGAAAGAAAGACTGTTGTAACCTTAGAATGGGTTGGAGTGAATGTGGTGTTGGGTCTGAAAGCGAAACAGTGGAGTGGCACTCTAATTGCTTCTATCAGATAAAGACAGGGCTCTTAACATGGCAGGAGGCAAAAGGCTGACAAAAGCAATCTGATTTAATGAGTTGCAGTATTTCACTTCTGTTACTCTGCTCAGGTTTGATTGCTACATTTCAATAAACTGTCACTCATTGAAACACATTCTTGCTTTCCAAAAGCCTTATTCTGCTGGACAGCAATTCAAAGCCAAAGTTTAAACACTGGGTTGTGACAGGAATGATTCAAGATTTACATTTCTCTTCCTTCCTTTCTTTTTGAGTTTATTCTTTTTTTTTATTTATTTTTCACATTTTTATTCATTTTATGTGTAGACCCCTCCCTCATCTCCAAGTCTCACTCTCTTTCCGCACCCCCATCCACTGAAAGGGGGAGTCCTCCTCCCTTGCCCATCTGACCCTAGCCTATCAAGTCTCATCAGGATTGCCTGGATCATCTTCCTCTCTGGTCTGGTTCATATGGCCACCATAACACACTGAAAATGGCTTCCCAATGGCTGGACAATCCCCCAAGCTTAGCAAACCTCCTCCTGCTATTCTGTATACCCATACTGTTACAATGACTCCACATTTCACACCTCCCAAATGGATGAGCAGTTATAGTAAGAAGCGGGTGTTGGCTTACAGTTTTGTTGGGAAACAGTATACAAGCAAAAGTAGAGGATATAACAGCTGCTCTCAGGAAATGCCTGATGCAAAGGAAGAAATGGGAAGATTTAACTTCGAATCGTTAACTAAGAACTGAAACCCATTTAACAGTCCCTATTCATAAGCAAATGTATCGGGGGAGAAAAGGTAAGAAGGTTGACAAAGAGGGCTGAAGAGGAAAAGGAAGGAAAGGGCACAAGAAGAGAGCGGGAGGGCAGTCAAGACCCAATGTTTGCTAACCGGGTTGGAGAACAGGGTTTTACCCTTAAGCTTCAAGGGTAAACACGAAACACGAACGCCTAGAAAGCTGTTTTTGTTCAGGCTTTAAAGGGTGCACTGGGGAAGGGCAAGGAGGCTGGTGCAGTGCCCGGAGGTGGGTACAAATCTGACAGGCACGTAGACGGTCCACAGACTCGGCGACTGCCAGCTGAAGGGCCAGGTAAAAATCTGCAGACACATAGGTCTACAAGGCTCGGTGACTAGCAGCGCAAGGAGCGGGGGTCCGCGAGAGATGCCCGAGAAGGACATTTCCTGGGGTGACTCAACTAAGAATGAGGTAAATATCCAGCTGCTCAAAATCGGGCTTAAGGGTAGGAAGGGTCAGTAACCGACAAAGCCAAGGGATGTCAATGCAGGTCCTACAGGGACTTTGACCAACAAAGAAATGAGCTGGAGCATTCCCGAAAGGCTTCGGGGTGAGAAAGAGTTGGGGGAGCAATGCTTAAAATCAGCTCTCTGGAAGACCCAAAAATCACACAGGGAACCCGAAAACAAAACAAAACAGAGACATTACACTGGTGCAGTAGAGGCTGGGTCCCTCAGAACCAGCCTCAAGGTCAGCATCAGGGTGGTCTCCAGGCACCAGGGCAGAACTTCCCCTACCCATCCTCCGATCCCGGGTCCACGCCTTGGCCTGCGGCTCCAGGATCCCGCTACCTCCCACCCCTCGGCCTCCTGGCTCACCCTCGTAGGGCTCACCCTCCCCCACCGCCCCGTTCCCGCCCCTGAAGCTCCGTGCCCGGGGCGATATCCGGATTTCGGCCTTCAGTGCCTCGGGGCGGCCCATGCGCCAGGCTCGAGGGTCTGGGTCCCGCCTCGGTTCAACTGGGCTCAGCGACACGGGCTCGGCCTCCCGAGTCTGGGCTTCCAGCTCGTGATGGCGCTCTTGGCGGCGGTGTCTTCCAGAGCTTGCCTGAGCAAGCCTGGAGGCAACACAAAGGATCCTCCGCCCAGATCGCCCGTCTTCCCCGGCCTCCTCCAAGCAGCTGCAGACCCGGCTGGCGGAGGGCGCCGGCTCGGGGTGGCGACGCAGGCCCGGGAAGGAGCCAGGGCAGCCAGCACTCACCGAACCGCTGCAAGCTCCGCACAGCACAACAGGACGCTCTGCTTTGATCCTACCAGCACCGGCGCAGCAATCACCGCCTACCGCCCGGCCCCGCCCACGGCCCGCCCCCCCCGGGTCTCTCCCTTCCCTCCCCCAACCCACAGCGTGCCTGCAGCGACCCGTGGTCTCAGCCCGGGCGGGAGCCCCGCACACTCTGGGGCCCCGCCCCCTGCAGCTCATTTTCCCGCGAGCCCCGCCCCCTGGTGGTCCCGCCCCCTGTGACTCCGCCCCCGCGCCGGCGTTTGAAGCTCTGGTTCCCGCCATCTACAGCTTCGCCAGCGGCTGCTGCCTCCGGCCGACGTGCCTCCCCTGAGGTAAATTTAGAGAGGTCTTTAGGCAGCGCCTGATTCCCGGGGCCGCAAAGATGGGCGTTCAGGGCGACCCCCGCTGTCAGTCAGAGCTCCGAGAGGGAGAAAACAGGGGCTGAACCCCGCACGCGGACTCTGTACTTCCTCTCCAAGGAGCTGAGACCTCTCTTCACTTCCGTCCAGCTCTTGGTCCCTGGGCCAGAAGTCCTGACTACCTTCCTGAAACTGCGGATTGCTCTCGGTCCTATTTCAGGCCCTGACTCAGCGGAGTGTTTTTTACATGATATACGAAAACACGAGCACAGCTCTCAGCATCACATTTCAGGGGCTCGGGATACTGACAATGTATTTACTCCACGGGAGCAGCAGCTTGCCTCCAAGGCTTCTGCCCGGCGGAGTGTATTCATCCTTAGTTGGATGTGTACGTAGGTATCGAAATGTCTACCATTTGTTGCGTGCAGAATCCGTGCTCTTGCGTTTCCATAATTTCTTATTTTTTTCTTATTTTTTTTCCAGTTCCAACAAAGGCTTAAAAAGGAGAAATGGTTCGCCCTAGTGAAGAGCAGTAGTTATAAATGCAGATTCCAGAAACAAACTGATCTGTCATCCCTCCCAGAGTGGGCGAGGATCAGCCTTTTTCTGTTAGGAGAAACTAAGCGATTGGACTCGTGCAACCCTAGCGATGCTGCGATGTTTCGTGGGGGCTCTGGTTCCACAAGGAAGGAACTAACTGAGAAATCCCCATCTTGTGGTGCCCTCACCCCTCCCTGTGCTAAATGTTCTTAACAAAACGGAACCTTAGGTAAAGTATCTGCAGCAGTTTTCTGCCTTTATTATCGACTTCGTCTAGAGAAGCTTGTTAGAACAAAGCAGCTGAAGGTGATGTTTTTCCTCTGAGCCCTTCAGAGGGAATAGGTGTTCTGGGCCTCAGAAAGAAAGAATTCATGAAAAGCAAAGTGATGCTTTCCAGGTTGGGGCAGCTGGAGGTGCTCCTGGGGTAATCCATTTGGTGAGAAAACTGAACTAGGATAGTAGATGGTGGCTTTAGGACCAGATTCTGCAGGGAAATTTAAACTTCCTAAGATAAACTACATCTTAATTAAACGATGACTGACTCATTAACGACTATTCCTGTGAGAAGCTGTAAAGGTGGTGTCAGGGTCATTAGTCTGGTAGTGTTGTGCTGTTTTCTATGGGAGATCAGTGAAGAGGAAAGGAAGCAAGAGCTGGAGCAGTGTATTGTTGTGGGCTTTCTTACTCCTTCTAGCAGACTTTATGGACATGTAAATATGACTTCTGTGCATAGACAGTAACTCAAGTAGAGGAAGTTCAGTCTTTTAAGTTTAATTTCTTAAATTATTACACAATCTGGAAAGTGAGCTTATATAGGAATGTTTTTAAGTGAATTTTAAAAGCATGACCTTTAAAAGATGACCTTTTAAAGCTCTGTGTGGTAATGCATGCCGTTAAGCCCAGCACTCAGGGAGGGGCAGGTGGATAGCTCTGAGTTCAAAGCCAGCCTGGTCTACAAAGAAGTCCAGGACAGCCAAGGCTAAATAGAGAAACACTGTCATGAACAAACAAACAAACAAAACCAAAAATAATGAATACTTAAAGAGTAGATATTGTATAGACGCATTCTAGAGTACATGAAAGAAGAGCCAAGAAATGGTTGGGTATTAAAAGCTCTTGTTGCTCTTCCAGAAGATCTAAGTTCAGTTTCCTGGTGCCCAACTCAGGTGGCTTGAAGCCACTTGTAACTCTAACTCCAGGGATCCAGCATCTCCTGCTGGCCTTCAAGAACACACACACACGACATATATTGATACAAATACACACATGTAAATGAAATTTAACAGGAGTTCATGAATAATATAATATTAAGAAAATGTTAAGGAGCTTGGGAGATGACTCAGTCAGTATAGTACTGGTTGTACAAACATGAAATTCTGAGCTCAGATCCCCAGGACCCATGTAAAATGCCTGCTATTATGGGAAAGTAGAGACAGTGGGATCTGTAGAGCTTGCTGGCCATCCAGCCTAGCCCAGTGGCTGATCTTTAGGTTTAGTGAAAGACCCTGATAGGAGCTGGGGTGGGGGTGAATGGGGTTGCACACCTTTAGTTCCAGCACTCGGGAGGCAGAGGCAGGTGGATCTCCTGAGTTAGAGGTCATCCTGGTCTAAGGAGTGAGTTCCAGGATAGCCAGAGCTACACAGAGAAATCCTGTCTCAAAACAAACACCAAGCAAACAAATGAAGTAAAATGGAGAGTGATTGAGGAAGACACCCATTGTTTATTGGCATGTGCATTCATGCACCCAAGTGTACCCATCACGTGCACACATACTCATGAACAATGATATACACACAGAATACTGTTAAGAATTTTTAAATGAAAGAACATCGTAAGTACTGGAACTAGAGTATCTGCAGTAGACACAATACTGCTGAGTCTAATCTTAGGGTAGAGGGACAAGCTGGAGTAGGGGTTAATTGATATTAGACAAGAAAGTAGAGCACGCTCGTGCCTATACTACTAGAACCTGAGAAGCTGAAGCAGGAAGATCTGCAGTTTGAGGCCAGCTTGGGCAACCATAGGAACAGCTCATCTCAAAGAAAGAAAAGGAAGAAAGAATCCATGAATGTGGCTAAAGGAAGCGACAGCTATTCCTGTACACCTGTAGTAGTCAGGCTTCTCATTGTGACAGGGGGTGTCTGGCAGAATAGTTTAATAGATGAAATATTTATTTGGTCTTTAAAGTTGTTAGTCCATCCTGGCTGGGAGGGCATGGTGGAACAGCAGTTTACATCATTGCATTCAGATAGCAGTACTGTCTCAAACAAGGCCCCACGTCCTACTTTTCACCCTCTCTTGGTGATACTATCATATGAACTTATCAAGGGAATCCTTACCTAGCGAGTCCAAGTGCACGCGCTCTAGTTGCCTTTGAAAGTGACTCCACAGGCAGCCTCGCAAGAAGGGTGTGCTTTACAAGAGTGGGCATACCAAAATCCAGTCAAATTGACAGAATTAACTCTTACAGTATGTGTGAATGGTGGCTACAAAGCATGTGTTATGCCGTCTAGCTCCACCCACCCTCAGCCAGGTTGCTTTTGGGAGCCAGGCCATCCACAGTCCTTAACAGACAAGTTTAGTTGTAAGCCCAGAGAAGTTGGTCAGCTTTCCACTTTTATCCCGATTTTCCTTTCTCCCACTAATTACCGGAAAATTATTAATCCTTTTTTCTAATTCCAACACTTCCAACTGTAGGATTGTAGCAAACAGCCAAACGCTGTATTGGTGCAAAATGAGCAGTAGAGCTCCTTAAGCCTTTGCTTTGAACACTTTCCAAGTGTTTTCCTTTGGAACTTGTAGACCATTACCAAAAATAGTCTGAGTGAAAAGCAGCTTTGTCATAAAATGATTTGCAAGAACAACAGTTCTTTTTCCATACCAGGAATTAAAAGTATTTCTAATATGGTGTCATATTCTCTCAGAGGATCGGGATGCTTTCTTCTTGTCCATTTTCTTTGCTTTTGTTATTCAGCCCTTCTCCTGCTCAAATAGTTCAAGCCCCAGTTGTTGCCTGATGCTCCAGCTGTCACACATTTCTGTCTGTGAAAATAACTCAGGGACATAATAGATGCTAATAGATGCTAAACATTGCTTTCCTGCTGTTGTTGCCTTAGCAGGGTTTCTTCAATCACTTTTGCATTATGACTCCAAGACTGTCGAATAGGGCATATTCCTGTAGTCATACCAGATTGCTTTATAATGTGTGTGTGTGTGTGTGTGTGTGTGTGTGTGTGATTTTACTTTTACCAAATGTGAACATGTATGCAGCCATTCTTAGTTAGTTATTGTTTTGAATCTATGATTCAAATATAATTGTGTTCTGTTGTTTGGGGGCAACAATATAATAAATAATGCAGAATGAAATATAGCAGATTTTATCTACATGTGAATCAAATTAAAGTAAACTTAATATTGACGAATCTATCTTAATTTTTTTTAGGCAACTTTATTTTTCTTTTCAGGGAACATGTTATTTACGAATGAGATTGTGTCACTGCAAAGATTTCTGCTAAAATTGAAGACAAAGCCATTGTCATAGGTAAATAATAATTTGCCCCTAAATGCTTTAGTACATTTTGTTTCACTTAAAACTAGTATGTGTTTTCTGTATAAATAGATAATAGCATAGATGATATTGATGGAGAACCCCAGTTGATCCAATTTTGTATAAAAACCAGCACAAATACTGGTTTAAAAAATTATATTTTAAGCAGTTCTCTGGTTAATCCAGGCAGTTCTGTAGTCTGTCCTGAATTCATTTGGTTTTAATGATATGTGGTCTGAAATGTAAAACTGATGACCTGACTAGCTTTAGCTGGAATGCCTTCTTCATGTGGCTTTTCAGCCTCTGATGTGCAGTTATATGGAAGAACAATGGTCCTCTTTCCCCCCTTGCTAGATACATGGCGCTGCAGTCTCAGGACAGGACTCCAAGACTCTAAGAAAGTTAAGTCTGATGTAGAGACACCTGATCTTAGCCCAAGCAAGTCACAAAGTCAAGCCCAGAGTCAGTGTGTGGTTGAGCTTAGATGGCATCTCCTCCTGGGAAAAGTAGCAAAATACAAAGTCTGTAATGACATGACTGAAGCCATGCTTAGAGCATTATCATCCCTCTGTAGTATAGGGAGGAGAGTAGAACTGAAACTGAGGGAAAGGGAGCCAATTTTCCATGATTCCTAGACATGAACTGTACACTAAAAAATGATAACACAGGAACAGGACCCACGATAGTAAACATCAGATGAGCGATAGATTGGCTGTGATAAAACTCATAATGATACTGAAAGTATTTACTTAGCGCTTTATAATTCATAATTAATTCCTAAGACTTTCTCATGTGCCTTATCACAGTTAAGCCCTGCATAGAACTGTGGTGATCCCCCTGCAGGCTTGACAGCAGTCAGGGAAAAACCCTTCAGGGTGAGATAAGAATGAAATTTGGCTCAGCCCGATTTTATTGTAGCTGGTGCTGGACCAGACTTCTAGAGTCTGGCCCAGATCATTTTACTTAAGTAGCACCACACAAGTTTGGAAAAAATATTCAGTTAAAAATTAATTCAGTCTCAAGTGTACAACAACTTAAAATGTTTTTACATTGAGATTCTTTACAAAGTAATCTAGCTTCTTTCACAAAAGTAGGTACTGTTGACTCGAAGATTGTGCTCAAGATTTAGAGTCTAGGGACCTTGCCTGAGGTAAATATAATGTGTTGTTGAAGGAAGGAAGGAAGGAAGGAAGGAAGGAAGGAAGGAAGGAAGGAAATAAATAAATGAAATCCCAACTGTTTTATTCTTAACCAGTAAAGATTCAGGAGCCGGATACTAGCTCAGAGAGGCTAAAGCTCCTTCTACTTCTGCACCTAGACACTATCCTAAATATCCCTCAACTTAAAGTCCCCATTACTCTTTAATCCCTGTCAGCTGGTTTCTTGCTCCCCTCTTGACCTAGGGTTGATGTTATTAAATCTAGTGTACAGAAAGCTCTTGGATCAAAGGTATATCCTACGGCTGGGTGAGCCATATCATAATCATCTGTTTACAATAAAAAGTTTTTGGATTAAAGTTGTATAATAGGGCTCAACCACACCAAACAAGAAACAGGGTTTTACAGTTCATGTTTTTTGGGTTCACAATGGGATCAAATATCCTGCAACAAAAACACCTATGGGTGACAGGATTGTCCTGGCCCTAAGATAACGTAGAAGTCATTTAGACTGTTGTATAGTACAAATGATATATATCACTTATAAGAATGGAAGAATGGTTTTTTGTTGTTTTTTTTTGTTGTTGTTTTGGTTTTTTTTTAATCTAAAAGCAATCCTCAAGGTTTTAAGGGGAAAATCTGGGATAAATAAGAACAAAAATTCTGGAAGATATGGACAGTCTGTCTTGTCAGATAGCAAAGGATCACCAGGTTGTAGAGCTAATATCATTCCAGGAGGAGCAGCTATGCACCTCATTCCATTGAAGAGGTGAGCTGTGTGTTTACCTTCCTGCCTTTGCCAGTGCTTATCTGTGTGCACAAGGCCTTTTTGCCCTCTACAGAAAATCTTCAAGATTCTATTGATTGCCATTTTGCTAAAGCTTGAACCAAGCTTTCATGGAGTTTCATTAATCTCTCCATGGTCATAAGACTATCAGAGGGAAGAGCTAGGATCTAAGGGTTTCTGAAGACAGGTCTTATTCCTGTTCTATGGTGAAACTTTTTACAAGGAAGAAAATGTAAAGCAATGAAGGCATAAGTGTCAGGAAACCATACATTTTGAAATTATACTAGGCAGAATGTGTTCTGAATTAACATTTTTGTTTGTTTCGTAGTGATTGACAGCAGAGTATCTGAGTTTGGATTTATTCTGCCCATACTTCTAAACCAATGATGAGGAAATGGGAAGCAACGCTGAGGCAAATTGAAGAGCGGGCATCTCACTATGAGAGGACGCCATTGACCTCCATTTACAAACCAAGATTGTCCAAGCCAGAAGAGCCGCCCTCCATTTGGAAACTATTTCATCGACAGAATCAAGCTTTTAATTTTGTTAAAAGCTGTAAAGAGGTAATTGTTTTGTCTTTTTTTTTTTTTTTTAAGTTTTAAGTAACACTTCAGGTTTAAAAAATGTGTGTGCTCTCATTTCATGTCAGATTCTTTACTAAGAAAATGCTGTACTAATCTTGATAGCACATGACTTAGAAAAATATCTCTTTGAATTCATTGGTCACTAAATTAATTTTAGTAGTAAAATATGACATTTCTCTTTTAGTTTTATTTCATCTTAAGTGTGTAAGTGTCCTATCTGCATGTAAGTATGTGCACCATATGTATGTAGGGTCCACCGAATTTAGAAGAGGGCGTCAGGTTCCCTGGAACTGGAGTTACAGATGATTGTGGGGCACCATATGGGAGCTGGGAATTGAACTTGGGGCTTCTGCCAAAGCAGGAAGTGCTTTTAACCACCATGCCGTCTCTCCAGCCAAAGAATGATATTTTCAGTCCCAATTAATTTTTAAAATGTGGAATGTGTAACAACAGTGAAGTGAAATATGCTGGGAGGAAAGATGAGCATATTTCCGATAGATTAAGCAAGTAAGAGAAAGTACTTAACTTTTGTCAGCTTTACAGAGCGCATGGGGCTCAAACACAAAATTAAAATAAACCAGGCAACAGGTAATTTTGTTTGCTTGTTGGGCTTCTATGTGATATGAAGAGAAGTAAATGAAAATGTAAGATGTATGTGTAAAACGTAACTTGGGTCAAATGGCTCAGCAGGTAAAGGTGTTGCCTGCAAGCCTTGCTCCCTGAGACCCGCTTGGTAGGAGAGGACTGGTTACCTAAAGTTGTTCTCCGGCCTCCCCGTGCACTCGTTTCTCCCTCAGAGGAGTCCGCTTTGATTCTCAGCACTCACAGGCTGGCTCACCACCATCCTTAACTGCAGTTCAGGGATCCCACTGCCCTCCTGTGACCTCTCTGGGTACCAGCCACACATGTGGTATACTTACATACATACAGACAGACAAAACATTTATACACATCACATAAAAGAAATAAATCTAAAAGAAGAATTTTAATATATAGAGAGATTTGAGATGGTGTGGGTGTGTTGACTGTCTTGTTTTTAATAATATTGTTCATATATTTATTTATTAATATTTATTAGTTACAGCTGAACTTAGATTTGCATGCTGTTCATTTTTCAAAAATTATTTTAAATTTTATACAGGATGTTCATGTATTTGCTTTGGAGTACAAAGTAGAAAATGGACAACGTATTTACCTTGTAACATCCTATCCTCAACTTTGGTTTTACTATAAGTCCCGGTAAGTAGCAGAGAAGCTCATTAGGTTGAAGTTGTATTTTCTTTTTTATTTATCCATGCTCAATTGATGTTCACAGTTCTTGGCCACATGATTGGTACTTACCATATACGATTGTGGTGAAACACCATGACCGTAAACTATTTGAGGAGGAAAGGGCTTATTCAGCTTATGCTTCCATATCGATGTTCATCACTGGAGAAACACAGGACAGGAGCTCAAGCAGGAACCTGGAGGCAGGAGCTGATGCAAGTGCCATGGAGGCGTACTGCTTACTGGCTTCCTCCTTATGGCTTGCTCAGCCTGATTTCTTATACGACCAGGACCACCAGCCCAGGGGTGTCTTTGTCCACAATAGACTGGGCCCTCCCCTGTTGATCACTAATTAAGAAAATGCTCTGTAGCTTATCTGCTTACAGCCCAATCTAATGGAGAGACATTTTCTCAACTGAGGCTCCCTCCTTTCAGATGACTATAGCTGTATCAAGTTGGCATAAAACTTGTCAGCACATTACTCTTTGACTATTAGAATTGAGTTCTAAAGTTTCTTTGTGAAAAATATGGTTACAACACTCACAGAAGCTAATGTGAGTGATAGATGTGTTTATCTTTCTGGTAATCATTGACAAAGATTCTATATTTGACATAATTTTTAATAATTACTTCTCTCTTTTTTATTTTTTGAGACAAGATCTCACTAGGTAGCTCTGGCTGGCCTGGAACTCACTACAAAGACCAGGTTGACCTTGAACTCAAAGTGAGAAGCTTGCTTCCCTCTCCTAAATGCTAACATTAAAGGTGTACAATCCCATGCCCTGCATACATACTCAATGTTTTAAAGTTTGTTTTTTGCAGTCATTTATTTATTGTGTATGTGTGTTCCTGGCATACCACTTTGAGAAAATAAAAATAGACATGTTATACAATATCAAGACATTTGTGAATAAATAGCACTGTAACATTGACCTTATTTGCCAGTTAAATAATTTTCTGAATACATTTGTTAGCATTATTCATTTTACCACAAACTCTTTAATATTGTGAGTCACAGACTTACTGTTAGAACATTGTCTTTATTGGTTTATTAATTCATGGTTACGCATAGATAAGGCACAGTGATCATTCTCCTTGAGTACAGGATTAACTCTATGTTTTAAAAGGTATGAGCTGTATGGGCTGGTGGAGTGGCTCAGTTAGTGCTATGCTTGTCTGACAACCTGAGTTTAATCCTTGGAACCCATGATGAATGAAGACAAGTGACTCCTGAATGTTGTACTCTTACTGTCATACCCCCAGGTTCCTCTCCCCCACCCCCACAATAATAAGTTAAAAACAATTTACAGGGTAAGATACAAATCTAACTCTTGTATTATCTAATTTAGAAAAACCCTCTTGCATTGCTATGAAGTTATTCCTGAGAATGCTGTGTGCAAGCTTTATTTTGATTTGGAGTTTAACAAATTGGCCAATCCGGGAGCTGATGGGAAAAAGATGGTTGCATTACTCATAGAGGTAAGTTCTACACACTTACCTGCATTAGTCACTGACTCCACATAGGTTCCACATTGCTCCTACTTTTTCTTGCTATCCTTTGTTTTGACAATATTATTTCTATGAGTAAATAATGAAGCAAAATGAAATTTCAATTAATGCCTATGTTTTTAAATAACATTACTATATCTAATTTAAAAAGCTAAAATAGATGAGTTTCTCTCTGTGTGAGAGTTCTCTGTTTTTGAATTATGTTTTAATTCTCTGACTTCCAGTATAAATACTTACCTGTGGCAAAAGCCAGGTAAAGCAAATTTCACTCTTAAAATTAGACATTGAGATGAAATTCAGGGAAATTTTGACAAGAACTATCAGAATTTTTGAACTGGTGGAAATTTTGGAAATTGTATCTGTGCCTTCATGGATGATACAATTAAGACTTGAAGAGACCAGTACCTACCTGGATCCTACAAATAGAAACTGACCAAACCTAGAATACAAATAGTTACATCTATTTTCATCTAAGAGAAAGAGTGTAATGCTAATATTTACTTTTTTTATTTAGCTGTGTCAATAAAAAGGAATTACATGGAGTTATACATGTGTTTTTTAAAAATTTAAGATTGCTTTACATGAATTGAATGAAAATTGTAATGACCTCAGAGTAGGTTTTTACATTTTTTCTTTTGAATGTTAGTCATATTCTAATGTTATAAAAAGTAATATTTTAACTTGAAAATATATCTAAATTCAAATGTTCTTGCTAAAGGAGTTCTGTTAGTTTTGTTAGATGTTTGCATATTTGACTTTAAATTTACTTGAAAAAGTACTTATAAATACTTTTTTCTGGATTTGAAGCATAATAAATACACGTAAAATTTTCCCTAATTCTCCAAACTAACCAAGTTGTATTAATTCTTAAAATGGCCACTGATTACTCAAAAGGAAACCTAATGCCTTGTTTCATTGTAGTTGGGAAATTGTATGGGTTTTTGCTGGTGGTGTTGGTTGGTCAGGTCTTTGTGTGTCTGCTGTTTGAAATGTGGCACTGGCCTCCAGACTTTGACTCTGGAGTGCTGTAATGGCAGGTCTGAGCCACTGGCTTAGTTTTGACTTTATGTTTGTGTTCATCAGTATTCATCAGTAGTGACTTTTTCTGGTATGTGATATAGTTCAAGATAGTCTAAGGATTTCTTAAATATATGGGTTAGAAAGAGGTTTTCATTGCTACTTAAACTTATTGTTACTGTTAAAGTGCTACAGTGTATTAGAAAGCAGAAATATCCCTAATGTACTAAACAATAGGATGCTCTTCTGTAACAGAATTAATAAATACATGAAAAGATCATCTAAATGTTTAATTTTTTCCCTCTTCATTATATCTTACGTATGTAGACATTGAAGAACTAATTTATATCAGGAAAATGTGGAGGACATTGTAGAAATCTAACTTCAAAATTGTACGGCAATTTTATTTAACATGTTTATCATTTGATAAAACAGTTCATATTAGTATTAATATAACCGTTTATAAATAGCTATATTGAAACCTTAGTTGTTTTGGTATGTAACAACTTTGTTATCTAGCAAACACGATTTGAGTCTGACAGTGCTTAAATTAGGTTAGCTATTTGTCGTTTTCACATTTTAGGTTATTTGTTTTTTGTGTTTTGGCGCGTGTCACAGTTCACATATGGATGTGAAAGGAGAACTTGTGGGAGTTGGTTCTCTCCTTCTACCATGTAGGTCGTGGGTATCAAACTCAGGTCCTCACATGTGGCACCAGATGCTTTACTCAGCCGTTTTGCTGGCCAAAGCAAGGTCACATAGTCCCAAAGGGCCCCCGGCTCACTATGTGGAAAACCCTGAACCTCTCTGATCGTTCTGTCTCCTCTCTCTCCCAGTTAAGCCTTTAGATTACAGGTGTGCACCACCACACCCAACAAATTTGATTAGTTCTTATCTTTAAATTAGCAGACACTTAATAAATAACTGTTTAGTAACAACTGTCTATATCGTTGATACCTTTGAGCTCACTGGCTTAACTGATATGTTTCAGTAAAGTCACTCCTACCAATTATGAATTCTGGTACAAATGCATTTTGTTGGTAATGCAGATTGCTTAAGTAATCATGTATTTTTAACCTCCAAGTTCTATAGTGTAGTTGCATAAATAGCTATAATTCTTTTTACAGTTTAACTTGGGAAACATAATTTAGAAATGGTTGATTACTAAAACTAAAGAGCCACTAAATTTATTCTCTGTGACTTCAAAGCACAGAATTCTATTCAAATGCCAAAAGCTTTTCAGCATCTACTGCAGGCTCTGTATGTATATTACAGGAATGCAATGCAGAGCCAGAGGCATGGTTTCTGACTTCAGAGACTTCGTAATCTAACAAAGAATAATAAATTAGGATTGAGGTAGCTGCCAGAGAGAAGATGCAACATCTCTCCAGTTTAAACCAGGCTGGGCTGGGGCACTCCTTTAATCTCAGTACCTGGGAGGCAGACGCTGGGTGATCTCTGAGTTCAAGGTCAGCCTGGTCTACAGAGCAAGTCCCAGGACAGCCAGGGCTACACAGAGAAACCCGATCTTGAAAAGTAAAATCAAAACAAAAGCAAAAAACAAACAAAAAGTATCTTAAGCAAGATGGAAATGTATCCATTGCTCATAGAATATTCAGTATGATTCTCTTATTTTAAAAACTAAGCTTGTTGCTTTATTTTTTCCAAATTATTGCTTTGTTCACATTGTCCAAGTTTGGGCACACTGCTTTCTCTACATCTAGTTAGTAGAAAAATGGGACAAGCCAGGGCTTGCTCCCTGTCTGTAATACAGAGGGAACAGATCTCAAAACAGTGAGGTTGGTGTGCAACTGCAGCTATGAAGTACTTCAGAGAGGTAGCCAGGAGAAAACTGACATCATGAACAGATTGAGGGAGGCTGCTGAGAAAGTGAGAATTTACTAAAGAGCAGTTAGTTCAGATGTGGAAATCCAGTAATATGAAAACAGTGGTAGTGTGTATAACTTATTATATAACTTGGATATTTAAGTGGTTAGTAAACTTTTAGAAACATTTTTGCTAATTTTAAGATATCGTCACATGGTAGTTAGTCCTTTATTTTGCAGATGAAAAGTGACTTATCTTGATGCTCCACAGGCAATACTTTTAAGCAGTTACCCATGTGAGGCACTAGGCTAACTTCTTAATCTTATTTTCCCATTACTCCTTACCATAACTTCAAAAGTTTAGTGATTTTTCCTATTCTTATCTCAGAGCTGAGAAATGGCAGGATTAGATTTGACCAGGGCCAAAGGGGCAATAAATGACAGAGCCAAAACTCAAACTTAGTGCTTTCTAAACTCAAATCTTGGGCTCCTGAGCCATGTGTTTTCAGGCTGTATTCTTAGAGACAGACCCAGATTCAGAGGAAAGAGAGATTTTCTGATTATTAAAGTTATGAAAGGACTAGAGCTAGAGACTATAACTTTTGGCCACTATGCTCACTAGTGTTTTGTCAGCTTGACATGAGCCAAAGTCATTTGAGGAAAGAACTTCAATTGGAGAAGATGCCCTTTCCAAAGTGACCTGTGGGCCATTTTCTTACTTTAATGATTGATGTGGGTGGCCCCAGATCACTGTGGGGCCTGCCACCTGTGGGCAGGTAGTACTGGATGGGATGGTATAAGAAAGTAGGCTGAGCAAACTATGAGAAGTAAGCCAATAGCAACATTTCTATACGGCCTCTGCATCAGTTCCTGCCTTGAGTTCCTGCCCTGACTTCCCTGGATGATGTACTACCAGCTGTAAGGTGAAATAACACCCCTTCTTCCCTGAGTTGGTTTTAGGTGTTTTATCACAATAAAACATAAGACAAGCTAGTGTTTCAGGAGGTACTTAAAAGGGAGCATTTTATTATGGTTTTAGAGGAGGTTAAGTATATAAATTGCTTGCCTTTCAGAAGTCTTCTTTAGTTCCGAGAGCCTGTGAATTTCTGATGTTTTAAAAATGTGTTTGGGTGTTTTGCTGACATCTATGTCTATGTGAGCCTGGTGCCCGCAGAAGCCAGAAGAGGGAATTCCCTGCTCCTGAAGATATATGTGGTTGTGAGCTACCATGTGGTGCTGAGAATCAATCCTGGGTTCTCTAAATGAGTAGCAAGTACTTTTAACTACTGAGCAATCTCTCCAGCTCTAAATAATTTCTTAATTATTATTTTTAGAAATTCTACATATATAGATGTTTTGCCTGCATGCATGTTTGTGTATCAAATGCATACCTGGTGCCCAGAAGACAGAAGAAGATATTGGAGCTCCTAGAATAGAGTTACACATGGTTGTGAGCTGCCATGTGGGTGCTGGAATTCAAACCAGGACTTCTTCGAGAGTAGGCAATGCTATTAACCCCTGAGACATCTCTCCAGCCCTACCTATGATTTTTTTTTATATATAAACACATTTAATTTTAAATGATGTATTTAAACTTATTAGTAAATTGGTAAGGTTGCTATATTGTAAATGCTCCAATAACTCACCCAATTTGTAACAAGGTGTTTGTATTGGTGATAGAGAAATCTAAAATCAAAACTGCAAATTATATTTGCTTGTGTTTTCAGCATGTTTGTAAAGCACTTGGGGAGTTATACAATGTTCACTGTTCAGCTGAAGATGTTTTCAACTTGGATTCCAGCACTGAAGAAAAATTTAGCCGACACCTAATATTTCAGCTCCATGAGGTGGCATTTAAAGATAACATTCATGTTGGTGAGTACCTTTTATAAAATTCTAGTTATATTAAAAATCATATTTCCCTTCTCTTGAAATTTTCAAGGTATTTTCTAGCCCTTATGGTTGTTTGCCTGTTCTAAAAAGATGAAGCGAGTTTTCATGGCTGCCCTTAGCTCCTGAGCTATCTTTCTCTTCCAGGTAGTTTAACCAGCTCAGGATATCAATGGTGTTAGTGCCTCTCGCCATGCACATTGGGATGACTATGCATATTTTGCTACCGGTTTCTGTTCCAACAGGATTCATTTCAGTTTTCTGGACAAGTCAGGAGAGGCCTTATCTGTGATGCCTAATATCTGTTATTCCTGACCTTTGCTTCAGCCTTAAATTAGCCTTAGTATGGCAGATTGAGCCCTAAGTCATATCAAGAAGGGCTTATTGTTCCAAGAAGAACTTTTGAACTGCAATGACGTTTGGATGTGTAAACCTGAAAGTGTTAGCAGAGTATTTGCCGTAGGAGAAATGAAGGTCCTGATAAAAAAATGGAGTCAGTCTAGAGGAGACGCAAATAGGCCAACTGGGAACGCCTACATCTAGGGTCTAAAGAAAAGGCAGAATCCCAAGTGTTCATCAAGCAGTAGTAGGGAGGCTTCAAGACTGTTGGCTAATGTTCTTGTAACAGGCAAACCATTTCAGAGCTACAAGTGGCTTGTGACTCACAGCCTCCTAGATAAAAGGAGTGAGCATGGTCTCAAAGGACTGGTGTAAAGCTCTGAAGCCAAGTGCTGGATTAGAGAGTTTCTGGTTCAGAGTGAGCTAGTGGTGGTCCTTACTAGCCTCTGCCTCTTCCTCTCATCCTTTAGATGTTGGTAATTGCAGGCTCAATGCTTGAATCTTTACTCACTCTATCCTCATCATCTTTTGTGATCATCAACTATCATGGTTAGATTATCACCAGTACAGATATTATATCCCAGATTATTCTAGACATCAGAGCATTTACAATATAGCAACCTTACCAATTTACTAATAAGTTTAAATACATCATTTAAAATTAGCCTGCCACATCTTCCCACCAATATTTCTACTCAGACATCTCAACTCACCATGTCCTTCCTCAGCTCCTTGCCTAAGAACTTGCTCATTCCCCCTGTGGTGTCTGTCAGCGAGTGGTGTCAATCACCACTGTCCAGTGCACGTGTTGGTGTGTCCTCAACCTCTGTAGATCTCTCTGTCTGCATATTTAGTCAGCTAGCAAGAAAGAATGTGGGATTGCAGCACCGTGTGCCTCAAGCTCTTCAAGGGTCGTTCTCTGCTGTCAGGGAGAAGTGTACCCACTTTAACTAGCACAGTTATGTTCACTACACTCTAACCTCAGTTCTTCACTCCATCCTTAACTTGGCTCCCACCATTGCACATTTCTTTAGTGCTTGGGCCTTTTTAACTTCTTGTTGCTGCTTTCTGAACTATAGTTCAGATGGTCTATTAAGATTACCAACATCTCAGGTCAACTGAGAAGCTGTTCTGTCACTCTGACTCTTAGATTTAAAAGGCTAGTATTCTTCTGGGTTGCAGTGTCCAGTGTCATTATGTGAAAGCATTTGCCATTTCCTCTGGTGGTTTTCTGTTTTTTTATAGCTATTCTATGTAGTGTGTTTATGCATGCATGTGTGTGTGTGTGTGTGTGTGTGTGTGGTGTAAACATGTATCCACATGTGTGGGCTGCTGCTCTCACCCTTGTGGACATACATAGAGGCCAGAGGTAGCATGACAATATCTTCCTCAATTACTTTTCCACCTTATTGTTTAAGACAGAATATTTTCTTAACCTGAAGATTGCCTTTTCAACTAGGCTGGCTGGCTGGCAGGGCCCCAGGAGCTGCCTGATTTTTCTCCCTAGCACCAAAGTTACAGATGCCATAGCCATGACTGGCTTTTTTTTACTTGGTTTCTTGGAATCTAAGCTCAGGGCCTCAGGCTGTTGTTGCAACTCTTTACACATGGAGCCATCTGCCCAGTTTTACCTAATCTTTCTTTTCTCTTTCTCTCCCTCTGGGTGTGTAAGTGTATGTTTTTGTATTTTTTGAGACAGGGTTTCTCTGTGTAGCCTTGGCTGCCCTGGACTCACTCTATAGACTAGATTGGCCTCAAAGTCCAATTGCCTCTGTGTTCTGGAATTAAAGGGGTGCATCACTACCACCTAGCTACTTAATTTCAGGGACTGTTGTTTATTCCCTATTTTCAGTATTTAGTGTATATATATATATATATATATATATATATATATATATATATGTTTATTTGTTTATTTTGAGGCAAGGTGTCTCTGTGTAGCTTTGGGTGTCCTGGAACTTACTCTGTAGAGTAGGCTGGCCTTGAACTTATAGAGCTCTGCCTGCCTCTGCCTCCCAAGTGCTGGGATTAAAGGCATGCACCACTACTACCCAGCGGGTATTGCTGTTAATAATATTTGGAATATTAATAACAATAATAAACAGAAATGGGCATTTAATAACTATTTGATGACTGAATGCACAGATGATAAGCAGAGTATGAAAACAGAGTCTTGAAGAAGACGTTTCTTTGCTTCCTGTTTACTCCTCACAGTCTGCTCTCTGACTGCTCACAATAAGGCTGAATCTAGCTAGAGAAGGGAAATAGATGGTTGCTAGTAACTAGCAGTCTCTGCTACAGATATCTTCTGAAAGCAGATCACATTTGCTTTGAAATTGGGTAGAATTTCATTAGACAGAGGAGAGTAAGAAAGCCTTTACTGTCACAGAGCATAGACACAGTTAGAGCACAGTCACACTTGACAGATATCCTGTTATCCAAGGCTATCTCTGCAGCTGGAATGCAGATTCAGGGAATACAAACTAGTTTACACTTCCCCCTCATTTCTCCTTTCTTTGTGTCCTCCTGACAACACTTCAAGTTCCTGTTACTAACTTTGCAGAAAGAGGAACTGGGCCAAATGGGAGAGATTAGAGAACTTTATCTGTCCTGTACTTTCTGCTACAGATCACAGAAGAGAAGGACACAGCGGGGTAGTGTGCGGGAGCCAGCGTGCAATCCTCAGGCTGGATGACTACCATCACATCCAGCCATGTTAGTTCCCTTCCAAGGGTCAAAGGCCTACCTGCCTCACTGCTGCCTACACAACCATTTCTGCAGTCCAGGTCTCACTGTTCTTATTATCTGGGCCAGGTAGATGGAATTCGAAGTTTCCAGGAAAGCCACTTTCTTGATTAATGTTTATATTGTTTCATAGTCCTTTGACATACCACATCTTGTTAACCAGTGTTACTTGGCTCTCCTTCATTCCAGAAATCACTCCTGTTACTGCAAGAATCAAACGCTTTTGCTTTCATTTTAATGTTCTAACGATTACTTGTTTACTTATCTTTAGTATGTGTGCATGCAGGCAAGTTTACGTGTGCCCTTGAGGCCAGAAAAAGGTGTCAGATCCCTAAAAGCTGGAGTTACAGCTGTTGTGAGCTGCTAGACATGGGTACTAAGAACTGAATTCTGGTCCTCTGGAAGAGCAGGAAGCACTCTCTACTGCTAAGCCATCTGTCCAGTCTGTGTTTTATTTGTTCTCAGACAGTCTTACTATGTAGCCCTAGCTGACCTCAAACTGTCTACTGATTCTGTTTCCTGGAAGCTAGAATGTTGTTGAATATTAATATTTATTTTGTTTATCTGGAGTTAATCAGTGGTTATTCCTAAACCAGCTGTATACCCAAATCACCACACAGAGACTAGGATTTATTTAGTTAACCTAGAGCACAATGCTGGGCAATAGTTATTCCATCCTAAATCTCCAAGCCCACATAGCTTCCTCCCATTCATCATTTCCAACATTGTACTTGCTTTTAGTCATATCTTAGGTCCGGTTCATCTTTCCTCCTGGTTCCAAGTCCTGTCCTGCAGATCCCTGCTCTCCTACACCCCCTACTTGCTTCCTTCTCCCCTCTGGACCAGGATGTCCCACCCTATTCTCTCCATTGCTTAGCATTGTGGCTGTTTTATTGACAATACAGAGAACAACCGGTGGCATGTTTACATAAACTTGAGACAGGTGATGCTTATTCTAAGCATCACAATGTGATGTCCAGATTGAAACCAGATAGTGGGATAGAGAAATCAGCATTTGAATGAACAAGGGTAAATTGTATACATTCCACAACATTATACCAACACTGGAATAACATGCATGTGCCACCATATTCACTTCCAATTCCTTTTAAATTTGCTAAACATTTATCAGTCATGATGGTACAGGCCTACAGTCCTAGAACTAGGGAGGCTGAGGCAGGATGATCACAAGTTCAAGGGCATCCTGGGCTGTATAACAAGACACTGCCTCAAAAAAGGAAAACAAAAAGAGATTGTATTTATTTCTTTGCATAGAAAAGTCTTAGAGAGATAAGATCTTGTTTATAAAGCATGTGTGTATTATGACTTAAATATACATAAAGTCGATAGATAGAGAGAGAGAGACAGGTAGGTAGATATAGTCTTTCTGATATATAAAGTAATAAAAAAGCCCCATTTTATAATTATGTACAGGTTTTTCTTACATTATTTTGTGTATGCAGTATTATATAAAACAACTTAATAGCTGAATTGTGTTTGATTTTGTGAAATAAATAGTACATATGAATTTAGTTGTCTCACCAATTTTTCGCAGTGTGGGTAGAACAGAGTCTTAGGGCAGATGCTGAAGTACAAAATGCATGAATTGCTTTAATTCCATGTGTTAGCTCTAAAGGCATAGTTTGTCTTGTGACCCATTTGAGGCTGATAATATGGTTGGCAACAAGCTTTGGACTTCCAACCTGAGGGGTCTTGGGGCATGTCATGGCAGCTAAGAGAGAGGTTGAGTTCATCAGACTTTGCTAATTTGCTGACCCTGGGATCAGACTCTTGGTATGCTGTCCCTATCTCTGCATTGATATCCTCATATGAATGCCTCATCCTTCAGTCACTGACCAGACCTTATTCTCTCCTTTTGTAGTAGGGGAAGCAGACATTTCTGCTGACAGCATATTAGACTCAAGTTCATACTAGCAATATGGTGTATTTACAACCGACAGCCTCTCATGCCAATAGGAGCTAAAAAAAAAAGATAAAATTATACAAATGAAAAGATGTAGTAGAGGAGCCATAGTGTAGTTTACAGCAATATCTGAAGAAAGGCTTTATTGCATACAATTGTTTGTATATATACATCTAGACACTAAATTATAGTTTATAGAAAATAAGAATTAGATTGTAATCTTAATTCTTTTTCTCCTTAGGTAATTTTGTGAGAAAAATTTTGCAACCTGCTCTTCACTTACTTGCCAAGGAAGACGAAGATAAGATCCCAGAGGTGATGAGCCACGAAGCTTCCTGTTTTTCTGATGTACTATTAAAACAAGAGGTTTCAGAGGCCTGGGAGAAGCCAGGGCCACCTAAGCAATGTGGCCCTGATCTTTCATTTTTAGTTGTGAAGAATAGCTTAGGAGAAAAGCATCTTTTTGTGGATCTAGGTAAGTAACACGGGTACTGTTGACCGCTCTGCGTCCTTGTAAAAGGCAAGTGTGTGCCTGCTGGGCTACTGGGCTATGCTTAGGTTTTGTAATCTACTTGGAAGAGAGTTTTGCTTGAGTGAAGATGTCAAGATTCATGTTTTACTTTGTGGTTATCCATTTGCCTCAGCACCAATTGTTTGAAATGACTATCATTCCCTAATGCTCAGCAGTACCATTTGCCAACTCCAGAGTCTGTACATATTCAGACATACTCTGTACATACAGTCTGTACATACTCTGGTCTGTTTTATTGTTCCGTCGGCTATCATTTCTTAGGCTGGTATTGGTACATTATAGGTTCCTCCATTTATTTAGTGTTCTCTCAATTCTTGCCATGTTTTGTGATTTTCTGGATAGAAACCTTACATATCTTTCATTAGATGTAGTATAAATATTCTTTTTGTTCTTGGTTGTCTCCTTTTCTCTGGGGTTTTATACCACAGTTCTTTGGTAGCGCTCAATCAAAAAATTCATTTCTGGCCTTTGGCCCGCTATTCTGTTTGCTTTCCTTTGGAGAGCTACCCCAGAGTCATTTAGTTAGCTATCCTCCTGTGGCTTTCTTTCATCCTAACTTCAACTTACCATAATTTATATATTGCTTTAATTTTGTATATGGGAAATAATCATCTTTTCTAGAAATTCTGCAGAAAAAAAATATTTGCTGACAATAAAGTGGACCATGGAAACATGCATTTATTTTTAAAATTGATTTTTGATATAGGAGTCTATACAAGAAACAGAAACTTTCGGCTGTATCAATCATCAAAAAAAGGAAAGTGTGTGCCTTTGGAGGTTGCTGAAGATAACAGATTTATTCCAAAACAGGCAAAAGACATTTCTGAGGAAAACCAGTATTTCCTGTCTTCACTGGTGAGCAATGTCAGGTCTGTAGAACTGGAATCAGCCTACCATATATTTATGTATATAGCATTGTATACTGCTAACATGTGAATTGTATGAATTCATTCTACCTTAAGAAAGCTTGTTTTTAAAAGTCTCTTTTCTCTATATCTGAAAAATAATACCAAGAAAATTTTCTAACCATTTAATTTCTTTGTATTTTATGATTATATTTCACGTGTTTGTCAGTTATTCTAAAATCATCACTTTATGAAGAAGAAAATAATACTTGCATTGTGTTTGAAAGTATAATTACTACTGTTCCATTTTCTTTACACATTGACACATATACATTTAGAGCTTATGTAGCTCCCTTTTCAGAGCTATTTCTTGTCATGGGTGTAGCTTAATAGAGCACTTGCCTGGAGTACTCAAGGCCCTATGTTTGATCCACTGCACCAGGTCCCAGAAAATGTGTTTTAGTTGGGATCATTATTCATACGGTTCTGTCACCTGATTTGTTCTTCTCAACATCCTATCACAAATATTTGCCAAGTTAATAGCTAACCAGCAATTATAAATAAAACATTTAATGCTTTTGTACTATAATGGCACACTTTATCGACAGGTCTGTTGTTGCACATTAGGTTTCTTTGTTTCGGTCACTAATTCTACTCTTACCAGATTGTCAATTTTGTCAGGTCAAAATGTGTCAGTAAGCCCAGAGCTGTCTGTAATTCTAGCACTTGGGAGGTGGATATGCAAGGACAAGGAGTTCAAGGTCATCATTGGTTACTTATACTTAGTAAGTTCAAGGCCAGCCAGACTACATAAGACCAAGTGCTAATTTTAAATCACTCTGCTCCCCCAAAACCAACAAACACAAGTAAAACCCTAAAACAAACAACAGTAGTTAACAATTGGACTAAACCACATTAACTTGCTATGTTGTTTTTGCCCTTTAATTTCTTCAAAAGTTTTTGGTTTGCTGGGCACAGTGCCCCACTCAAGGAGGCAGAGGCAGGTGGACCTCTGTGAGATCGAGGCCAGCCTGGTCTACAAAGCAAGTCCAGGACAGCTAAAACTACACAGAGAAACCCTGTCTCAAAAAAAAAAAAAAAGTTTTTGGTTTGGAGTTTTTGGTTTTGACAGAGAATCATTGTGTAGCCCCGTGTGTGTGTGTGGGGTGGGGGGGTGCAGCTGTAATTCTTTGTAATTCACTATATAAACTATACTGACCTCAAATTTACAGAAATCCACCTGCCTCAGCATCTCCCCAAAAGTTTTAAATAAAAGCTTTCTACAGGAATTAACTTTAAGAATAAATATTAAGCCTCGTGTGGTCGTACAAACCTTTAGCCCCAGCACTTTGAAGCAAGCCTGGTCTACAAAGCAAATACCAGGACAGCCAGGGCTATCAGAGAAACCCTGGCTAAACATACATCCATACACAAATATACATAACATAAACATGGTATGTTTCTCTAGGAAAAGTTTTGGTAGTGGGAAGACAGACAACACCCCCCCCCATATAACTATTTTGTTTGTATTCCTTTAATATTTCTCAGAAGTAAGATGGAAACACTTTTAAAGTGAAGTAATGACCCTTAAGTTTAGAACAGACAAATAACACATCTGCAGCAGTGTCTGGCATGCACTGGAGGCGCAGCGTCTATTTGTGGAGCGCTTTTCAACCTTCCCAGTGCTGCGACCCTTTAATACAGCTCCTCATGTTGTGGTGACCCCAACATAAATTTATTTTTTTGCTACCTCATAACTGTAATTGGTTATATTATGAATCATAATGTAAATATCTGACCCACATGATATCTGATGTGTGACACACAGGTTGAGAATCACTGGGGTCCAGTGCAGCCTCACAGAAGTGAGCAGTTCTCATCCTAAATAAGATTTCCTGGAGCTGGAGAGATGGGTCAGTAGTTAAGAGTGCTGTCCGCTCTTCCAGAGGTCCTGAGTTCAATTCCCATCTATACTGGTATCTCAGGCACTCTTCCGGCATGCAGGTGTACATGCAGATAGCATTCATCTACATTAAATAAATGAGTGAATAAATAAATCTTTAAAACAAGACTTTCTTACCTGTGCTGTGCATAACCATGTGAGTGCCAGGCACTCTAGAGCAGAAGGCCAAGTTCTCTGTGGTTATTATTAGTATGAATTTTGGTCACATCTCCCTGTGCCTTTATTACTAAAAGTTTTAAAATCTCAACAGAAAGTTCACAGGTCTTTGTGTTTAGGGATAGAACTATACTTTCAATCATTTCAGCTACCCTAGAATCCTTGGATATTCTGTGAAGAAAGTATTTTAAACAATCTCCAAATGACTGTTTAAAGGAAAAAAAATTAACTGGCAAATCATAATCTATCATAATGTGGTAAGACTGGCCCTTTGGGCTGTCAAAGTGGAGTTGCATGGAGCTGTTTCCTCTCTAGTTCTGCTGCTTTAATTCGAACCTAATGTTCCTTTATTTCTTTTATACATTTTCTTTAGATTTTCAGACACTTTACGAATTCTCACATGTGACACCTCTCAGACTAGAAGAAAGCGGGATGAGTATTTTAACAGTACTGGCACTTCAGGTAACTTTAAGCAAACAATTTCACGTTCAAATTGAGGGATCAAAAATCTATTTTGCCTTAAAAATCCTAAATTTTAAGCACTCATATCTGCTGATCATTTTTAAACTAATGCTTTTAGGTCTCTAATCAAGTTGGATATACTCTTAAAATTTTACAAGTGTTTATTAATTAAAATACCTCATTTTCATTCTGTGGTATTTAAAGAATATATAAATAATGCATTTTATATAAAACAAGCACATCAAAATATGACTACATAATCTTTCACCCTGTTTTTACAATTTTTTTTTTTTTTTTGTGATGGATGCTTTGACTACATGTTTGTCTACCATGTGCATGTCTGAGGTTTGTGGAGACCAGAGGTAACCACTAAGCCATCTCTCCAGCCTCTCTTTCACCTTTTGTTCATAATCAAAGACAGGTGGCTTGATGAGATGGCTCAGCAGGTAGAAGCATTTGCCACCAAGTCTGACAACCCAAACTCAATCCCAAAGACCCACATGGTCAAAGTCAAGAACTGACTCTCAACTTGTGCTCTGACCTCCACGCTCAATCTGTGGTATGCACACATAGCAAATTAATGTGTTTCTAAAAATTACAGGTAAGTGCTATGGTAGTTTCTATTTATCCTCGCATTCCTGTAGAAATGTTTTACGTATGGCTCTATCATCCCTGTACTGAAGAACATACAGGTTTTCTTTCCCCAAAGTTTTTCTTCCTTCATTCCTTTCCTTCCTTCCTTCCTTCCTTCCTTCCTTCCTTCCTTCCTTCCTTTCCTTCCTTCCTTCCTTCTTTCCTTTCCTTCCTTCCT
The DNA here is from genome assembly GCF_030254825.1 of Meriones unguiculatus. Classification (NCBI taxonomy): domain Eukaryota; kingdom Metazoa; phylum Chordata; class Mammalia; order Rodentia; family Muridae; genus Meriones; species Meriones unguiculatus. The sequence goes on along the minus strand of NC_083352.1, from coordinate 37,796,505 downwards.
TTTCTTCCTTCATTCCTTTCCTTCCTTTCCTTTCCTTCGTTTTCCTTCCTTTCCTTCCTTACTTCCTTCCTTTTTTGTATTGTTTTGTTTGAGACAGGGTTTTTCTGTCTAGCTCTTGCTGTCCTGGACTTCCTTTGTAGACCAGGCTGGCCTCAGACTCACAGAGATCCATCTGCCTCTGCCTCCTGAGTGCTGGGATTACAGGCGTGTGCCACTGTGCCCAGCTTCCTAAAGCTTCTTATATAAGCTCTCTGATACTTTATTTACGTATGTTGGTATATCATTATTAATAATGAAAATTTCCAAACAATCTAAATATACACCAAAATTGGATGACATGTTCCATAACTACAGTTAGATTTATAAAGCCTAGATAACATGTAAGACACACATTGATGATGATAAGAGAAAAACTAGATTGTAAAATTACAAGTGTGGGACTGGGACCTGAGCTTCAAGATAGAGCACTTGCCCTGAATTCAGTAGATTCCCTGTTGCTGCAACAACAATACATAGACACTCAAATTACATGGTTACAGGCCTATTAAACACATGGGCCACATTTTCTTGTGTTTATTTTTCTGATTATTTAAAATCTGTTTCTAGTCATTGTCTGGGAGTTTTTCTCATTTCTACATTGAAACATTTTCCAAAATGTCTCTAGTTATATATTTAACTATTTTAAACAAAATACTAACTTCATTTTAAGAAAACTAGATTTTCATGTCATTAAAACCTAAGTGAATTTGTGACTGGATCACTCTAAGTTATTGTTGGGGTGATCTTTTTGTACACTATGTGAAGGTTGTGTTTGTATATTCAGTTGTTAATTCTGTACCTCCAGATGGCTGAATACTGTCCAGGACTTTGGTATTCTAACACTTGCTCAGCACCTGCATCATATTTTATAAACACTCCCTCCAACTCCTGATTGGGTTAAAAGAGCTGAACAGTCAACAGCTCAGACGGGAGCACATGGCAGGACTTCTGGCAGAGAAAGGAACTCTGGGAAAGGAAACTGAGGCAGGAACAGACATAGAGAAAGAAGTAGGTGCCAGGACTAGGGTGCTGAGAGGTAGCAAGCCATGTGACAGGGTGTATATTAGTGTAAACGGGACAATTTAAGTGAAGAGCTAGTTGGGGAACAAGCCGGAACTAAGGGCAAGCTTTCATAAGTAATAAAAGTCTCTCTGTCATTATTCAGCTGCTCCAAAGAAAGTCCTGTTATAAGTTATGACAGTATATTCTTAGATACAAAGTAAAATTGTTAGTGCCCTCCAGTGAGACACTCCAGGAAACACAAATTGAGTTTATGATTCCCTGAGGTGATGGAAGCCCTTGGGGTACCTCAGTAAGGAGGTGTTAGAAAGGACTTCAAGTATTTGGGCCTGGCTTGTGTGACTTGAGGGTGTTTACAAGAAGCATGGGCTTATTTTACTTGAAGCAGAATAGCTTCAAGGTGTTCTTATTAAATCTTATCCAAGAGGAGGCAGGTTGGAGGAAGATTCACACTGTAATTGGTAAAGCAGTAACAGTTGCTCGTATTAGCAATGTTTGGCCTTTCTTTTCTTGTTGTTGTTTTGTAGTTTGGATGTTAGGTTGCAGAGAGGCCTGATTTTTCTTGAATACTTGTGATCTTAAAGAGTGACCTCTGTATCCACCTACAAGTCCTATGGCATCATTTGTGTTTAATAGCAGAACGCCAAGGCTGAAACAGGAGTGAGGCCAGCTCAAGGCAACACCTTGGCTTAGCCAGTAGTCTTACGCAGCTTCTGGGCTGAGGGTCTACTCTTCTTGTCAGAGTGAAGAAAACAGGCCCTTTGTGAAAACTAGCCAACATTTAATCGATTGAAATTTGAATATTATCTATCCTCTTGTAGCAAGAACTGAAGAACTGACAGTAAGGCCAGTTGCAAAAAAGGAAGGGAAAATCCTTAATTGTACAAAATGATAATTTGATTAGTATTTAACTTTTCAACATTTAACTGTTTTCATCTATAAGTACTTCTTTCTGTTGCAGTAGAACCCATTGAAGGTTTCCAGTGCTCGCCATACCCTGAAGTTGACCAATTTGTTCTGTCTTTGGTGAATAAGCATGACATTCAAGGAGGTAAAGCTAGGCTTAGTCTTTATTAACTCTTACATGACAGAGATCTAGTTACTTGAGCAACATTCTTTACATTTCAGGAATTCGGCGTTGGAACTACTTTTTCCCAGAAGAATTACTGGTTTATGATATATGTAAATATCGTTGGTGTGAAAACATTGGGAGAGCCCACAAGAGTAATAATATCATGTAAGTAATATTGGTTATTCATGTATTGTATGCCTTTAACTCATATACTTTAAATATAATTTTTAAATAATGTTGGCAGTATAAAATAATTTATGATGTATTAATTTATATCCTGTATTTGGTTGATGTTTTATGCTATCAAATTAATTTTTGGAGTTCCTGTTCCCTCCGTGTCTTTCATCTCCATCTTTCATAAAATTCCATGTATTCTGCCCAAAGTTTGGCTATGAGTCTCAGCCTCTGCTTCGATACCTTGATCAGTGGAGTCTTTCAGAGGCCCTCTGAGGTAGGACAAGATAGACAAACTAAGTCTTTTCAGATGTATTCATTTTTATTTCATGTGTATGAGTGTCTGCCTCCATGCGTGCATGCACACCAACCACCTATGTGCCTGGTGCGTGTGAGACCGGAAGGCATCAGCTTCCCCGGAAGTGGAGGTACAGATGGTTGTGAGCTGTCATATGGTGTTGACAAACCTGTGTCCTCTCCGAGAGCTGCAAGTGCTCTTAACTGCTGAGCCATACCTCCAGCCCAAACTAATGCATTTACGTATTTTTTTCAAAGATTTATTGTTATTTATGTGTATGTGTTCCTGTGAGAGTTCCTGTGCACCATGTGCATGCAAGTGTGCTCGGAGACCTATTAGATCAAGCTTGCTGGCTGCATCTATATTGTTTTATTCATCTTTTCTAAATTTTTACTGATTTTTGTTTTGGTGGCTACTTGTTCTATAGATTGCTAAGAGAATACATTGTTTTATCAAAGCCTTTTAAAAATTTATTTTTTATTAATTACAGTTTACTCACTTTGTATCCCAGCTGTAGCCCCCTCACTAAGCCCCTCCCAATCCCACTCTCCTTCCCTCATCTCCTCCCATGCCCCTCCTCCAGTCCACTGATGGGGAGGTCCTCCTCCCCTTCCCTCTGACTCTAGCCTATCAGGTCTCATTAGGACTGGCCGCATTGTCTTTCTCTGTGGCCTGGTAAGGCTGATTCCCCATCAGGGGAAGGTGATCAAAGAGCAGGCCACTGAGTTCATGTCAGAGACAATCCCTGTTCCCATTACTAGGGAACCCACTTGGAGACTGAGCTGCCATGGGCTACATCTGTGCAGGGGTTCTAGGTTATCTCCATGCCTTTTAAAAGAATTTCTTTAAATTTTTTTATTGTTTGAGACGTTCATACAATGGATATTTTTATAACTAAATGTATTTTTTCCTTTTATTGAAAATAGGTATTTTTTTCCTCCCACAATATATCCTGATTACAGTTTTCCCTCCCTTTACTCTTTCCAGTTTCTCCCTACCTCCTCTTTTTCTGTCTTTCCAGATTGACCTTTTTTTGTCTTTCATTAGAAAACAGAGGCACACCTTTAATCCCAGCAGAGACAGGCAGATCTCTGAGATCTGCTTGATCTACAGAGTGAGTTTTAGGGCAGAGAAGGATACACAGAGAAACCCTGTCTCGAAAAAGCAAAACAAACAAACAAAAAACAGGCTTCTAAAAGATAATAATAAAATATAATGTAATTGATATAGTATATAGTAAAATAATAGAAAGATAAAGCAAAAACTAACACATTGGAATAGAACAAAACCAACTAACAGAAGGAAACGAGCCTAAGAAAAGGCACAAGAAACATAGAGATAGAGATCATTTGTTCACACTCAGGAATCCCATAAAAACACTAAACTAGAAGTGATAATACCTATGGAAATATATATGTATAGGATTAAAAGAGAGAAAAAATATAAATGAAACAAAAAAATTTTTAAAAGAACAAAAGACAAGACAAGGAACCTTAGCGATGCCTTTGAGTTCATTTTCTGTTGCCATCTACTGCTGGGCATGCAGCCTCCCCTTAAGAGTGTTTGCTTCCCCAGTGAGACTCCTTTGAAGGAAACTAAATTTTCATTTTCGTATGGTTATCAGTTGGTGATTGCTCTAAGTTTAGGGATGGGGCTTGTGTCCACTCCTTCATCTCTAGGACCCCATCTGGTAGAGATCCTGCTGGCCCTGTGCATGCTGCCTCAGTCTCCGTGAGTTCTTGTCCTCATACAATGCATTTTAATCATATTCATGACAATTCTTTCCCCAGATCATTCCAGATCAACCGCCACCTTCCTGCCTTCCCATATATTTCTCAGTTTGGGGTCATCTGCTGGAATGTAGTTGACCTACCAAGAGCTACACCTTTTAAAAACTGACTCTTGCCTCCTCCAGAAGCTATACACTGTCCATACCCGTCATCTAGGAGTGGGGGCTCATGAGCCTCTCCCCAACCCATGACTCACTCAATAACGACTAGCTTCATTTTGCACAGGTTTTGTGTAGCCAACCACAACTGCTGTGACTTCATGAGTCTAATGGCCCCTTCCTGTCCACAAGACAGTATTTTGCAGCAGTCTTCCCTGACCTGACACTTAATGATGTTTCTACCCCCTCTTCCACAGTAGCCTCTGAGCCTTGGGTAAGAAATGAGAGACATCTGTTTGTGGCTGAACACTCCACTTACTCTTTGTACTCATCTCTGTGGGTAGACTTGTCACCCTTACAGTGCTGTCCACTCTTTGTGTATTTTGAAACTGTGTTATTTTGGTGGATACAACTTTTTTACCTCTTGATCTTCCTAGAGACACATCACTGTTACTTTTTTTCCTGCTCAGAAGTCCATTTGTATAGAGTATGTGTTGATGTGTGCACATGCAGGTAGGTGCACACGTTTGGAGGTCAGAGGAAAAAAATCTTTAAGAGGGTCTGTTAGTGAGTCCCACGTCTACCTGTCTCCACATCCAGCACTGGGATTCTAAGACTGTGCCACCACTTGTGGCCTTTCTAAAAATGTGTGCCTGTGTATTGTGTGGGGTGTGTGTGCACGCAGTGTGTGCACATGCCCTCATCCATGCATGTTCATGTGCAGACTAGAGATTAATATGGGGTGTCTTCCTCTGCAGCCCGCCATCTTGATTTTTTGAGGTAGCATCCCTCACTGAACCTAGAGCTTACCATTTTGGCCAGGCTGGCTGGCCGGCCGGCAAGCTCCTAGGATCTTCCTGTGTTCCCCTTCCAAGTCCCCCATCCACACACTGGGGCACACGCTGTGCCCTCAGTTTTTATGTGGTTCTTGGGATCTGAGCTCAAGTCCTCATGCTCGGCTAACTAGTACTTTCCCTACTGAGCCGGCTGCCTAGCCTCCTCTTGCTTTGTTTCCATGTGCATGCACAAGCGCTTTGCCCATGAGCCCACTCAGCCCCCATGAGTATTATTCTTAGCAAACAGTTTTCTTTTGGCTATGCATATTTATTTTCATCCTTTAGCTTTTTAATTTTCTTCATCTTTTAGGTCATAGGCACATCCCTGGCAAATAGCATGTTTGAACTTTATTTTCTGTCCAGTATGGGTATTAATGCTTTCTTTTCTTTATACATAAAGGATTCTGGTTGATCTGAAAAATGAAGTTTGGTATCAAAAATGCCATGACCCTGTATGTAGAGCACAAAACTTCAAATCTAACTGTGAGTTATCAATCTTTATGTTTACCACAAAGCAAAAATTAGATAGCCACCTAAAAATATTTTTACTTTTTGATTCAGGTTTTCCATTACCCACTGAAGTAAGCCTCCTGTTTCTTCTGAAAGATGTGAGTGCAGCTCTTGGCCTTGGGTTTTGGTACATGGCATGAATGGACTACAAATAATATCTTCTGTCCAGGTAGCTTTTAAACAGTGTGAGGCACTTGGGTTCACTCTGGAACATGTTAATGATCTTCCTACCTCAGTGCCTCTGATGAAAATGACCACTATGTAAAAAAGCATATCATCAGTTTAGTTCCAGTTTCTTACAATTCACTTTAGAGTAAGCCAACGTACTTGTCTTAGTGCATCTCTTTGACCAATAGTAGGTACATTGGATTTCTATCTTTAGAACTGTGTCAAAGGGAATACAGTTTTAGTTTTGGATATTACTAGATTGCCAAACAAACTTTGTTTTTTTTTGTTGTTGTTGTTTGTTGTTTTAAGACAGGGTTTCTCTGCATAGCCTTGGCTATCCTGGACTTGGTTTGGAGACCACGCTGGCCTCAAACTCACAGAGATCCACCTGCCTCTGCCTCCTGAGTGCTGGGATTACAGTTGTGCACCAGCGCACCCAGCTGCCAAAACAACATTTAATCCAAATGATTCACAGTGTTTTAAAAAAATTAGAAAGTACATAAAAAGCAGAAGTGGTTCGGGCTGGGTAGCTCATGATTAGGGCACTTAGTGCTCTTGGAGAATAACCAGAGTCAGTCCCCAGCACCCACATAGTAGCTCACAACCACCTGTCACTCCAGTTTCAGGGGATCCAATGCCCTCTACTGATTTCCACAAGCTCCTACATGCACGTAGCGTGCCACACACACATATATACAAAAGATGTTTTTTAAAAAGAAAAAAACCTTCACAATAATTTGGCCAACCTGATGTGAAGGCTTTATCATAAATCTTCCATTATTCTTGTGTGTGCTCATTTTGTAGTTTTTTTCCATAAGGTGTCAGAAACCTTTCCATTACTAGTTGTTACCAATTGCACCATGAAATCCTAGGCGGAAAGATTGTACAGGTGTTGATGAGAGCACCTGCTAAGTTTGCCAGCGCTGCTGACAGCCTTCTAGTCATCATCAGCCTAAACAACTGGCAAATTACTCACCATTTTGCAACTGTTAGTGAAGTTGTGTTCTTGTTAGGTTATTATTTGCGTATCACATAACTTTCTATGTCCATTTTCTATATCTTATTTAATGCTTTTTGTCATTATTTAGAATTTGTTTTTATTTTCACCTTAAACCCATCCATCAGCACCTTCTTTCAGATTGCCATGATTAGAATAAAGACCTGGTACAAGCTGAAAAGGTACTTAAATTTATATTATAGAAAACTGTCAGACATCCTTTGAAATCTGTATTTAAAATCTCTTCTGAAAACATTACATTCAAAATTTTTGTGTGTAGGGGTGTTTTGATTGCATGTATTACCACATGTGTGCTTGGACACCAAGGAAGCAGAAGAAAGCATTGGGTTCCCTGGATTGTAGTTATAGATGGTTGTGAGGGACCATGTGGATGCTGGGGTCTGAAGCTGGGTCTTCTGGAAGAGCCGCAGTGCTCTTAACCACTGAGCCATCTCTCCAGACCCAATATCAAAGTTTAAAGTGAAAATCCCATGTTTGGTATGTTGGAGTGGACATAAAAGAACTGATAGGCAGACTGCTAAGTTTAAAAGTGTTAGAAATAACTAGGAACAAGGAACAGATTAAAATTTTAAACTGTTATATATGCATTTGTGTATATGTATGTACATACACATGCAGGCCACAGGGACAACTTTGGGTGTCATTCCTCAGGAGCCGCTTTCCCCCACTGGGCTGGTATTCCCTCAGGAGGCTTGGCTGGATGGCCAGCAAGCTCCAGAGATCTGTGTGTCTCTGCCTCCGCAGCACTGGGATTGTATGCCTGGCTTTTTATACAGGCACTAGGGATTGGTTTTGTTAACTTAGAAATGGATTTCCAGCTTGCCTCCAACTGCCTATCTTCCTATTAGGAACTCACACCAACCTTTGCTGTACCTCTTCTGGCGATATTGAAAGGTCTCCCATGAACTACAGGCAGTTTCAGCCTGCAAGTTTCAAGCATGCCTGCGCTACAAAAGTAACCACTTTTGAGCTAATTTACCCTTCCCTGTGATTTGCCGACAACAGGCGTCTAGCATGTTCATTTGACTGCTGAAACTGGTTATTACTTCATACCTTAACATATTTGGAGTGCATGGTGAAGTCACATATTCTGACTAAACTTTATGGCTTGGTCCTTCTCCCTCCAAAATGAAGGAAGAAGAGTTCACTGCCGATGAAGCAGACGAGACCAGCAACTCACTGACCAAGATCCCACCATCCAGTAACCTGCCAGCAGGTGGGTTCTCTGCTGGTGCCTGGGATGATGACGAAGATGCCTGTTTCTTAGAAGCAACAGAAGATGCTGAATTAGCTGATGCTGCAGATAGGAGTCTTCTTGATTACAGCAGTTCGGTGGACGATATCCCTGACGAACTAATTATAGAAGCATTACAGAGTAGCTGATGGGGCTACAGTTTGCCAGAAGCCTGAGATTTCATAATGTAAATATTAAACTAAGGGTGGGACTATGGCCCAAGGTTAGAATACTCACCTAGGATGTACAAGGCCCTACATTTAACCCTAACACCATAAAAAAAATCAAATTATATTAAGTTATTATTAAACCTGTTTATAGCAACTGTTTTATCACTTGGTTTTCTACTATTTGCTTTTTACCTAAGCCAGGCTTATTGAAGATCAGCTTTGACATAGTGAATTCAGTACATGTTCCTAATTAACCAAAATTACTCTATGCTTGCACTGACATCATTAACGTTTATTTTAAGTTAAAACTCTTATGTCACAAGAGTGAAGTTTATTAATGCAATAATCAGGAATATGACTACTATGGCTTCTGAAACTATTAGACAATCAAACTGGTATAGTTTGAATGACAAAATAATAATAGATTCTGATGACTAGGCCACACTTATTTTCAGACCAGAAGCTTGGTTGTGCAGAGCACAGTTTCAGGAGGAGAGATGGCTTCTCATTCCTGTTTAAGGAGCTTCTCCAGCTGATAGTTGATGGTTTTCAGGTGTTTTTCGGCTCCCAGAATGCTTCTTGCTTTAAATAAAAGAGCTGGGAGGCTAGATGAATCATACTGTTGATGAAAGAAAAACTATTTAGACTCACAAATAACAATGCTTTAGTAATTTCTTAGTTCATAACCCTAACGGCCAAAGCCAATTTTGATAGTTTCCCACTGGCTCATTCCTTTTATTTAACTAGGATCATTAGAAAAACAGGTTTCAGCCCATCCCGTCTCCTCCAAACATAACTGCTAATATAACATCATAAGGAAATGCTCAACAAAGCTTGAGCAGATCTCTGTACCCCAGGCAAGACCAGCTGCTCCAAGAACTGTGGCATCTGCAGGACTGAAATGGCAAGTCATGCCTCAGACTTGGACTAGGAAGTATGGGTGGAATGTTGGATCTATCTGAGTCATCTATTTTGAAACAGGAATTTCTAAAGCAAGTTTCGTTTTACTAAAAGAACAAATGGGATGACAATAAGTGCCTGTTAAACTCTTAGTGAAACAATCTCAAAGATATCATCTAGAAAGCAAGTTATAGGGTCAATTACACCTTAAAGATGCCATCCAAATGTCTACAATGTTACAATATAAACCCATCTAAATTAGAACACAGAACCCAAATCAGGACTTAGAAATAACAAAACCAAACTTCCTCTTGCAAACATGTGAGGGAAATTAATTCCTCTTAAATAATTTACCATACTTTTGAAAGCTTGCTGACAAATGTTTCCAAGGTATTTTTCTTAGTGATGAAAACTGAGCAGAAAAGCTGTTTGACAGTGGTGATTACCAGCCCTCATAATGATGGGATTTCTTTTCTTCCACATTCATACCATATTATTGGAGAATTCAACTGAGCAGAGGTTGAACAGCCTACATTCAGAACACCTCAAGTACCGCTCTCTAAAAGGAGTTGGGAGAATTCCCTTAGAGCTGTGGGGGTTTCTTAGAAAGACTTGTGGCCTGTCCAGATGTCACAGGAAAGAAGATAGGTGCTACAGGCACCGAGGACATAAATTTCTTTTGGGAGAGCAGACCAGGGAGGGAGAGAGCATTTGCCTAGCACGTGCAAGGAGGAGAAACAAGATCTCAAGAGCAGACTATCTTTAGTTCGGATCCATGCTTACTATTTTTTCACAAACTTAGTAATCAAATCCCCAAAACAAACTTCAGATACATCTTTAAAACATATTTTTGTAGCTCCAACAGATGAACAAATCTTTAGCTCAGGAAAACTCAGATCAATGCCAGATCTGAATTTAGAGGCAAAGTATACAAACCTGATCATGAGATACATAGAGACACTGGTGTATCTCTATCATATTCTATACATATGTATCATATTCTATACATATGATAGAGACAATGCAATATGATACATATTCTACATATAATCCTATTAGTACAAGTCTATATACAATTCTATTAATGTAATCCTATACACAATTTTATTAGTATAATAATACTTTTCTGGTTCTATTAGGTATACAAATTTATATATATATAGCAAACATTTCTATTAACTGGGTGTCACAGCAATAACAAAGTCCCAGAGGCAACTTCAAAGTATTAAAATAATAGTAAACTCCATTTTCCCAACTGTCTTACTGTTTCTCAGCCTCTCAAGCCACCCACTATTTCCGTGTGACAGCTTCTGAAGCATGAACACGGCGGCTGGCCTTTCCAGCACGTCTGAGTGAGCAGTGTACTGATGGAAACTGTGATAAGCAGAGTCTGGTTGTCAGTGAGAGCTGTGCACAGCACACACTGCCCTCGAAGTGCAGTCCTCTGAAGGGGGGCTAGGAGTGACGTGGATTCCTCTCTCCAGTCAGTAGCTAGGGGACGCTGCAGCCTCCTGACTGACGCACAGCACTGCTGTTGGTTACCTCGCTTCAGAACTACTGGTACACTACACGCAGATGGCCGCATCACCCTCTGCCGCACAGCAGGAAGAGAACAACAGGACTCACCTCTTCCTTTTCCTTTGGTTCACTCTCCTGAACATCTGAATAATCCTGGTATAGCTGTTTTAAATTAGATAAGAAATGCGCGGAATTCTTAAGTGATGCTTTTCTCTCCTTAAGGTCATCATATTTTTTTTGCAGCTGTTTCATTTGTGGTTCTAATCTAGATAACAAAAAATGTTAAATCTTAAAAACAAACTGTAAAATCCAAATTAATAGAAATATATGTATTGTTCATGGACTGCAATTAAAGTGCCCATATTACAGAGAACAGAAACCTGAACCAAAGGTAACTAAAATGTTTTCTCCCATATAAACAGCATGTAACACAGTCTGGCCGTCTACAGTGTATGAGCATGAGCTCCTGGGTGAGGGAATTAAAAACCAGAATGGGGCCAGGTGGTCTGCCTTGCCTCTCATGGAACGGGTAAAAGATGCTAGGATTCCATTCATCTCAATTATGATATTCGATTAACAGCGACAGCCTTGGAGAACATGCCTCACAGGTGCCGATATTCACCAAGTCATTCAAGTCCCAGGAACTACTGGATTAAACATAAATTTGCTAACATGGAAGTAGGCAGGAGTAGCCGGCATGACAATTTAACGAGGAAGTCAGGCAGGAAGTTATTAATCTCCCCAGTTTCCAAGGCCAAATAAAATCAGCAGAAAAACAGCCACAGGGCCTGGGTAGAAGATGTGTGACAAATAATTTGTCTCTCTCAAAATCCTGTGGCAGTCACTTTAAAACCTAGTACTGAGCTGGGCATGGTGGCACACGCCTTTAGTCCTAGCACTTGTGAGGCAGAGGCAGGCAGACCTACAAGAGTTCAAGGCCAGCCAGCGTGGTCTAAAAAGTGAGGTCCAGGACAGCCAGGGCTACCAGAGAAACCCTGTCTTGAAAAGCAAAACAAAACAAAATTACTTAGCATTTCAAATGTTTGCTGACATATCTCCACTCTATTCAAGCCTCCTGCTATCAAACCCTGCCTATATGAGGCAGGTGCTCGACCACAGAGCCACACAGTCAGCCTGTCCAAGCTCTTTTAAAGCATCTTGAGAGCATGGCAAATTCTACACTTAAGCCTCTGGCTCACACAGCACTCCATACCTCAGCAGGCCAAAATGTACACACAGGCGGCCAGACTCTGCACTGGCCTTCAGACCCAGGGCATGGGAACTGGCCCCAGCCCTAGACCTCGGAATAGGGACTGATGTGTCACTGTGGAGTGTGTATCACTGAAGAGCCAGTGACCACACTGCCTTACAGAGCAAGACCATCTGTCAAAAAGTAAAACAAGCAAGCAAACAACATAGGCAGAACCCTTCCTAGGCTTACTCACTGACTCACATAACACCCTCTAAGAAACAGGTACAAGTATGCCCATATATACATAAGGGCCGAGGCCCTGGGAAAGTCAGGAACTCCCCCGTTTGCAATCAATGGCAGAGCCTGATTCAAGGTCCAGGCAGTCTAATTCTACAGTCTGCTCATTAAAACTGTAACGAGGCTGCCTGAGGCCGGACCAGAGATGCTGATCAGAGCTGACGGTCCTCTAACGCACTCTGCTAAGTGAGTGACAAACTCCACTGCCCTTTAGGTGAGCTGTCAGGAGGAGCAAGTATTATCTTACCGAAGCAGTTCATCCTGGACTTCAACCAAACGCTGCCTTTTCTTGTCCATGTCGGCAATTATCTGAGCAATACAATGACATACTTAGGTTAACACGGGAGAAGTTTCCACTCTTCTGCTTACCTGAACGAGGCTCTGAAAGCACAGAAACAGGCAGATGGGCTGCAGCTTAGTGGGAGTCTCTGAGAAGGGCAGGAACAAGGACCCTTCCCCTCTTGCCTCCTGGTTGGTGTGTTTAGCAGTTTCATTTCACTACAGGCCCATGGGTACCAGACTCATGGCCTGGAACTTCTAAAAATGAGCCCAAATAACTTTTCCTCTTTCTGAGTTAATTGTCCCAGGGGCTCAATTAGAAGACAGAGGGCTAATATAGTCTTTAGTGCCCATTAACCTCACAAAAGCAAATAAAAAGCTGCCCAAAGCCACAGAAGCCCTTTTATAAAATGCAGATTATAAAGTAAACTGCAGGTTACAAAACCCGAGGACTTACCTTGGTGTTCTTCCTTTTCAGAGCCATCAGCGCCTGGCCTTCTTTAAGCTACAATGACAACAAAAACAATATCTATTTTTCCAGATTTAACTGTTTCAAGTTACAAATTTAACTGTTTCAAGTTCCCCATGAGAAGGCGCTGGGGAGGTCCCAGTCAGTAAACTGCCTGTCAGGAAAGCAAGGGGACCCAACTTTGGATCTGCGGCACCAGCACATTTGGCTTTTAGAAGGTGCTGGTGGAGATGGGCTGATCCTTGGGGCTCGTTGGCTGGCCAGCCTAGTGAGAGCATGATCTTCCGTTCAGTGAGACTTTGTCTCAAAAAGTAAGCTGTAGAGCACTTGAGGAAGTTACTCCACATGGGCCTCTGGCTCCACATATATGCGCACATGCGATTCCACATCCACACACACAGAGAAATAAGGGCAGCTCTCATGTGGTTATTGTCACAGAGCCAAGCAATGCAAGTGCTTCTACAGCCACGGGTCACTGTCCAAACTTTAATTTAAGAAGATTTGGAGCAGCCAGGCCTATCGGCACACGCCTTCAATCCCAGCACTTGGGAGGCAGAGGCAGGTGGATCTCTGTTGAGGTTGAGACCTGGTCTACAGAGTGAGCTCCAGGACAGCCAGGGCCACACAGAGAAAATCTGTCTCAAGATAGGTAGGTAGGTAGGCAGGCAGGCAGGCAGATACACAGACAGACAGATAAATTTAGGGTAACAGAATATGTCAGTGAACTTACCATTCTGACGAGTTCCTCTTTAATTTTAAAATAAAATTTGTCGATGGCTTGATTACAAATTTCAGAGTCTACTCTTTGTCTGTAAATTGTTTTAAAAAAAAATCAAAATCAGTATTAAAAAGGACTCTGAAAGATGCATTTCATTTACGTGACACATAAGTACATACAGCTTGGCATATATTGTTTAAATACCTAAGAGCATTGTAAAACCTGTAGCTTTTTCTCATGCTTACTAAAACTGGGGATAAGAGGGGGGAAGGGAAAGTGGACAGGGCGAGAAGGGACACTGTCAACACGTTTGGAGGGAAGAAGCCTGGTGAGTGGGCTCTTGGAACCTGGAGGCAGACACAGCAACTGCTTCTGGGTCTCTGGCCTATCTGAAGGGAGTTGTCAGCTGACTGAAGGTGGGGCCCTGAGCATTCTAGAGAAGCACTAAAACTGCTGGGCCACACCCCAAGCCCGGGTGTTTTATCTGAGCTTTTTGAGTTCTTTGTAAATTCTGGGAAACAGTCTCTTTCAAAAACGTGATACTTTTATAATTTCATACGTACACATGCTGTTTGATCAGAGCTCCCCATTACTCACTTCTTCCCTCCCCTCTCCCATCATAGCTGTTCTTTTCAAGTTCCCCTCCTACTTTCCTGTCTTTTGTTCTTGGTGATCTACCTAATGGAATTAGGAATGTCTGCTTAAGCATGGGGTGGGAACAAATAAGTTCTTGCAAAGATTTTCTCCCACTCTGGGGACTGCCTTTTCGTGCTTGAACGGATCTTGCATACAGAAGAAACTATTAACTCAAGTCCAGCTTGTGCTCTTCCATGGGCTGTGTGTTCTCACTGTAGTCCCGTCATGATCAAATCCAAGGTCACTCAGGTTTCCTTCAAGTTCTGGGAGTCCTGTGGATTTACACTGACGTTTGTGATCCAATCTGCGTGAAGCTTGCCAAGGGGCGGTGCTTGTTTATCAAAGTTTAGAGACAGGGTTTCACATGCAGACCAGGCTGGCTTCTGCCTCCAGAGTCCTGGGGTCACAGGTGTGCACCACACGGCCAGCCGTGTGGCACCTTTTGATTAAGACTGCCTCCACTGTGCTGTCTTTGCTCCTTTGTCAGTGTTGGCTGGCTCCATACGGGCTCTGTTATTTTCAGCACTATGATGCTGCACCGACTACCACAGCTTTATAGTGAGGTTTCTCAACTATTACTCCAGCTATTCTCAGTCTTTGCATGAATAGTAGAATTGGTTAAGAAGATTGGTCTGATGCCTGTTATTGGCCCTTAAGATCCGTTTATACCTATCTTTCTTTTGTAAACCCGCCCAAGACATATCTGACTGGCTGACTGATTCAATAGCCTATACCTGGCAGGGTAGAATAGGATAGGTGTGGATAAGGTTACTGGACTTTTGAGTTCAAGGAAGAATCACAGGAAACAGACAGACAGGAAGAGATGAAGGAGGAGGACACCATGATGGGTTAGTGAGGAGAAGAAATCATATGGGCCTGAAGGAAGGACTCCAGTAATGGTGTGGAAAGGCCCAAATGAAAAATAAAAGTATTTATAAAATTATGGATGGAAGCTAGTTCCGATGAGGAGGATTAAGGTAGATGGCATTGGATGGGGACTGGGAGATGGATAGTGAGGTTAGTGAGCCAGTGTAAGTAAAACATCTGCCCAGCCCAAGGTAAATGAGGCAATTATAAATCTAATGTGTTTGTGCCTTATTATTTGTAATAGCATATTAAATAATACCACTGGGAAAATCTTAGGGCTAATAATAAATGTTATATAGCCCAACAGCACATTTTTTTATTTATTACAACACCACCCACAACAGAGTTTGCTGGGATTTTAAGGCTGCCCGGCTCTAAGGCTGTGAAGAACTGACATGTTGACAGTCCTGGGTTCGTTTATAAGTGAGCGATAGTGCTGCGTTTCTGTGCTTATTTGTCCATTTCTTCCTTCAGCTCTTAGGTAAGTACCTTATTTGGGGCATTACTTATGTAAGTGGAGCTATGGTTTTAATTTCAGATTCCACAAGTTCATGCAATGCCATGCACTGTTCTTTCAAAGTCTAAGACTTTTTAGTTCTTTTCCCTTATGTGCTTTGCTAGCTAAGACTTTCATTGTAATGTTAGACTTAGTGCTGAGAGGAGACAACCTTGCTGCTTCCTGATGATGATAGGAAAGTGTTTCTAGTCTCCCATGTGAAGCATACCAGCTCTAGTTGCTTACATATAATTCTTTATCAAGTTAAAGCAGCTCACTCTATCCAAATTTTACTCAAAGACAAAATCATGAACTGAACGGGTATTGGGGTTTTTCAAATATTTTACCTGAATTTAATACATGATCATGTTAACTTTTTATCTTTAGCCTGTACATTTTTATTTTACTTTCTAAAGTTGAATCAGTCAGTCTCTTATATCTTAGATAAATCTTACTTGGTGGATTTACCTATTTTTAATACATTGCTGAAATCAATTCACTATTACTTTGTTGAGGATTTTGCAACCGTTTCTTATGGAAAACAGAGACAGATCTCCAGGTTATGATTTCTTCCTGTGTGTTTTGGCTGATTGCATCCACTTCACCCAAGTGCCTCTGAACAGCAAATGCACAACCAAGGCATGACAACACAACTCACAGAGTGAGGGAAAACATCTGCAAACCGCTTATCTGATAAAGGGATAATATCTAAAATATATTTAACAATCAACCATTCAACCACATACACAACACAGTCCAACTTAAAAAGTGAGCAAAAGGTTTGAATGGCATTTCTCCAAAGAGGACAGAGAAATGGCTACCACGTCACAGAGACAAGCTTCACCCGCATCCACACGTGTGCACTAAGCACACACGGAAAGGTGGAGACGTTGGAAGGTGGTGGGGGCAGTGTACGCATGCTCGTGCTTTGGCAGGGCCGGGGGAGGACAGCGGGCGCCCTCCTCTGCCGATCTCTACCTTATTCCTTAATTCAGGGTCTCCCACTAAACCAGGACCTAGGCTGGAGGCAGAAAGTCCCAGCTATTCCCCTGTCTTTATGCTGCACAGCTCTGGAGTTATAGCTTTTCATGTGGACTCTGGGATCCGAACTTGAGTCCTTATGCTTACACGGCAAACCCTCTTATCTACTGACCCATTTTCCCAGTCACTGAGGGGACAACTATAAAATGGTGTGAGGTTCTCAGAAAAAAACATTGAGACAGTTTTAAAAAAATAAAAACAAATATCATGTGGAGCAGCAAGTCTACTTCAGACTATTTGTACAAAAAACCTAAGAAGAGGGACCAGAATACACCAATATTCATAGAGGTATCTGCTGTAGGGAGGAGAAAGGGGTCACCTATTTTAAGGGCTGCAGATTTTCAGTTTTGCTGAAGAGAGCTGCACAGAGTGCATGCAGCTAGCTAGCCATTCCGCAGTTTAAAAGTGGTCACGGTACATCACATTCTCCTTGTGTTTGCACAGTAACAAATTACTTTCATACTTCACAACTGTCCGGATAGCTAAAGGAGTACTATTCCAAGTGTGACTAAGCACGTCTCTGCTCACAGAAGGATGGGTTTCCTGGGTAGACAGCATCATGGCCAACGTCTTTAGAGTGGGTGCAGCAGAGAATAAGGGGATAGGGCAGAGGACAAAGTCTGGGATGAAGAAGGTTAGTAGATGGGATGGGATGGATGGCTTTGTCAAGCACACACTCTAGAATCGTCTGGGAAGAGTTATCTGCCCACGGGATCACTGCATCCCGGGGAATGCCTTTGAGGGATTTTTTGGGAAGACCCACCCAGAATGTAGGTGGCACCATTTCACAGTGGGGCCTGGATGGTACAAAGTGGAGAAAGCCAGCAGAACTAGCAAGCCTGTTTGCATTCATTCTGTCTGCTCTGGCCTGTGGAAGTGCCTACCTGCTTCAAGTGCCTGGAGCCCTGATTTCCTCACAATGATGGTCCACAACATGGAACTGTGAGGTGAAAGTGCCCCCTTCCTCCTGAGTTGCTTCTCAGGGTACATTATCAGGGCAACACACAGGAAACAAGGCGGTGGTGCTCCTCGTGTCCGCCAGCATTCTTCTATAGCAATGGTGAGAGTTCCTCCCATGGACCCTACCCGGGAGCTGGAGACAGCAGTCCACGGACTTCGCAGGGTACCCTTACAGCTAGCCTCAAACATCCTTAATGAGCTAAGTCCAAGGCCAGGATGCCAGTGGTGGGGGCCCACACTTGTGGCTCATGGCAAGGAGGGGCATCCCTCCTTGGATGTCAGCCTGCCTTCCTAGAAATTTTCATGATGCGCTTTCTCTTCCTCCAGGAGGGAGTGTTGGGGGAAATCTCCCACAGCAGCATGACAGGAACTAACTTGGTCTTGTGGCAGAGCTGGGGAAGATTACTGGCCCAGATGCAGAGCGGCTCAGAGAATACCGATGTTTGCATTGTCCCACGCCTCCCCAGCCGCTCCACCCAGCCCTGTAGCTTCTGCCCATCTCCTGAGCTGCTCTGCCTGCATTCTGCCGACGCCATGCCCCCATGGAGGTGCCCACTCTGACTCCCTGACTGCTGCCTCAGTGGGTCTTGTTCTCAGGAAAGCCAGGTGCATTCACAGGTGGGTGTGACTAGTCTGCATCTCTCAGACCTGCCTCTGCCGGGCTGCATTTTTAAAATATTTCTGTTTAATATTTTAAGAATCACTCTCTCCGGGAAAGATCAAAACCAGATTTGGGCTGCTGGAAAATAAGTGAAATCAGACTGATTCAGCTGTTTCTTCAACTTTCCCTACCCCAGGCTGGAGGAAGGCAGCTGAAGGTGTGCGCCCAGCGCCAGAGTAAAGCCCTGACGTAGCTGCTGTCCATCGCCATCATGACGGAGGCTGTGCAGCTGCGGGCTTCCCCCAACACTCTTCTCCCAAGAGCTGGCAGGGGCTGGAGTATGGCCACACTTAGCAACACTGCCTGACCAAGAGAAACCAACAGCAGCAGAGAAACATACTTCTAGATTAAATTAAAAGTCTATGAGAAACATCTAGAATAGATGACCGAATAACTTGAAACCAGCATAAAAAAATGTAAACGAATTATAGTGAAAATGTAAAGACATCTTAAATGCATTAACACAGAAAACTAGGATGAACACAGTCGTACTCTGAGCACAACTGATCAGGTCCACGTATTACAACATCAAAGGACTTACTTATACTCCAGGAAGGTTTTCTCAAATACAGACAAAATGACATCCAACTCCATGATGTCGCTGCATCTCTTTCCTTCTAGACACCAAATATGCATAGTTTCAGAAGCACCTAGAACATTAGGCACATGTCAGTTGAATCCACTCATTATCATAACCAGCTCTAGGTCCAGGGCTGTGAAACGCCGAACGACACTAGTTCTACCCGAGTGTGAAAACAGCCATCCTCATTTCTGCCCGTGCCAGGGCGGGGTCTACTGGCCCTGCCTACTGTCACCCCTTACTGTGTCCACAATTGATGTGCTGCAGCGGGGGGTCTCCGTTCAGCTCTGTAACACTGTGTCCACATGCTCACACGCTGTTGCTGTTTCTCTTTTAACACCCTTTTAAACGGCGCGGCATACTGTAGGAGCTCACAGTGACTTGGGAAACGGGGACAGAGCTACCCTATGACTCGACTACTTCACTCTCTAATCCTTTGCAAGAAATAAAAGCATGCTGATAAAATTGTACATAAAAGTGTTCACGGGGTGGGGGCCAGTTCATAAGGAGGCTGGAGATGAAGCCCAGTGCACTTTCCTAGGATGGGCAATGCCAGGAGCTCAATCTCTAGAACTGCAAGGGAAGAAAAGAAAGCGGGGGGGGGGGGAGGGAAGAGAAAACAAAGGAGGTGGGGTAGGTCATACAGGCTTTATTTATCATAGCCCAAACCTGAAAACTCAGTGCCCACCAGCAAATATAGTGAGCAGGTAGAGACTACAGCATGTAATTCCATCTACATGACTTAAAAAAAAAAAAAAAAA
The DNA here is from genome assembly GCF_030254825.1 of Meriones unguiculatus. Lineage (NCBI taxonomy): Eukaryota > Metazoa > Chordata > Mammalia > Rodentia > Muridae > Meriones > Meriones unguiculatus. The sequence goes on along the minus strand of NC_083352.1, from coordinate 37,776,703 downwards.
AAAAAAGATTTATCTTTATTTTTATTACGTATGTGTATCTGTGTGGATGAAGGCCGGCACCTGTGGAGACCAGAAGAGGGCACTGACCCTGGAACTGTGGGAAACTGCCTGATGTGGGTACTGGGAATTGAGAGGGAAAAGAATGGGGACTGGATGTTATGAAAGCATAGTATGTGCATGTATGGATATTCCCTTGATAAAAATTTCATGACAAAATGATAAAAAAAAAAAAAAATGTTACCCCAAAGTTGCAATTTCTTAAGTGGCAGTTTCAGCCAGGGTGGTGGTTTAGCTCTAACACTCAGGAGGTAGAGGGAGATGGATCTCAGTGAGTTCGAGGTCAGCCTGCTCTATGCAGTAAGTTCCAGGACAGCCAAGGCTACATAGAGAGACCCTATCTTGAACCCCCCACACCCCCAAAAAGAAACCCGTTTGCTATATCAACAACTAAGACAACTTAAAAACAGGACGTGTTTGAGACATCCTGTCCAAGCGGCAAAGCACAAAGCACCATTCTGTACCCGAGTCTGTGCCTTCACGTCTTGATTTCTTCCTTCGGCCAGGAGACAGCCTCACTTTCTTCTGAGTTTTCTGCCAAAAAACAAAACCAAACAGTGTGGCCTTTTAATTTAGGAAAAATACTTTTCCTTGACATCTGAAGTTAACAACATTATCAAACCACCAACCGATTTTACTACGGCTCTTACTCAGTTCTTCAGGAAGATTAAGGCACAATCTCAGGTCAAGGAGGCCCCAATACACGAAGCAACATACAGCACATTGGTTACACGGCAAGTCTAAGAACAGCCTGGGCTACACGAGACCCTTTCTCAAAAACGAGACATAGCTCAATTGGCGGAGTATTTGCCTAGCATGTACAAAGCCTGGGTTCATTTCCATCACATACACCGGGCAAGGTGGCAAAGCCCGTAATCCTGGCACTCACACTCAGGAAGTAAAGGCACAAAGATCAGCCCTGCAGGGCAATCCTTAGCGATGTAGTGAGTTCAGTGCTGCCCTGGGCTTCTGAGACCACAACCCACAAAACACAAACAACAAAATAACGCATTAAAAAAAATGTCCAATGAGCTTTAAGACAGTAATAAAAGCATACCCAACATATAAGTCAGAACTAACAGAAGTGTTAAAAAGCATCAGAGTCTCAGAGTGCAGTGTTTTATGATCTAAATATGTATAATAAAAAGTTCACAAAGAGGGTCTGGAGAGACAGCTCAGTGACGAAGAGGACCAAGGTTTAATTCCCAGCACCTACATGGTGGCTTACAACTGTAGCCCGTTTCAGGGGATCTGATGCCCTCTCCTGGCCTCTGTGGGTACCACGGCATTCATTCATGTGGTATATGGACACGTATGCAAACAAAACACCCAGACACATTTTAAAAGCTGAAAAAGAAGAGTGAGCATTGGACAGAAAATTTGCATTTGAACAATGACTACAGCTTCCATGACAAAGAGGTATGAGAAGCTCCGCAATCCATGTAAAGTGACAAACTTGAAGAGCTGAAGGGAAACTTGTCAACGCAGACTTCTGTACTGAGACAGATTCCCTTGAATGGCAGAGGTGAATAGAATACGAAATGACTGTCAGCAAAGTCTGGAAGACTGTCATCAGTGACTGCAGGAAACAAAGTGAGGGGCTCTATAGGCTGTGGGGAAGGAATCAGGTGGGAGTTGGAAAGAAAACGTGGGAAAACAAAACAACAGGATCCTTTTCCAGTTTTTAAAAAAGAAAACCATTTCAAGCAAAAATGATAACCCAGTAAGGTCAGAGTCATAACATAGGCACAATAAACAGAACTAAAAATCAGAGAATGGAAAACAGGAATTTTCACAGTTATGTAGTTACTTTTCCCTGACAAGTTGCTTTCAGCTAGAAAGGAGGAGGGGACACACCCACCCACCCACCCACCCACCCACACATACACACACACACACACACACACACATAACCCTAACACCCTAACACAATTTGGAACAAACTTCTAATTTAAAGAAATCTTCATTTTAATCTAGGGTAACTACAAACACAAACACACACAAAATAAATACAAGCACTGGCAATTCACAAAAAAAGAGAATCAAATACCCAAAATATTACCTCAGAATTACCAACAGAGGAACAAACTTGCTCTCTCCCAATCACCCCCCCCAACCAGAAGGAACAGATGAAAATTACACCTAACTATATCAACACGTATATAAAAAGTGACTTAACCAGAGACTCCAGTTCCGAGGCAGAGATTGTCAGAGTGGATACGGAAATGCTGTCTATGAGAAGGGACCTGGGGGAAGAGTGACATGCAGCTGAATGCTAAAGGCACCAAGTTTCATTTAGGAAGAAGTTTTTGAGAACTACTATACAGCTGGATAGCTACGTTCAGTAAGAACAGACAGCGGCTAAAAGTGAAATTCAGGTGTCTCACCACATGTATTAGCTGCATTTTTGTGGCTGTGATAAAACACCATGACCAAGGCAATTTATAGAAGGGTGTGTTTTGGGCTTACATTTCGTAACGGTGGGGGCAGCAGACACAGTGGCTGGAGCTGGAAACTGAGAGCTCGTATCTCAAGCCACAGACAGAAAACAGACAGTGCACTGGACACTGGAAACCAGGCATGACTTTTGAAACCTCACCTCCAGCCAGGCCACACCCCTAAGCCCTTCCAAACAGTGTCACCAACTGAGGACCAAGTATTCAGATGCTTAAAAACATGGCGGGCATCTCACTCAAGCTACCACACCACAGAAAAAGGTAATGGATATATTAGCTTGATCTTATCATCCCACATAAACCATCTCATTGTGACCCACGAAGACAGCCAATTAAGATTTCTTGACTTAAAATGTCCACGGTGAAAGTCTTCAGGAAAGAAACAGCTTAAATCCTCAAGGAGGCAGCGTATAGCAGCACATGCCTGCAGTCCTGGCTACTCAGGAGGCCAGGCCGGTCAAGGTCAATGGAGCCCTTAAGTTCAAGAGCAGCCTGGGACACCGCAGAACCTGATCTCAAAAACTCCAAATCAAAACAAAAAGAAATTCAAAGAACTAAAGAAAATCTATAAAATTGTGATGCTAAAGAAAAAACAAAAAATCAAACCTATCTCTTTTACATAACTGATAGATCAAAGAGACCACCAGACATCACCAAACATAGCAAACACAGTAAGACGACATATCTGAACTACACTGTCCATCGACACACTTCACCTGACAAGTAGAAACACCACACTCAACAGAAAGTCAAGCACTTACTGTGAGAGACCTCCGGGGAAGAAAACCTACACAATTAGTGCTAAGAGAAACAGCCCGTTTATAGGAAGGCGCTCCCAAGGAATGACCCTTCCGAGCAAGCCTGTAGAAGAGCAGGCCTCACAGTTGCAGCCAGTCATCGTCAGCCCTGAAGGGGGACAGAGCACCACAGCATGGGCAGCATGATGTGGCCAGAAGGGGACAGAGCCTCCGCTTCTTCAAATCCCCAGGAACGGCCCAGGAGAGATGGCCACTATGTAGAAAATGGCAGGGCCCTTCAGTTTATGAAAAGAAAAGGGGTTTCAGGGGAATGAACAAGCTTCACATGACGACCTGGCCTGTGTCCAAAGAGCATGGAGGCAGTGCTCGTTAGGGCCAGAGACTAACCCTGGCGCTGCAAAGGGAAGGGGCTACAAGGTCACAGCGTGCTTTCTTACCAACTGTCCCCAGGGCTCTCTCTGCTCAGAGCTGCAGAAAACATGGCCTGACCTCTGGGAAGGAGAAGGTGGCAGCTGAAGGGTCTGTCCGTAACTAACAATATTCATCTGCTTATGCAGCAAGTGCTGATAAAAGTAAACAAATATTCTGTTTGGTATACAGAAGGGAACCCTGGAAGACTGTATAAGAAATAATTCATGAGGCCATCCATCTGTGGTTAGTGCTTGGCAAGGGAGAAAGGAGAGGCAGGAGGAGCAAAGACATTACTGTATTTGTAACTATTTTCAAAGATGAGAATGAATTATTTATCTACACTAATCAGCCAAGTAAATTAATAAAACAATGTATAAGAATATGAACCAAAAGATACTATACTTCAAGTACCTTGGAAACAAATGTGATCCATAGCATTTTGTTCTAAGGAAATGAATCAATGGTTCATATTCTTTGTGTTCAACACAATGTTGAACGCAAAGATTCAATGTTCAATCTTTGTGTTCAACAGAACACAAAGATTCTGTTCAATCTCAGAGAAATCCATCATTGAGCAGGTTGTACTAATGCGTAAGCATTTGGGAAAATACACACACACACACACACACACACACACCACACACACCCCTAATAATTAACAAAAAAAGAAGCCATGTATTTAAAAAAGAGCAATGGGGTGGGTGGGAGGGGTGGAGGGAAGAAAGGGAAGGGAAAAGGATATGATTATATTATTATTATTATATTATAACCTCATCAGAATAGTAATTTTTACCAATAGATACGATGGGTATCCACGAACAGAGTGCAAGTTAAAATGATGCTGTTGGATTCTTAGTGACAAGCAGACGGTGAGGAAAGGCCAGGGGAGAACCATGGAGTGCAGAGCAGGACAGACACTGTTCTGGGTTATGGGACTGTAGATACATGTACCTTCCTTTCTGGATCGTCTAGATTTTCTAAAGAAAACACTGCTTTCTGTAACGAAAGCAGTTTGAAACTTATTTTTTAAAATCAAAGGAAACCTTTCATCTCCTCCTTAATCTGTTCAATGAGGTCTTTTCTCGCCGAGGGGCAGACGGCAGACACTACTCACCAGCTGTCTGTGTGCTGCTTGGGCTTCTTCTGCAGCAGAGGGCTGAGTGCTGTGGGGCCTTGTCCTCCTGGGCGTGGCGCGTTCCTCTGGCTTCTCCGGGGGTGCTGAAGACACTGCAGGAGGCACAGCCCGGTGCTGCCCCTCAGCTGTTCTGTCTGCAGACTTCACTCTCCTCTTCAGGTCATCCTCAGAGCTGTCAGGCTCGCTGCTGACGGGCTTCGGCTTTTGCCTGGGCTGCGAAGGAAACAGCAGTGCTGTTTAGAAAACTCAAATCTTTAATTCTTTGGTGTCAGGGAACTACAAAATCCCCATTTCTCATTTATAAACATCAGAACTCAACATAACATCTAGAAGACAGCATGGTTAGAATGGCACCTAATTCTCTCTGCCCTTGAAAACCACAAACTGAACACATCCAAATGAAATAGAAACTGACTGGGTAAAGAGACATCTGTGAATTCTTTCATAACATTTCAGAAACAAAAATGTTTCTCCTGGCTGGAGTGACAGCACAACAGGGAAAGGCACTTGCCACGAAGGCTAATGGTCTGAGTTCAATCCCTAAGACCCGTATGGTGGAAGAGGGACTCTGACAAGTTGTCCTCTGACCTCCAAACACAGCTTCATGCACTTGTCCACATACATACACACACAAATACATACACACACACATACATACACACATACACAAAATAAACGAATAGAACTTTTTTAAACTTCTTTTATTATAAAAGTAATTTCTAAGATGTTCATGTATGAAAAAATACTGCTATGGGACATTTTTGCATCTACATCTATTTGCATCTACTTCCGCAAAATACACAGTATCTTATGAATAAAGATAGAAGAAGGAACCCTGCCACATACCTTCTTTGTACTGTTCTTGATAGAATCTGTTCCACTTGCTTCGCTTTCAGAAGGGTTCACACTGTGTCAAACAACAAGCCATCAGTATCTTGTACATAATGTTATCTATACGTTGCTTCCGCATGAGAACAAGCTGAGCGTTCCTATTACATTCAGATGGACCACGGGCAGGTGTGACGCCTTTCTAGATCTTCTGCCCATCTCCCACATCTGCTCACATCAGTTTTTCCTAGGCAAGCGAGTCATCTAATGGAGTCGAGACTGAGAACTGCACTTCATCCAAGGCACTGGTCCCAACTCTGTGGGAACATCACTGGGCCCATAGCTGGGACAATGTCTCCTGCGTGGAGAAGATGGAAGACCCTGTGCTAATTGGGAGCCTTAGGCAGGTTGACACAGGCAGGCTGGTAAGTGGTAGCTTTAGCTGGTAAGCTAAAGCTAGAGGCATCACATCCAACAGAAAGGGCCTCAGAAGCAGGGCCTCTCCATGACAGACCAGCTAACCAGGAGGCGAGGGAGGGAGGGAAGGAGAGAGGGTAAAACAGAAGGAGACATCCGAGAACAAAACAGCTGAACACCTTAGGGAGAAGGTGTCTCTGAGGCCTGCTGGTGTTCTGGGACATGCGAAACTCTCCCCACAGCCCCTCCTGCCCTGGCTTTTTTTGTATTTACATGCAAACCCCACCTTACTTTCCTAAGGGCTTCCTTTGGTGGCAGTACCATTCACCCCATCGAGCAATCTGCTGACCCCAAAGCAATCCCACAGCTGCCCGATGGCGACTCTTCTCCAGCATCAAGACCTCCTGGGGTGCTTCTTGACTATGCCTCAAACCATCCACTGCCTCTCATCTCTGACACAACCACCCACCTTCCCCACCCCAGCCATGAAATGCCCCTCTCTCCCCCACCCCCATAAAAGACTGGCTATAGTCCCAGTGCTGACTAGAGGAAGACAGAAGGATTCCGGGGACTCCTGGCCAGCAAGTCTAGCTGAATTCATGAGGTCCAGGTTCAGTTAAGAGACTATGTTTCACGAAAACAAGGTAGAAAGTGATCCGTGAAGACACCCAGGGTCATCCTCTGACCTCCATGTCTCTCTCTCACCGCACAGACAGAGAGACAGAGAGAGCTTAAGAAACTTATAGTTTTCACATATATCATCAACTACAACAGATAAAAAGGAAGACTCTGTTTATAATAACTACCAAACAAACAAAAATATTGATAACTTTGGAATAAACCCAAGAAAGATTAAAAATCTAAATAACAATTTCATAACCTAGGATGTCACTAAAGGATACAGGGCCCTTGAGCCCATGAATACACATTGGCTCATCAACACAGACACCTAATCCCTTAGATTCACTTAAAGCGATAACCCAACCAAAGAGACAGCATGCTTAGATAATTAGGTGGTAATTACAATTATACGTAATAAAAATTATAGAAAATTACGTTTTCACGCACCAGTTCTTTTGAGGAAAATCATAACAAGCTGGCTCAAAAGATGCTGTAATGACGTAAGTTTTCTTAGCATCTATAAAAACAACTGCTTAAGGGCTAGAGACAGCTCAGCAGTCGTGAGCAACTTGCTCTTCTGAGCACCTGAGTTCAGTCCCAAACATCCATGTCAGGTGACCCACAACCACCTGTAACTCTGGTTCCAGGGGACCTGACACCTCTGGATTCCTTGGGCACCTGTGCTCACCTGCACACACCCACACATAAGATAAGCAAATGTAACCCCCCCCACACACACACATAAGATAAGCAAATGTAACCCCCCCCACACACACACAACAAGCAAACAAATGGAAACCCCCAGCTGCTTGCGATGGAGCCGTACTTTCTGCTCTCTCTTCCTCCAAGAGTGGCCGGAGAGGCGGAGGCCCCACGGTGCTTGGACAGTTCCTCTTCAACCTCTATAGCAGTGCTGTGCAGAGGAGGGTCTACAAAAACAGCAAATGAAAACTGACTGTCTGATTGTTCAGTTATATCCCCTGGTGCCAGGACACAAGGCAATCCTTGTTTAAACGGCCAACAAAGTCAGAGTTGGCTACACAGGCTACTTCCAAATACTTAATATCAACCTCAGTAACAGGAAACCTTACTGACAATTAAAAAAAAAAAAAAGCAAGCAAACAAACAAAAACAACAAAAAACCATGTTTTCAGGGGCTGGAGAGGTGGCCCAGGGGTGGAGGCCCACTGCTGTTGTTGGGGATGTGGCTTGGGTCCCAGAATCCACATGGCGGCTCACAATCTTCTTAACTCTTATTCCAGGACACCCAATGCCCTCTTCTGGCCTCCATGGCCACCAAGCGTGTACATGGTCCAGACATACATGCGCGTAAAACACTTATGCACATAGAACAAACCTAAACAAGTTTTTAAAGACGTGTCTTCAAATTATTTATCTGTATTCTTATGTGCAGTAATAGAAATGTTGTCATAACACGAGATGAACGTGGATAAGGATCCTAACATGCTGTTCCCTCACCGCCATGCATTATCAGAGTTGCAGGCTACCGTGTCAGCCAGTAAGTGTTCCGGGCGCCCCCCTCTGACTTCATAACTTACAAAGTGCCAAGCCTTTAGAGGGCAATGGACATGAGCATGAATGCCCCTGCAGGGAAGGGGCCTGTCCTCTCTCACTCCCCTTCCAGTCACATTCACCTGGACTCCAAGAGCCTTTAGACTAGAGCAACAAGTGGACCCAAATGAAGACATAGGAGAGCACATGCCTTAGCAGAAAGGCGGGGAGGGAGGTGCTAAGGCTGCTCCCACTGGCTGGAGAAAGACAGTGACAGGACACGGCAGGGGTGTTTTGGCAAAGCAATAGTGACCCTGACTTAGACAGCAAGCACCTTCCTCTTTCATGGGGTTCCCAGAGTTACTGATTCACAGAGTGGTTGCCAGGGGCTGGGGTGTGAGAACAGGGAGCTGTGTAAAGGCTACACAGTCCGAGTTAAGGACGCTAAGAGGGTTCTGGAGAGGAATGGTGAGAGGTGGCCCACCTTCACCTTCAGCAATGTGAGCAGGACTATCTGCCACAGAACTGCTCATTCAAAATCGGTAACAGAGTGAGTTCCAGGACAGCCAGCGCTACAGAGAGACCCTGCCTCCAAAACCAAATAAACAGATAGACAGTAAATTTTATGTCCTGGTACTCTGTCTGTATAAGACACCACAATGGGACATTATTTTATACTCACTACACTAGCTAGAATAAAATGTACCAATAGAATAGTAGTATCAGAGTTGCTATTGGCTCAGCAATTCTCCTAGTGGTATGTCTCAGGGAGCTCAATAAGTGTCCACACACCCACTCACCGACACCTTCCCCCACGCACGCGCACACACACACACACACATATGCAAAAAGAAAACTTGAGCATGAATGTTCATAGCAGAACTATGATCAAGACAAAGAGAACGCAGAGCCAACGGAGCATTATTGAGCCATAAAATTTAAGGAGGAATCGAACACATGCTTCAACCTTGAAAATGTGATGCTAAGTCACAGAAGCCCCGAGAACATGATTCTAGACAAATCTATAGACACTGGAAGTAATTGTATGGTGTCCAAGGATCAGAGGATGGGAAAGGGGGCTGGCTGGGGTCAGGCTTCTTCTAGGCTAAAACTCTTCTGGAATTAGATAAGGGAGCTGACGGCACAACTCTCATTATGTGAGCACTGCTGTTTCCACACCATGAACGGGGACTTAGAACACTGACCAAAGAATTCATAAGGTTCCTCTTCTTCCTCCATTTCTCCCAGGATGCTCGAGACATCAGAATTGTTAGGGAAGGCAAACACATCGTTGGGTTTGTGCTTTTGATCAGCTTTCTGAAAGTGAATAAAACCAGTCACTGAAACAGCACCCGTCAAGTTTGTGGCACTCATCTCTCGAGGACCCTCTAGCTAGTCCTACAGACACCTGTGCAGCCACCGGGTGCTTTCTGAACCTCAGACCACTCTGATGATCAAAGGCAGGGATGGGTAAGCTGTTTCTCCAGAGGCCAGAGAGTAGATACCTGGGCCCTGTAGGACATTAGACTTCTGTACCATTATACACGAAAGCAGCTATTGACAAGACAGGTGGGAATGAACATGGCCATGCTTCAATACAGCTTGACTTCTGGGCTCTGAAATTTCGTATCATTTTCATACAGTATCTTCATTCTGGGCCAGCTTTGCTTTTTCTTTTCTTTTACTGAGACAGGTTTCACTGTGTATTCCAGCCTAGCCTTTAACTCAATTACAGAAGTTCTCCTAAGTGCCAGGATTACAAATAGGTGTGACCCATCCTGTCCAGCTTATTTAAATCATTTTAAAATGCAAACAAAACAGAATAAAAGAGCATTTGGTTAAAAACAATAAACCAAAACAAATGGCAGGTACATTTGGCCCACAGGGTATCATTTACCTAACTACTTGCAATAGGGTATGATCCTACTTGAAATGCTATGATCCCCTTTCCAGAAAAAGGGTACATGCTCAAAAGCTCATAAGCAGTTTTGACTACACAGGGGGTTAGAGCCTGCATCCTGCAGGAGAGAGACTGTGGCTTCCAGTTCAATACACAGATTAAACCCTAAACCCCAGTAAAAGAGCAAAAGGAGAAAATCTTCTACAGTAGCTTACAAAATACAAGAGGATGCTACTATTTACAGGTAAGAAAAGTCTGGAAGCTAGAAAGGATATGCGGTAACACTAGCAAACAAAACTCCGGCGAGTCTCAGGAAAGGCCTCTTTCACAGGGTGCTATCTGGAGAGAAGTCAAGAAAGAGCAGGAGGTTTGCCTTCAAGCCAAAGAAACCCGATCACATGCAGGGCAAACGCTCCCAGAGGGAGGTCCTGAAAGCCGAGAAAAACCACTCTAGTTCCAACAAGGCTGGAAAGGGACTATTGCCCAAGAAATCCCCTCAGGGCACAGAGGATTTTAGCTACTCTGAGCAGTGGTGGGCAGGAAAGCTGAGCTAGCTTACCAGAAGGCATGAAGGAGCATCAGCCAAGGATAGAGTCAGGGCAGTAGCGTGCCTAAGATGGAGAAAGCCAGGGACACAGAAGGGGGCCGAAAGCACTCTGAAAAGCTAGCCCTAAACTTGAAAAAGCAAACACCCTCATCTCTCTAGCTTGGGATGGCCAAGGGATGTTTTGGAATTAGCAATCAGGAAGGTTAAACAAATGTACTTGCCTTTAACATAAATTTCCCGAAGAAAAATAAAGCTATGATGGGGACAAAGAGGAATACCACAAGCCCAATGCAGGTGTTACAAGCTGTAGCACGAGCCGGGTCTGATGGTGCATGCCTTGTAATCCCAGCACTCAGGGAGGCAGAGGCAAATGGATCTCTAGGAATTTGAAGCCAGCCTGGTTTACAAAGGACAGCCAAGGCTACACAGAGAGAACCTGTCTCGAAAACAAAACAAGCAAAAAAAAAAAAAAAAAAAAAAAAGACTAGCACAGAGAAATTGCTATAAGGGAAAAATGTCAATATAGAACATTACACAACTTTTACATGATGTCCAATATTTGAATAAAATTAATGTCAAGCTAGGCTCAGAAAAGAAAAAAAATGGTTCTAAAATGTTAAGTTCCTTTTCTCCATCATACTGAATAAAGCACTTTTTAAAGCTACTATTTAAAAAAAAAAAATTTAGAAAGTGTGTGGAGCCTGGTGGGGTGGTACACACACACCTGTAATCCCAGCACTCAGGAAGCAGAGGCAGGTGGATCCCTATGAGTTCAAGGTCAGCCTGGCCTACAGATGAGTGCCAAGACAGTCAAGACTACACAGAGAAACCCTGTCTGGGAGGGAGGGGGAATTGTCAAGGGAAGTTACAAAAATGTGATTCCCACAAAATGACAGTTTTGTTTTCAATCATATTAACAAACATTACTTACGTGTTTGCTGGAATGTGCTCTTTTCAAAGCGCTCTTTGTACGTACTGCACTGCTAAAACACAGACAACAAAATTACAAAAGGGAAGCTAGAAAACATTTGGACAACCAGGGAAAAGAAAGCAAAAGCTGAGATTCTTCCCAGGTGCTCCTTCCCAGGCTTCCCAAGCTATCTTCTTTAGTGATCACCCAGCAGAGCTGAAGCTGTGGGAGCCCACCACTTAAGGAGCAGGACTGGGGCTGGGGGCCCTTATCACTCTGTAAATCATCTCAGTTGTGTGTGTACTAGGTTACAGAAATAAAAGGTTTACTTCTGCACCTTCCTGTGAGTTGGCAATAAAATGCTTTTAAAAGGATGCGCCAGATACAGAATTTTCACAAGGCTTTTTCGTCCGTGCACCGCGTGGGTACCCCTGTGTGCTCTGGGATGTGGAACATCACTACTGTGAGCCAAAAAAAGCAGTTTAGAGCGCTGGTTCTCAAATTTCAGCTGACTTCCCAGCCGCCTGAGAGGCTTGGGCAGGGCTGCAGGCCAATGGCACACTTGTCCGGAACTGAAGAGGGGAGAGGCTGAACGTTGCTGGTCCGCCTAGGTAGCTCCCAGCATAGGACAGCCCAGAAACTCTGGGCTGGGGCTGAGATTCCCCATTTCTAACCAGTTCCCTACTTTAGCACATGCTCAAGCCTGGAGAGCTGTTTTATGTAACTGGCAGACTGCAATTCTGAAAGGTCCCACAAAGCAGAAGTAGGAATGAAAACCAGGCTGAATAAGCTGCTCAGCCTCAACTCCTTCCATCTGTCTCTTGTCTGTGCTCCAAATAATACAGAGAAATTTCCTTCCGGCTTTGGGCTGGGGAACTGGAGCAGATTCCAAACGACAGAGCTCCCTAAGATAACCAGTTATAGTCTGTTGTGTGCACCTGTGACCTTCAGGTCTGGATGAGGGAAAGGTTTCAAAGCCTCAAACCTCAAGATGTTGAAACAACAAAAACACTGACCTAGCAAATCAGGTTTTAAGTTCCTTTCCCTTGCCTTCTTCCTTTCTTTCCCTCTCCCCCTTCCTCTTTGCCCACCGCCTTCTCTCTTTCAGCAAGGTCTCAGGTAGCCCGCATTGGTCTTGGATTCACTATGTAGCCAACGGGGCCTCTGCATGTCTGAGCCTCCTGTCTTTCCGAAGTTCTAGGATCACAGACCCGAGCCATGACACCAAGAGTTCTCCTTTTCTCTTTTTTAAAGGAGCTGTGCATGCCCACGCCTTTAATCCCAACACGTGGGAGGCAGAGGCTGGTGGATCTCTGAGTTAACGGCCAGCTGGTCTACAGAGTCCCAGGACAGCCAGGGCTACACCGAGAAACCCTGTCTCAAAAAACCAAAAAAATTAAAAGCACGTACCACTATACCCTGTTAAGCTCCTTTCCCCTAGTCACTATATTTCTTGTTAAATCTTCCTCCTCATGGCTCACCGAGTGTGGATTCCCCCACCATCTGCGTCCTGTGGTACCTGCAAACACCATCTCCCATAGGCAATCTTCCCACAGAAGACCTACCCAGAGACCGACCTTTCCACCAAGATCCCTGCCAGGCTTTGGATACGCGCCAGACACTCCAGAATGCTCTAACCAGCCTTTCAGAGTTTAGCGACCTGTTCAGATGTATTTCTCTTCGTAAATAAGGCGTCTGAAGCACGCTGAAGGTCCTTTAGGCATTCAGGCCATCAACCCAAGACCTAAACAAGCGGCTGCCTGAGATATGGTTTAGGCTTCAGGGTCCGTGTTTTCTACTACGAAAACAGCTTGGTCTTGGAAATAAAAAGCAATGACGACCAACCAGGGAGGATTACTGTTAAATATCTGCTTGTCACAAGAAGCAACGCGGTGTGAGTTCCTCTCCCACCCAGCTTGAGCCCCGGGACTGTATCCCCATCCCGAGGCCGTGTCGGAGAGTTGGCGAGTCTCTGGGACAAGCTGAGGCCGTCCCGAACGGAGTGCGGGGCGGCAGCACTTACCCCGGGCTCTCCGGGGACCCCGGACCCTCAGAGTGTCTCAAGCTTTTCCGAGCCACCATCCTACCGTTCCCAAAGCCAAAACTCGCGCCGAGCCGGCCTTGCCCAGACCAACCAATCAGAACCTAGCACTCTGTGCCCCGCCTCTTCCGGGGCGGGCCCAGCCAGAGCGCTTCCTGGACGAGAGCATAACCGAGAAACGAGCCTGGATAACCAGCCTGCAGCGGAGCGGAGTCCCAAGCCGTCGGTTCATCTGCTCCGGGGCTGCCCTCCCGCCCGAAATCCGCACCGGTGTTTTCGAAATTTAGAACTCCCCGGCCTCCTGGGCGGAGAAATGACCCGGAGCTGGTGTGGGTGTGGGTGGACCCGAAGTAGCCGCCGGCGGATCTGAACTCCTGCGCTTCCGGGCGGCTTTTTTTTTTTTTTTTTTTTTTTTTTGCTGGTTGATGGACAGCCGTCAAGTTCCTTGCATTGAGAAATGCGGCTTTTAGTTTCCTGTAGCAGCTCACTGTTGGACTTGACGCGGTATTTGTCCTCCCTTCCAGGATCATCCTTTGTAAACCGGGAGGGTGCCTTCTGGATCCATACTCACGATTCTCTTTAAAAATTTCTTGTGGTGCAAAAGAACGAAAAATTAAATGCATCAAAGATCTAAGAGCTAAAACGGCGAAACTCAAGAAAACTGAGTCAAAACGTTGGACTTGGCAGTGATTTTTTTTGTAAGGTTTATTTTATGTGTTTGAATGTTTTGCATCTATTTGCACGGCAGGTGTGTGCCCGGGCCCTGTGGAGGTCAGAAGAGGGCATCGGATACCCTGAAACTGGACTTCCAGATGGTTGGAATTGGGACTCGAATCCCAGGTCTTCAGCAAGAGGCTCCAAAGGCCCATCTCTCCAGCCCTACAGTAATTTCTTGATTAACCTAAAGCACAGTGGCAATAAGGAGGGCTAGATATGGAGACATATAGATGGTTATGCAAAAAGGTGGATGTGTTTAACTCCACCAAACCACACGCTTAAAAATAATTAGAATGAAGAAATGCAATGTCCCAATTTTATGTTATGTATTTTATCACAAAATATGCTTACACCAGGTGGTGGTGCAGGCCAGCAAAGGGCAGTCATCTCTTGAGTTCCAGGCCAGCCTGGTCTACAGAGCGAGTTCCAGGACAACCAGGACTTACTGAATTAGAACATAAAAAGTTATAGTTCTCAGGCTCTAACATGAATAGTGCCCTCTTCCCAATCGTAACTGTCCTTTAAATTTTTTAAAGCATTTTTATGCTTTGCAGCTTCGATACGCCCCTATGTATAATCATTGCGTATTTCTATCTCTATAGATAACATTTGGTAGGTACTCTGCAAGCACCCTTCCCGAAGCCAAAATTTTAAAGTGTCCACCTCTGCGTGTGGCTGTAGTTCCTTCATACTGCCTTTGGAATTCATTAGCTGTTTGTATCATTTTTATGCTCTCGTGCTGTGGATGCATGAGTTCTTTCCCTTTGCTATTCCCAACAGCGCATCGCTGCACGTTCTTGTGCGTGTCTTCCAGGGCACATATGTAGGGACAGCATCAGTAGAGAGACCACCGTGTAAGATATGGATACGGTCAGCTTTTCATGATTCCAGGTTTTGTTCATTACTTTGTAAACTGTAGACTATTTTAGTCAGCCCTTGGCTCCTCATCTTTGATAAGTTTAGAGGGTTTTCTGTCACCTATTTACTGAGATGAAATGTTTGTGTTTTATGATTTGCACTTCCCTCAAGCAAACAAATCATCTGCTCCGTGTGTCTAGGTCATTCCTGTTTCCTCTTCCGTGAAATGTGTGTTCACAACTACCCAGAAACTATCTGGGTGACAGAAATCATCTGCCAAAGGAGGAAAAATCATCTTGAGGCTATGGAAGGAAGTTCCCAGTGAATGGGTAGAAATGAGCTTCCTGGAACTACTGAAAACTGCCCTGTTAGGAAATGTGCACCTGTAGAGGTTACACGCGGGTCCACGCGGGAGGAAAGGGGGCAGAGGACACAGATGGAGATAGTGGTGTTGCCTCAGTACAGGGTGACTTTAATGACATCTGAGAGCAGGTTATTGTAGGACACGGTGTTATAATGATGATTAAGGCCATGCAGCATATTTGATACAAGGAGATTTGTTGTGGGAAAGGGGAGGGGGAGAAAGGGCAAAGGAGAGAGAAGGGTGCCCATGGCAGAGAGAGAAATAGAGACAGAGACTCAAATGGAAAGAGACAGAGAGTAAGAGAGAAAGAGCTGGGGAGGTTAGTGGGGTCTTTTTATCAGGCATACACCTGGCGGCGCACCTGGACTTGGCAGCAGGTGATGATGTCAGAGGTTGTTAGGACCCTGAAAGGCAGGCTAGTGGGACCTCCTGTACATTAACATATGGGTTATGGAGATTTAAATCATATATATTCATGTTTAGAAAATTTGAAGAAAAAGCTATTGTTATTATAATACAAAGGAAAATAAGTGGACTCTCCTAGTGCCTGCTTATTAATTCTAACACTTAAGAGATGGAGGCAGAAGAATCTCAAGCCCTATGCCAGCCTGAGCTACATAACAAGAGTGTTTCAATAATTAAAACCAGCAAGGCGTGGTGGGCACATCTTCAATGCCAGCACGAGGGAGGCAGAGGCAGGTGGATCTCTTTGAATTCAAGACCAAACTTATCTAAATAGTGAGTTCCAGGTCACCAAATACCAGCAATAAGAAAGAAAGAAAAGAAAGAGAGAGAGAGAAAGAAAGAAAAGGAAAAGAAGGAAGGAAAGAAAGAAAACAACAAAATCCCAAGCCAATCAAAAAAAAAAAAAAAGTGAAACAACAACAAAAGAAATAAATCACCATAAAACCCCTCAAATGCTTGGGAAAATTGACTGGGGTTTGGGGCAGGGCATATTTCCCTATGAAAACCCATCTTTCCTGGGAAGTAATTTGATGTAGACGTAGGTCTGTATTCTGAATTTGTATTGGATGTTTAAAAGGGGCTATTGTTATTTCCGCTTTAGGACTATGAGGACTATCCCAACACTGGGATCCCAGGAAGTACAAGGAAGGGCTTAGCTTTTTCTCTAGGGAGCATTTTTTCGAGGGAGCATTGTTCCTGTTCAGCAGTGTCCACCAGAGGGCAGAAAGAGAAAGGGACTAGGGGCTTCCCACTGTAACCGGAGACCTGACAGTCTTGAATGTCAGTTTGAGATTAAAGGCTGCTGGTACCTGACTCCTGTCTCCCCTTTACAAGAATGCTATTCTTTCATAGTTTATGAAAGTGTTCCTGCCACTACCCCTTTAGAACAGTTTGCTTTCCTTCCTTCATTTCATTTTATATATTTTATTACTTTATTTATGGGGTCTAATATAGCCCATGCTGGCCTTGACCTCACCATGTAGCTGAAGATGACATGTTAGAGGCCAATCCTCTGGCCTCTAACCTCCCAAGTTCTGAGATTACAGACATGGAGCACCATGCCAGGCTCAGGGTCTGGTCTTATACCATGGAACGGAAGAGAAGACCTGAAAATTTCCTGGTCTGTTATTTACCTTCCTACAACACTCATTCAACATTGGGTAGACACTAAATTTCCAGTCTCACAAATAAAGGTCATTATCTGTTTCAAACAGACCAGCCGCTGAACCGTGTGTAGCTATGACGCTGCAAAACAAACTGCAATCCCCAGGAGGGCAAGGGAGGGAGGCCCACATGCCCTCACTTATTTCCTTTAAGAGGCAAGGAAGCGGTAGCCCTCGGTGTCTTTTAAAATTAGAGGGCAAAAACATTTTTCCATTACACCCAACAGCCGGGATAGATTCCTTCAGGCGTCACATGCTTTCCAACAGTCCCTTGGCTCCCTCACCCGAGCACTAAACTTACTCACTGTGTAACTAATATTGGCCTGCTTTTGCCAGACCTGACTGGCACTGTGCCAATCCACAGGGCCAGATTAGTCAGGCCAGCACCTCATGAGTTAGCAGTCTCACGTGCTTCAGATTCCATTCCCAGTGCCCTGAAGGGTTGGGAGCCACTGCAAACGGAGCCCTGGTGGGAGGGAGCAACTCTCCACTCAAATCCAGGGTTTCTCTAGCCTCAGAGTAGTGTAGGCTGCTTACCAGTTTAGGACCCTTTTATTATCAGCCAAACAGGTATAAAAGAATCAAGAAAGGTCAAAAGACAAAAAGGGAAAAACAAAATGAAAGGACAAGACTTCCTTAGGGAAATAAGAAAAAAAAAAAAAAAAAGCAAAGAATAATAAGGATTAAAAAAAAAATCTCGACAGCAGAAGGGCCTCCACAGTGCTTCAGCAAACTATGGTCAGAACTTTCTGGGCCAGGTGGGGGGGGGGGAGGAGGGAGTAGCTTGCCTAGCATCTGCAAGGCCCAGGTTCAATCCCCAGCACTTCAAAAGAAAACGTCACTTAGTGGGAAATAAAATCTTTTCAAAAACCTTGCTCACTGTGACATGGCTCTCAATCAGCCTGAGAATATGCACAGTCGCAGAGCTGGCTCAGGTCAAACAGCTCCTGGCAATTTCCCTCATTAATTCTTCCTGCAGCCAGGCCTGTGGTGCTCACCTGTAAAGCCAGTACTGGGAAAGCAGAGGACCTTAGGCGGTTCAGAGTGGAGAGCAACAGGCCTCTGATAGACTAAACATGAAAATTACATAAAACTGCTGTTGTTACAGAGTGTGTCAGCAAGGGCCACACAGGGGACACGGTGTGCGGCTAAGGCTAGTGTAACTGTCTTGGAAAAAGATGGCTGCTGCCCTCCTTGACCAGCGGGCATGAAAGATGGAGAGAAGCAGCCAGGTTTGATAGATTATTATGTATCAATACCACCTGGTAGGTGTGCCTGCCTAGGGCTGGGCCTAAACTTTTCCCAAAAAGGCACAGCTTCGTTATTTGGGAGACTTCCTAGGGCCAGTGAGCTGTCACGGAGCAGTAGGAGCGGTTACGGGACACGTTAGAGTCAGAAGCGCACGTCCTTCTGGTTGGCACATTTACCTAATGCAGAATGTGAGCAAACTGGCTTCCTCCTGTGCTTCACACGTGCCATCCATACCTTGTGCCCGCCTACCCCTGTGGCAGGGCACCGCTGCCATGGTTACCCCACCACACTCCCTTCTCCCTCCCTTCCTGCATGTGAAGCAGGAAGCTGGTCAGAGTTGTCCAGAAGGAACCCCAGCAGCCCGACGGTATTGGGCAAGGGTGATTCTTGATCTGTGAAATCTGCCAGTCAGAAGTATTTCCCTTCTGTTAAAAAATATCATCACAAAAGAGCTGCTAAGAGCTCCTATGCAAAATGTGCTGGGGGTAGGGTAGGGGGAAGAGGGTTCTACTTTAGGCCAAAGACAGAACATTTCACCATTTAAGAATCCGATACAGAAACAAAATCCATCTGCCACAGCTTCCCTGGGGGGGCTTCCCGGGAAGACACGGCTCGGTTGGTAAAATGATCACTTTGTGAGCATGAGGCTGTGAACCTGCAGCACCACATCAAAAACTCAGCTTGGCGGTGTGCGTAATAATGTGGTGCTTATAACCCCAGCATGCGTGTAATCTCACAGATCTGGGTTGGTGGAGACTAGTAGATCTGCAGACATTCTAGGCCAGCCATTCCAGCCTGCTTGGTGAGACCCAGGTCCCTGAGTTTGACCTCTGGCCTCCATATGCATTTGGATACAAGTGACACACATGTATGTACACACACACACACATTTCTTTTCAAACATGTCAAGTTATAAAAGGGTTAATCCAAAAAGAAAAAAGCTAGATTGGTTTTTAGACTGAATATATCAACAATGAATATGGTAGGCCGGTTTTGCAATTGCCGCTGCTCAAAGAGAAGTCATGTATTTTCGCACTTAGTCTAGGCAGGCTGTGGAAGATGACAGGTGGCTCTCCAGGACTCCCATTGGGCTAACATGGCGCCCAGGTTTCTACTCTGTGACACCCTGGGGCTCACGCTGGAAGGACCGCCTTTGACTTGAGGCCTAAAGGCCACCCCCTTACAGTCGGACTCGCAGCTGAGGCCTCTTTCCATAGCCAGTGAGGAAGGGGCTGCAGATTGAAGACGGGGAGGCAGGTTCCAAGCCTGGCAGTTTAGACCTGTAGCCTTCACCAGCCGAGAGGCTAAGGGAATGTCTTCCTTCTTCCACCTGCTCGGCCAGGGGACAGACTGCAGGCTTCTCCACCCACTCTGCTGTGAAAGGAACCAGCAGCCAGAAAGGCCCGGGGGGGACAAAAAAAAAAAAAAAAAAAGCAAATTCCAGAAATTTCCGTTCCTTCAGGTGACAGCATCACTGACAAAACTGAAAGCGGGTGAACAGCCGGGAAGAGTTGGCTGTTCCCGGAGCAGCCTCGGCTGGACGCTCAAGGCTCTGAGCCTCGCACCCCGCGAGGGACCGCAAACAGCCGAGATGGGCACAGAGAGGCTCTCTCCCTGGGCATCTTCACCGTGGACTAATGAGCCAATCTCTCCCCGCCCTCACTTTCTCGCTCATAACTGGGCTTCATCCTGAACAGATAAAGACATGAAAGCACACAGGTGCGCCCCGAGCGTCCTACCCAGTCACCTCGCAGCTGCTCTGTCGCTCATGCCGCCTCACGCAGGTGGGGGAGTCCCACCAGCCATTCCCTCAGCTTAACCAGGGTTCTAGTCCATTCTTCCGCCTAGACAAGCCAATTTTCCTCCTTCCTAAAGCATCACTTTCTCTCCCCCCCCCCCCCAGTCATTCTCACACATGCTATTATCTTCTAGCACGGTGGTTCTTAACCTTCCTAGCTCTGTGACCCTTTAATCCAGTTCCTCATGTTATGGTAACACCCCTCCCCCCGCCCCAACCGTGAAATTATTTTGTTGCCACTTCATCACAGCAATTTTGCTACGCTTATGAATCGTAATTTAAATATCTGATAGGCAGGGTATCTGATATGTGATCCCGCGAAAGGGTCATTCAGCCCCCAAAGAGGTCAAGACCCACAGGCTGAGAATCATTGAGCTAGTAAGCTCCCACCTGAAGGCCAGCTACACCACCTGTATGTGGAATCGGGACCTCTAGCCTGCACGACTCTGTTCAGCTGCCATCAGATTAGCTGATGTCCTTTCTTCACAGAAACAAAACAATACAACAAACAAACAAAACCAGATATCTACTCTTCCTGCCCTGAGATCATGCCTCAACTTCCTCTCCAGGGCTCTGTCCTCCTTATTCTAGTTCCCAGCAAGTTACGGCCCAAACCACTGCTGTTTCTCCTGTGTCCCAACCTTGTTCTGCCTTTCAACAGTATAGGAAGAGCTGCTCCCTCACCTCCGTGAGGGTTTTCCTCTCTTGACTTCCAGGACACGTATCTGGCTTCCACCTTCCTCCACCACAGGCGATCTGTCTCTTCCTGTTTTCTTCCTTAGTTCCCTTTGAAATACCAGGGGCTCCTCAGATCGGATGGAGACCCATTTCTATTTTCTGTCTATCCATGAGCCTCAGGGTCTCTAGGGTTACTCAGATCTAACTCCCTGCTCCAGCTGTGACTGCCAGGCTACTCCTACAGGCTCATCTGCACCCTCAATTGTTTAATAGGATCTTCAAGTGAGAAGAGTTCAAAGCCCAAACTTACTGCCCTCTACATTAGTGGTTCTCGATGCATGGGTCGTGACTCCCTTGGGGCTGAAGGAAGGCCCTTTCACATGGGGTCACATATCAGATAATCTGCATAGGAGATATACATATTATGATCCAAAACAGTAGCAAGATTAGTTATGTAGTAGCAACAAAAATAATTTTATGGTTGGGGTCCTCCACAATGAGGACCTGTATCAATGCTGTGTCGCAGCATTAGGAAGGGTGAGAACCGCTGAGGGGCCCATTAATACAACAGATTTTTGCCTAAATATATATATTTACCTCACATACAGTGGCTGATTCCATCAAGCTGTTGGCTCCCAGTGAATTTGGAATTGCCAAAGTCCTGCATAACTTATTGTTTCTCTCTCTCTGTATAACAGCCCTGGCTGGCCTGGACTCACTTTGTTAAGACAGGCTGGCCTCAAACTCACCGAGATCCACCTGCCTCTGCCTCCCAAGTGCTGGAGCTAAAGGTGTGCACCATCACACCCAGCTATGCATAGCTTTTGCTGCCATAAAAATTTAAACTCAAGTGGTTAGCTCCTGTGTGGTGCAGAAAAATCCATTATCTAGAAAACCCAAGGCCACTGGTACTAAAGCTTAGAGGTGAAACTGCTGTCCTCCAGCAGCCCACATTTCCTCCCGCAGCTCATCCCTGAACCACACAGAAAGCAACAGCAATGTATTCTGTAAGGTTCGGTCTAAGGGCCAGACTGAGACACAGTGTTCTAATTATGTTTGCTTAAAGTCGTATCTGTAACCTGGGGATAAAGGCAGAAACTGGCTAAAGAGACCAGCTAATCCAGCTCATGGCAGCCCTCCATACCTTCTAGTCTATGCAGATCAGAACGGAGAAAGCAAGCCAAAATATTTACTAAATGCCAGCTATCCTTAAGAACAGACTGCCTCTGGGGGCTCAGATATTAAGTGAGGGTGTGTCCTGGCTGGCCTGGAGGGAGGGGCTGACTTGAGCTGCCAGGACTGCAGGGTTGCAGGCTGGACTTGCCTTCCCTTCAGAAGCTGCTCTTCAGTCCTGGCTCCTGGCCCCTGGCTCAGCGTCTATTAGAAGGCCAGCTGTCCTGGCAGTTGCTAAGACACTTAATATGCAGCGAGCCTAGAGGGAAAAAAAAATGCCTTATGGTTAGGCAAGGACACCCTGAAGTCACTTGTCTTTCTGGAGAGGCGAGAGACAGAGCCCATTTGGCTTCTGAGGCGCAGCCTTAGTCTGTGGGAAGAAGAAAGAGTGTCGCAGAGCCAGTGCTGATGTGTTGGTGCCGAACCTCAAAAGAATTAAAAGTGAGCGGGCATGCTATTGCACGCCTGTAGTCCCAGCACTCAGGGAGGCAGAGGTAGGCATATCTCTGTGAGTTCAAGGCCAGCCAGGTTTATAAGCGGAGTCCAGGACAGCCAGGACTACAGAGAAACCCTGACTTGAAAAAAACAAAAACAAAACCCAACAAAGTAGTGTTGCTCAGGGACTGATAGCCGGGATATATCAAGGACTCCCATAGAGCAGTAACACAAAACTCCCCAAACCCAATTTGTAAAAGTTCATTGTTTTTATTCTATGCTTATGAGTGTTTGCCTGTATAAACGTATGTGCGCTACATGTGTGCCTGGTGCCCACAGATGGAAGAATTAGATCCCCCAATGGATTTACAGTTGTGAGCTCTGATGTGAGTTCTAGGGACCGAGTTGTCTGCAAGAGCTGCAAGTACTTTTAACTGCAGCGTGTATGCTCTCTCTCTCTTTCCAGCTTCAAACACTCAATTTTTAAAAGGGGCAACTTCTCCAGAGCGGGTCTATCAATGGCCTTGGAGCAGAGATGCTCAGTACCAATGGGTACCAGGGAACGCAAACCTAAACCACAATCACTCAGGCACTGTTACAGAAAACAAATGACATGCTAGTGGAGATGTGAACTGGTGTAGCCACTGTGGAAAACATTACTGCCGATCAAAAAAATGTATAGGCACACAATCGTGGTAGGGTCCATCAATTTCCCAGACATGTTGAAGGCAGGGACTGGAAACAAGTGTCCGCACAGCAGAGCTCACAGAGCTATTCGCAGGAGATGAGGGGCAGGGACATCTCAAGTGACTGTCAATAGTCAAACAGGCCAAACAGTCTACAGACTGAATGGAATACTGCTCAGCCTAAAAGGAAAGGAGCCAGGAATGGTGGTGGCACAGACCTTGAATCCCAGCACTTGGGAGGCAGAGGCAGGCATCTCTCTGTGGGTCTCGGGCCAATCTGGTCTACAGTTTTTTGTTTTTATTTTAAAGTCTCAAAATCTAAGAGAGAGGGGGAGGGAGAATGAATGAAATGTGTGGGGGATTGTTACACATGCTACAAGTTGAACCTTGTAACATGCTAAGTAGAATGTAACAGCCACGAAAGGACCAATGTTACCGCCCCACTTAGAGGAGATAGACCCAAGCTCACAGAAAGGAAGCAGAATGGTGACAGCGAGGGGCTGAGGTGAAAGGAAGTGTGGGAGTTGCTAACAGACACAAAAGTTTACACTTTGCAAAATGAAGCTCTGCTGGTAGGAAGCCAGTGACCCCACAGGGATGTGAACGCAACCGGGTTCAGATGCTGTCGCTATGAGCCCTTCCCCAGGACAAACCAAACCACCTGTCTGTTAACCTCAGGGCAGCAGCTTTGCTCTGAACTTCAAGATTTAGTGACTACTCATTAGTTTCTAAGTCTGTGACTTGGTGTTAAAAGTAACGCCAGCTCTCAAGACCTTCGGTAAGGGGAAGAGAGGAAGATGAAGGCAAAATGGGATTTTTAAAACAAAACAAAACAAAAAAAGTCTAGACTAGGAGCCATGATTGCATTGGAAGTGTCATTCCCAATATCTGATGGATTTGAAGAGGCGATCGGCTCTGTTGTCACTAATGAGTTGACCCATTTGCATAGTAATGGATTATCAAAGGAGCTATTAGTTTTTATAGGTAGGTCTGTTAGAAAATCAACCTTGGGGGCTGGGGAGATGACTCAGTGGTTAAGAGGACCAGAGTTCAATTCCCAGCACCCACATGGTTGCTAACATCAGTCTGTAATTTCAGTTCTTGGGGTCCTGTGTCCCCTTCTGGCTACCTTAGGCACTGTATGCATGTAGTGATACATGTAGACAAAACCGCTCATACACACAAAATAATAATTTAATAAAAGTAAGCTTGGCCTGCAATACTTGGAAGAGCGGCCTTGTACCTTGCCTGAGCAGCAGAAGAGAGCTGGCCCTGGTGTCCTGAGTGGTTGGGTGCAGGAGAGTTGGCCCTGCTCCTCACCTGGGCAAAACCGGAGGGCTCACCCTGGTGGCACAGGCATGGGAAAGGAGGCAGGCTGACCAACTCAGCTACCACCCAGGCCCAGACCTATGGCTTTCGGTTGGCTAACATCTACCTCATCTATGAGGGGCTGGTCCTACAGAACCAAAGCTGCAGGATCTCCACGACACAAGGCAACAACAGGATAGCTGAGAGGAGTCCCAGTGAGGATCCAGTACTGATGGTTAAGCAGAAGCCAGAGGCCTCGAACCGACTAATGACTCATTGCAATGGACATTTGCAAGTAAGTAAAGCCGTGTGGACAAATGGGTATTCTGTGTAAGACAACTGTGATACACTACAGCTTCCACAGTGAGGTGTCTTATTTTTTATTTTATTTGTTATTGTTTTCTTTGGTAAGGGGAGGTTTGCAAGGGTGGATATGGAGGGATGGGGAGATGAGTGGAACTGGGGTGCATGATGTGAAATTCACAAAGAACTGTTTCTTTAATCAAGTTTGTCTATCCCTCATAGGCCCCTATGCCATGTAATAACCTGTACCCACCTTGGGACTCTACAGAGTCCCTATCAGCCAAATCACAGCTAATCAGATTCCTGGTACATGAATGTGAAGGTCTCTAAACCCACAACTGCACACTTAAATAAGTTAAGACCACACAGGGCATGGTGGCACATGCCTTTAATCCCAGCATTCAGGAGGCAGCGGCAAGGTGGATCACTGTGAGTTCAAGGCCAGCCTGGTCTACAAAGCTAGTCCAGGACAGCTAAGGCTACACAAAGAAACCCTGTTTCAAAAACCAAAAACGATATAAGTAGATAATATATATATAATTCTATCTATCTATCTAGACTGTGGCTACTATGTTCTCAGGCTTCCCAGCCGCTAGAACTGTAAGCCAAATAGCCTTGATTCTTTACAAATTACCTTGTCTCTGACACTGTGCTACAGCAACAGAAAACGGAATAAAACAAGCTGTGTCAGATATCCATACACCTGGGCTTTAGAGGGAGAACAGAAACAAAAAACACCAACCAGAAAGAATAGGCTAGGTCACAGGTCTGTAATTCCAGCTACTCAGAATGCTGAAGCAGTTGTTCAAGCCAGTCTGTGGCTGCAGAGTGAGTCTGAGGCCAGTCTAGGGTGATTTAGTGAGAACTCATAGAGCAGGCAGTTCTCTCTCTCCTCTCTCTGTCTCTCTCTCCTTTCCCCTTCTCCTTAAAGCAAAACATCCCCCAACCCTTAAACACAGGAGGCTTGAAAGAAATTGGGAGCTAATTAACACCCAGTAACAAGGACCAGACCAAGAAAGGGAAGGAAAAAGTCTGCTGTGAACAGGAAGCAGAATTACCACAGCACAGTGGACTTAAACCCATGACTGCAGACCAACAGCGGCTAATGTCTCCTCAAAGCGTCGCTTTCCAGCAAAGCAGCTGCAAGAAGGGAGAAAGACCCTTATCATCTCACTGCAGATTCTAGACCATGGTGTTCTTCCTCGTGCCACGTGAGGACTGTGGCCACAAGAGCTGGTGGAGGGTGGTGGGCACTGTCCTACAATGATTGGACTGGAGAAGGAACAGGGACGGGAAGGAAGCAATGGGAAGCCCATCCTTACTCGGGGCGCACGCCGTGGGCTGTCCCAAATGTCACACTGCACTCGAAAGACATTCTCCACTCACTCGAAATGCAGAAATATTTATTTTGGTTTCCTTCATTGTTTTTTGGAAATTCTGTTTTGGTTTATAAAACATAGAAATAGCCAACACTGAAAGCAAACATTCAAAACCCCATTGTGACAAATTATCGACTTCCTGTGCAATGAAGAATGCGAATATGAAGTTAGGCTACCAAATAGTGTTATCACAATGACGGCTCTTTAGTGCAAACCCAGTTGTGCTTCAATAATTCACGCGCTGTCACACAGCCAGCGACGGTGGCTTCAGATGTATAAACAACAGCTTGACTAGGTCAGGTGTGGCAAAGACTCACAGGAAAGTGAAATGCTCATTTCCCAAATTAACTTTTAAAAAAATCCCTTGAGACGTTAATCCCAGGATATGATTTCTTTTCCCAGATTTCTTCATCCCAGAATTTTGGCTTGTCAAATGCATTTCACAGAAATCAGGTAGTTTTATAGTAAGGATATTTACTTATTACTTGTCCATTTTAATAAGTCCCCATGTATATCAACTCCCTTAATAGTTTCGAAGACATGCTTTGCCTGAGTTTAATTGGGAGGAAAAGAAAAGCAAATTGATCACCACATCATCATTTGCCAGGAAAACCACGCTTGGAGCCCAGTGGTCACAGATGAGCTGTTCCATGAGGAGCAGGTGGACAGCAGCGGAGGCGTCACAGTTGAGCATGGCCGATCCAGGTCGTTTTTTGAACGCCATCTTCATTGCAGAGTCTAAGGCAGGATTTCTCATAACCCCTGGAAAGGGGGGAGGAGGGGACCAGATTTGGAGAAGGGCCAGAGCATCCTGTGTGAGTTGGAAGCTGCTGGCTCTAGGAAGCCGCCATTTTTTTCTTTTCTTTTCTCTGGGACTGGGCATCCTCATTGTTCTGAGGAGGATCTGTTCTTTAGTTTACTGGGAACCTTGTGTCCCAGCAGGCACAACAGGGACCATTTGGAACCCTTACAAATCAGAAGGGTCATATGTGTGTTTTGTGTGTGAGGTGGAGAAGGGAGGAGGGAGGGAAAATCTCTGGTCCACTGTGACTTTCTTCAGCCTGGACAGTTGTTCTTAAAGGGACAGCTCTCCTCCAGTGCACTGTACCCTTCAGAGCAGCAGACAGCTGCAGAATGTGCAGCAAGTAGCAGACATATCAGAAAGAGCAGGTCCTAACCCCTTGGTTAGAAAAACAGGAGACAGAAGTTTTAACACCCACCTTATCGGTTGAAGAAGTCTTAAATAACTTAGCACTGTTATGGGTTCCCCTTTACAATATTTAAGGCTCGTTTTGGAAATTGTGTATTACCAGGATCATGGGCTGCAACACAGGTGACTGTAAGGCAGTGTTCCGTGCCCTCTAATATCCCTATGGTAAGACCCTGCGGACAAGTCCATCACGGCAGTTTCCTTTCCTACACTTGCTGCAGGCAAAGTTACCAGCGCGAAGGCCCTTGGTACGAGGAGGACTGTGGAGGTGCGCCATTTCTTCTAAGTACTCCTCCTCCCATTAAATCTTGATGGTGGAATATAGTTCATCTATCTGTGACCTGAAATAGTTCCGTAGCTCTGGCCTTTTTGCCTTCATCGTTGGAGTCAGAAGGCCATTGTCAACAGAAAATAATTCCGTGTGCATAGCAATGCCTTTGACCTGCAAATAAACAAGCCTGTTACAGTGAGGGGAACGGGGGAAGAGGACAGACACACAGAAGCAGCCTAGGAAAATAAACAGAAATGAAGTTCTCAAAGGAGAGGAAGGCTGTCGAGGCACCACCCCGCCCTCTCATCTCACTATGCCTTCTTAGCAGTGCACACGGGTCTCGTTAGGACAGAATTCGGGACTGTGTGCTAACCTTGGGGAAGAGAAGTCACATGTTGAATAAAACCCTGGCACTGGAGAGATGGCTCAGCAGTTAAGAGTACTTCCTGCTCTTCCAGAGGACCCAAGTTCATTTCCCAGAGCCCACCACAACTGTCTGTAACTCGAACTTCAGACCTGATACCTTTGGCCTCTTTGGCACCTGTAGTCGTGTGCAAACACATGTATACACACAGACATGGACACAGACACACTCTCTCTCACACGCACACACACACAAATTAATCTTTAAAAAAATCCTTTACATCGAGCTTCCTAATAATTTTTTTAGGTCTACTCTTCAACCTTTACAATGTACTCATTACAAATCTTCAAGTCAGACTCTGCTGTATACTAAATTCATACTTGGATCAAAGTCATACCTGTTCAAATGGCTTCAAACCAGCTTCCTTCCCGAGTTTCACCATGTCTTCCAGAATGGCTTTTTTGACATCCTAATAATTAGAAAAAATCAGATTATTTTCTCTTATACCTACAGGTGCACTGAGGACCGAGTGGAGGATGGACGGTGGCAGCGACATGCCGGAGTCTCACCTTGTTTCTGCACAGCTCTTCAAAGGATCCCTGATGTCCTCTCTTCTGGGCCCAGGAACACAGGTTCTCAGCGTCTGGTACCACAATTGCTATGAGAAATGCCTACAGCACAGGCAAGTGAGTCATTAGAGGTTTATTTTCTGTACCACGGTCCCGCAGGGTTATCTGGTAACATTATGGGTCTCTCAGAATGTACTCCTGCCGTGCCCCTTCCCAGGGCTGCCTGAGCCCGGGTGAGGAAACAACAGCCCTGAAGTGCAAACAATAGTTCCTGGAAATCAAACTCTAACAAAAATCCCATTTTTGTTTATTTCAATACGTGCTTTCTTACTTGGTTGGTTTTGGTTTTTGTTGTTGTTAGACCAGGGTCTCAAGTAGCCCAGGCTGTTCTTGAACTAACTACATGGCTGAGACTGCCCTTACACTCCTGACCCTCTCATCTCTACCTCCCAAGTACTAGGATGACAAGTGTACACCACCGTGTGTGCTGAGTGTATATACTTCTAAAATTTTTGTATTTAGTTTTTATCTCCAACACTGAATATGCTTGACTTTTACAACATCATTGTTTTTCAAAAAATGATTCAGAATGAATATCATAAATAAGCTAGGCTTAGTAAGTTTAAAAATGTAAAACCTTCCCCTAGGTTCCTGCCCTGGGGTTCAAATCCTATCATTCTGCTAAAGGAAAATAGCAACAAAGAGACTCCTGGGGACATTCTGCTATGCTTTATAGGTCAGTGCCTTGCTCATCAGAAGCTTCCTCCTGTTGTGCATGGGAACAAACACAGAGACCCACAGCTGGACCATGAGAACGAGAGCCCTTGTAACACTCAGCCCTAAATGGGATGTCTCCATCAAAGTCCTCAGTATTCATGGAATCCTTTGGAAGAGGTGGTGGAAAGATTGGAAGAGCCAGAGGGGATGGAAGACACCAAGAAAACAAGGCCTTTAAAGACATACATGAACTCAGAGGCTGTTGTAGCATGTGTGTGATTTGCATGGGTTTACCCCAGATGGGGTCCCAGCACTGAGAGGGGAAGTAGACACAAGCCCCCCTCCCTACCCCAGATGTTAGCTCCAATTAAAAACCACTCACAAAGGAAAAGTTCGTTTTTTTCCCAAAGGAGTCTTGCTGGGTATATAAACCACCCTACGAGTAGGCTGTAGGCCCAGCAGAAGATGGCAACAGAAAACAAACTCAGTGGCATCTTTGGAGGTTCCTTGTTTCATAATGGCTTGTCAAAACCTTTCTTTCCCTTCTGTTTGCCTTATTATTTTGTCCTATTCCAGTTTACCAGTTTACTCGTTTTATCTTGTTTCATTATTATTCTTTAGAGGCCTATGTGTTTTCTAACAATCGATAGAAAAGGCGTGGATCTGGATTGGAGAAGTGGGAGGATCTAGGGGGTGTTGGAAAACCATAATCAATATATTGTATGAAAAAATTTTCTTTGTTTTTTTTTTTTTTGTGGTTGTTTGAAACACAGTTTCTCTGTGTTATCCTGGCTGTCCTGAAACTCACTCTGTACACTAGGTTAGCCCAGGACTCAGAGATCTGCCTGTTTCTGCCTCAAGTGCTAGAATTAAACTTGTATGCCAACATGTCCAGATTTTTTAAAACTCTGCTTTTTTTCCCTTTCTTTTTTTCTTTAAAAGAAAAATGCCAACTCTAATTTCAGTAAAAAACTAAACAAAACAAAAGAAGAAAAAAACTGTAAAATGTGCCGAGTATGGCAGTGCACGCTTTTATTCCCAGCACATAGGAGGCTGAAACAGGAGGATCTCTGTGACTCAGTTTGAGTCTGTTCCAAAGTGAGTTCCAGGACAGCCAGGATGACAAAGAGAAACCCTGTCTCAAAACAAAAATGTAAAACTTGCGGCTGGAGAGATGACTCAGCTGTTAAGAACACTTGTTGCTCCTACAGTGAGCCCAGGTTTGGTTCCCAAGTCCCACACAGGGGCTCACACTGGCCCATAACTCTTTACAATGTAAACTTTAAAAATGTAAACTGTGTTATATTCTGTATACT
Organism: Meriones unguiculatus; assembly: GCF_030254825.1. NCBI lineage: Eukaryota > Metazoa > Chordata > Mammalia > Rodentia > Muridae > Meriones > Meriones unguiculatus. The sequence continues at coordinate 37,746,085 of NC_083352.1, read as the reverse complement.
CATAGTTAAAGTAGAAATACACAGCAGCCCCTAGAGTCTCCATCCCATTGTTATTGGTACACCAGAGCAATTAACGAGTTACAATTAAAATCCAGAAACTGAAGAGTAAACAGCTCTGGGGAACAGTAAGCGCCAGTGCGGCACAACCCAACAGCAGTTAGTTTAGCACACATATGAAGGCTAATGGACGCTGACACAAACTGTCAATCACCTTTTGGTTTTGCGTTTTGAGACACAGTCTCCTTTTAAGTAGATGGGCTGGCCTCACTCCTCCACGTGCTGGGACTGTCAGTGTGGCCCCCTGGCTCCCAGTCACCTTGAAGGTCCTTGTAATATGTGACACTTTGAAGCGCCCAGCAGCACTCTAGCCTTGAGAGCACGTACCTGCAGGCTCTCCCCATGCACAAACACCTGGGCCACAGCTTCACTCCGCAGGTAGATATTTTCAATTTTTTCTGGTGCTATGTACTCCCCTTGGGCTAGTTTAAATATGTGCTTTTTCCTGTCGATAATCTTCAAGGTGCCATTCTGTACATCAGAGAGGAAGGGGCAATGGGTGAGTTCCAGGCTGGTTTCCCACCATCAGTTACAGTACAGGGTATTTGAAATTGCCTAGGGCCATTTGGCTATGCAGAGAGAGACTGCAGAGCCCATGTGATGTCTGCTTCCCCACTTGACAACAGACTTATACCCCTGCTTCTTTTAGCCTCCTGTCTGAAGTGCAGACACACATTCTGCTCAGCAAGTAAGCTTTGTTTCCTGACAGTCAAGATACAATCTTATCCTTTCACAGCACTCTGCAGACAAAAGCTGAATCTCCTCTGCCATTACCATTTTTTTTTAAGGGGAAGGCAGGTACTTCAATACTTTGGGAAGGGTCAGTCCCAGCACATACAAAACTGTGGGAATGCTAGGCTACACCCAAATCAAGGTACTACTTGATGCCCTAAAAACCCACAGTTGTTTGGAGGTCAAAAAGGAAGCAGCCATTAACTGATGTAAGGCAGCAAAATAAAAGCTTTGTTTGCCAGAGTAAAAGTCAAGATTGTAATCAAGTATGCCGAGAATATAAGCCTGTCTCTTGCAGGACACAAAGGATCTGTCTCACAACATGCAGAGAGTAGAAGGGCGGGGTGTGAAAGCCACAGGCTGTGCACCAGGAAGGACATGTGCCTCCCTGCATCCGGACAAAACAGCTTTCAAAGAGGAGAGGTGACCACTTACTGGCAGCCATTTCCCAATGTCTCCTGTGTGTAACCAGCCATCTTTATCCAGGGCTTCTGCTGTTTTTGCTGGGTCCTTCAAGTAGCCTTTGAACACATTTGCCCCTTTGACACACACCTAAGAAAAGATATTTACAGGGATTCTCCTAAGGAAATCGTGTGTGTGTATGAGTGAGCGTTTATCTGGAAGCCTTCAGTTCTATGCTCTAGAGGGAATTACCAAAGTCCCATTAGGACCTCAGAGGCATTTCCAATGTCCCCACTTCCTTTCCTCAGGATAGTCAAGATGCAGGGGGAATGCAAGCCTCACATCAGAAGACATCTCTGGTGTAATTAGGTTTTCTAACTGGCATAGGCAGAAGCATCAGCAGACTGTACACCAGCCTCACTGGAGCTTTTGTGTCGTGCTCTTGGGTCCCCAAATCCCTAAGTGTCCCGCATAAGGAAGGACTAAAGTATCCTGCCTCCAACCCCTAGAGGGTCACGCAGAATGTACCTTTGGACTGACCTGCTTGCCTGTAAGACCTCCGATAGAATCAAGCTTAAGAGCAGTACTGAGTGCTACCCAGACCTGTGCCCACAACAGCAGCTACTGCAGGAGATGTGACCCAGCAATGACGGGGCAGGCTCTCACTCACCTCGCCCTCGCCCTTGGCAGCCATGTAATTCATTTCTTCCACATCAACAAGCTTTACATAATTGCAAGGCATGGGGGCACCGACATGGCCTACAAACAAAGTGGGAGAATCATTTCAAAGCGTGCTATCATGGCCTCAGGCCAGAGCATCTTTCCAGCGGACAAGCTGCCTCATAGGAACAGCTGCTATCAGTTTCTGGCTTTTGCAATTATAGCCCCCCCACCCCGGGAAAATAATTTAAGAGGGCCTCTTTCTTGAAGAGAGGGAGAATACCCAATGGGCCTTTCCCATTTCTGAAACTTTGAATACATTTTCAACATTTAAACTTTGGCCACGGATTTGAAGGTTGGTACTGTATGGAGGCATGCTTTCTGAATGATCTGATTGGATTGGCTCCATCTACCCATATATTTTTTTCTTTTCTTCCAACTCCTAATATAGCTGAGGATGGCCTTGGTCTTTTGATCCTCCTGCCTCTACATCACCAGTGATGATACAGGCGAGCACCACCACACTCAATTTCAAACTTCTTAAAGTCCCCTCTTGCTAAGAAGACAGGTAACCCTGTATAGCCCAATTATTTAACCCTGACACATCCCTGGATTTCAGCTGACACAACCACTGTTTTTAGATGAGCATGTTTTCACACTTAAGTCTATTAAGTTATTTCCACAGTTGATCTAAGAGTATTAGGGACAAGGTGTGTGCTGGTTAGTTTTTGACAACTTGACACAAACTAGGTCACCTGGAAGAAAGGGACCTCAATTGAAAAGATGCATCCGTAAGACTGTAGGCAACTCTGTGGGGCATCATCTTGGTTAATGAATGATGTGGGGAAGGGCCCAGATGAACAAACCACGGATGGTAAGCCAGCAGTGTTATCTGTGACCTCGGCTTCAGCCACTGCCTTGGGCTCCTGTCCTGCCTCCCCTTAGGGATGGGGCATGATGTGAGAGCAGTAAGATGAAGTAAACCTTTTCCTTCCCAAGTTGCTTTTGATCATGGTGCTTGATCACAGCAACAGAAAGCGAACCAGGACAGAGTGTCTTTTCCCAGAACAAAAATGACAGAGACTACAGATATACTTTAAGGGTCTCATGAATTATCTTAACGTACAGAGATTGATATTTCTAAATCCTCTGGCTGTTAAGGAGCAGGATGCTTTTAAACTAAAATCAGCACTGATTCCTGTGGAATTACGCTATGAGTCCGTGATAGATGTTAGGGCCTATGTGACCAGTTGGTTACTAGATTTACAACAGGTCGTAGAAGCTTATCAATCGCCGCGCAGCTGCGCAGAAGAGCCTAATGGGCTACAGAGAGAAGCACAAAGCACTGCAGCATGCCTGATGACCCCACAGCACAACGCGGTCTCAGTTCTCCCTGCCGACACGCCGCCTAAGCAACAAGTCTGTACCTTATCTCCCCAAAGTGCAGCCGGGGTACCACCCACGTGGCGTCCACCTTCCTACAGAACCTCCTCAATGGCAGAGGCTCAACAGCCTCTTTGGGTATTGTCCACTGTGCTTTCTTTGAGATAACGGGCTTTTGTTTATTTCTGTTGGCAGTTCCAACAACTGGCCCAGCACATAGTAGCTGTTTATGAATTAAAACCAGCAGCAAATGAGGAAATCCCGCTCAATCACTGAGAAGTCTGCTGGAGGAGGCCTCTCCTCACCTCTGCTATGGTGCATCATAGCCTAATCACCCAGGGTTTGGGGACCACTTTCTACCCAGCTCACAGAACCTTAGGACTAGTTGCTTGAGGCCTAATTTCTTGAGACATATTATACAGTGCTATGCAAGGAGGAACCAATCGAGGATGAACCCACTTCCAATCATCCCAACCTTGAACTCCACTGAGGAGACTCCGGAAATGGCTCTCCCGCCAACCATACCTGCTGTCCAGTCTCCCGGCAAGCTCAGGCAGCAACCAGCAGTGCACTCCGTCTGTCCATAGCCCTCATAGAACTTGGTCAGCAAGAAACAAGAAATTATTAATGTGGGATAGCCATGACTTGGCAGGAAGTGTGCAAGAAATTAAGCCTTACTAGCTCCTGAGGAATCCCAGCCTCTGAAACCTTTAAAATTCCAGTTTAACAAGTTCGCTCAAGAGCATACTATGTACCCACCGGAACATCTTCACCTCACGGTCTTCCTACTCAACTTCCCGCAGACAGGCAACGGGGAGCCTTCACAGGATGGGTCATTACCCACCTGGTGGCACCCCTGCTCTGCTAATGCAGGATATCTCACATATGCCCTGAGTGACACCATGAGCCCCGACTCTCTTGTATTTTCAGCATGGCACGAGGGTGGGCTAATCACTGATGACCCATCCCACCCCTGCACTCATACTCTAGCAGCATGGCTCACGCCTCACCCTAGATGACATTATACACACACCCTGCCCAGGGCCAGAACCATACAGATTGATTCCCCCAGGAAAGCTGGCACTAACCTACCTTCCAAGCAAAACCAAGACCTATTCAAATGAGGGGCTGGGAGGCATGGGAAAATGCTGAGTGAGCACACTCATGCGAGGAAGAGGAGGAGGAGGAGGACGGGGGAGGAGAAGGAGGAGGAGGGGGGGAGGGCGAGGAGGAGGAGGAGGAGGGGGAGGAGGAGGAGCGTGCTCAAGTGATCTATTGTACGGCATGGTGAGTGAGCTTGGTGGGTGACCACATGGATGACAGAGTAAATAAAACACAGTGTACCCTCCACCTGCAAACGACTGCATTGTTTCTATATGTTCGTGCCACACACAAAATTGATAAGTATGTGGAGTAACTTAGTCATTTAGCAACAATAATTTAGCTGTCACTCGGTGCGTCCACACACCATATTGTACAATGAAAATACATATACATTTTTGTCCATCAGCAAATCATCCCACAGCATCACACAGCCCGGGATAATGGGGTGGTTGTCAGCCTCACCTGACAGCCGAGAGCTGTCCTCAGAAACGTCAGCACTGTGGCAGACACTGGGGCTGCGCCCGTGATCATCAGCCGGACTTTCCCACCCAGGCTCGACTTGCAAGACAGAGAGAAGTGAGGGTTACATATGCAGCGGTCAGAGCTCCTTTGTCAGGCACTTGCTTGGGTCCCTGTGTCCCAGTCGGCCTTCTTTCCTGCAGCTGGCATGGACAGGGCTTGCACTTGGGACAGAGTTCACATTAGGACCCAGGATCTACTCATCCCTCTCAGAGTTTCCCACTTCCCCCAGCACACTCTGCACTAATCCAGTAGCTCTACTCATGGGCAATGGAGAAATCGGACTTGGGGCAGCTACTACTTTTTGGCATTTGGAACAGCCCCTGCTAGTCCACATTCTCATTCCCAGGCTTAAGGCACTACCTCAGGAGTGGCATACTTGTTCCAGAAAAGCTAAAGGAAGGCTAAAACACCCTGAATCCTTCCACCCAGCTGTAGCAGGTTCAGATGTAGGTAGAGAATGGGGTTCACCTAAAAGCCAGACAGCTTCCAGGAAGAATGGAAAACAACCCCGTGTGTGTGTGTGTGTGTGTGTGTGTGTGTGTGCGCGCGCGCACACACGTGCACATCTGAGTGACTGATCCCTCAAGACTGAGCATGCTAAGCAAGCATTTGACCACTGAACTGTGTCTCTAACCCTCTTTTTATTCTTTACATTGCAAGAGGGTCTCATGAAGTTGCCCAGGCTAGCCCCGAACTTGTAATCCTTCCACCTAAGCCATCAAACTGGGATTACAGACCTGCATAATTCAGCATTCCTCCCCCCCAAGCACACACACACGACTTTACCTAAGAAACATGAGGTGGGAGTCTATTTTCTACCTGTATCTTGTGAAAGATGAGCTTATCCCACAGGCTGTTGTTTCTGATAATGCCACTGCGAAGCTCAGCTTCCTTCCTTTTGGAGGCAAAGTCCAGCAGCCATCGCTTCACCGTAGTGTTTGCTTGTCCAAAAATCTAATGAGGCAAGAAGTAAGGTTTTCATATCTTCCAAGATGGTAAAACCAAAAGGGCAGACAACAGCATAGTGGATACAGCACTTGGGAACCTTTTAGCTGCCGGAGCGGTGGACACTGCTTTGGAAAGCCACCAACCAGACCCCCTGGCTCTTAAGTATAAATCTGCCCCACGACCCAACTCTACAAGATATAAAAACATGGCCATAGAAACCTGCACACAAGTGTTTGCAGCAGGGTTATCTACACTAGCCAAATGACCACCAATGAAGGCTGAACACCATGTGTGATAACCATACAGTGGAATAGAGCGGGGCTATAAAATGTTATGAAAAACTTCTTTTGTTGTTGTTCTGTTTTGTTTTGTTTTTTGTTTTTTGTTTTTTGTTTTTTGAGATAGGTTTCTTTGTGTAGCCTTGGCTGTCCTGGGCACTTTGTAGACCAGGCTGGCATCAAACTCACAGAGATCCGTCTGCCTCTGCCTCCATGAGCGCTGGGATTACAGGCGTGTACCACCACACCTGGCTTCGTCATGAAATACTAAAATGTACATTTTGAAGGTTTGGTATTGGTTGCTTGGAAGTCTAGCAGTCAGGAGGGTGGGGGGTGAGAAAGAGCAGGTAAAGGGTTCTTTTCTGGAGTGTTGAAGGTGTTTTAAAACTGACTTGGTGGGATTAGAAGGCTCTGCAAACACTCAGAAGTCTTTGGAAGATGTCCGCGCTCATCACTGTAACACCAGCACAGACATCCTCAGAGCGCTGAACTGCCCACTTTTACGGCTCGGCCTGACCTTGAGCCATACACTTCACTGTGGAGGCCCAGCCCCAGGCCCCAACTGCACACCTCAAAAGGACAAATTGTATAGTACGTGAATTATATCTCAGTGAAACTGTTTCAACAGATTTAAAAATGAACAAGGATCTTAGAGATAACAAAGGTCCCACCTCCAGGAGGAAGAGGATATGTGCTAACAGTGCTCGTTGGAAATTCAGCTTGACAACTGAGCTGGCCACGCGCTGGTGGTGCCCAGCTGAGCAGTCTACGCTGAGATAGCGGAAGCTCCTGCTTTGGCCTTGTCACCTCTCTCAGTGAGGTGGAGTGGCACTTCATGCGTGCAGGGTTTGGCAGAACGATTAATAAAGCCATCTCACAGTTTTCTGTCTGTGCCCGCTGAGCACCTTGGTGAAACAGGGAGGAGGCAGTCTGAGAAGTGAGGACCAGAGAGCACGTGAAACTAAACCGACCTTGTGCACACAGCTAAGAGTCTACAGAGTGTGGCTTGTGTCTCCTCCTACCAACAGCTCTGTGCAGCAACTGAGTTCTAGTTCTGCAGGGGTGAGGGTGGAAGTTCTGTGAGGCTCTACTGTCGAGGGCCACAGAGGGGATGTGGCTGATCCCTGATCCCTGCACCAGGACCCACAGCCCCACCTCCCATCCCCCAGACTTTATTGCTCAGGACTCACTCTGTCGAACATCCGGTTCAGCAGTCTCGGAACCACAGGGAAGATAGTGGGCTGAAGCACCTTGAGGTCGTCCATAAGAAGTCTGATGTCTCCTTGGAAAAATCCTATCTTAGCTCCATGACACAGCATTACACACTATGAGTGAAGACAGACAACGCATGCTTTAGCATTGCAAGGAGGGCCTACTGCACTCACACAGGAAGTGAGCCTGATGGTTAGTGTTTCAAAGACACTTCCAGAAGTCTTAAAACTTCCTAATACGGGTGTTTTCTTTTAAAACAAAATGTGTTTGCATTTACTTGCCACTGTATAAACATGGAAATTCACTATTTCCCCCATCCCAGTGTTACCCGAGTTAGTATGAAACCAGGGGAGGCTCTTCCTGATGGCAACGAGAAGGGATATCTGGTGCTAACAAGCAATTCTGTTGGATGAGTTATGTATTATAAACTCCAGATATTTTTAGATTTCCAGGAACTTGAGAGCTTACTTATCCTCAAAATAAAAACTCATTGCCTCCAGACCAAGCCTATTAAAATCTCATTTCCTTTTTTGAATCTGGGTAAAAATTTCTGAAAAGACAGAGATTTTGCTGGACTCCAAATGGGTGGTCACAAGATCATACCATGTGATGCTTTTCCTATCTCTTGAAAACTGTGCTGGCTACCAAGACAGACCAGACACGTCATCTGCCTGTATTAGGTTAAAAGTTTAAAAAAATTCAAAAGGTGACAGAGGGCTATAGTTTTAAATGAAAAACTCCTAAAAAGAGTGCACAACAAGGGACAGTGAGATGGCTCAGTAACGGTTCTGGCAAGCCACGCTGGAGGACCAGAGTTCGAGCCTCAGGATCCACATGGTGGAAGAACAGAACCCACTCCTACAAGTTGTTCTTTGACCTCTGTGTTTACCCATGATGTCCATACAAAACAAACAAATAAATAAATACATAAATAAAATGGGGAAATGTCGTACACAGTTTTTACATGTGACAGGGAAATGCAAAGAGACAAAAGAATCCAGAAGTTTAGGGGAATTAGTCAAACTAGCAAACAAGATGGAAAGGCAAGGGCCAACATCTAAAGGTTGTCCTCTGACCTCTACATACACATGACGTCATGTGCTGGTCTGCATCTGCATATGTAAACACACAGATACACACACACACACACACACACACACACACACTAGGAAGGTGACCAAACAAAAGAAAGAAAAGCGCATGTGGCTCCCTGCTGAGAATTAAATCCCAGCTGCTCCTCTAGAGCTTCAAAAGTAGGAGCCTGTGGTCCATTTGCAACTCACTAAGATTATTTCATACATTTCATCTTTTTTTCTTGTTTGAGACAGGGCCTCCCTATGGAGCCCTGACTGGACTATGTAGGTTAGTGTGGCCTTGAATTCAAAGAGATCTGTCTGCCTCTGCCTCCTGGATGCTGGGATTACAGGTCTGTGCCACCACACCTAGCTTCTTTCCTTCCAGGCTGAACAGTATTCCATTGTTTGTAGAATGTTTGGCCTACTGACAGTTCCTACATGACACCTGCTGTGAATAATTGTGTGTGAGCGCTGGTGTGCAGACACCTGTCTGAGTCCCTGCTCTCAGTACTTATGTGTACCTGAAAGTAGAATCCGCTGGACCACGCGGTAATTGTGCGCGTGCTTCAAAAACTTTCAAGATCCTGAGATGTACAAGGAGTAAAAGGCGGAGGATGGAACCCGATGCACCTTGACCCTTTTGAGGTACATAAATCCTACAGGGCAGCAGTCAATCAGAGTGTCCTCTCTCTATTAGTCCACTGTGTCCAACATCTACCACAGCCTGGCACACAGCTGGGTCTCCATAAATACTCCACGAGGAAGACATATTGCCCACTCTTTCCTCTAGCATAAACCCTAAACTTGTCCAAGATGAGGAAAAGAAGGTTTCTGTGTGTGTGTGTGTACATGTGTGCATCTGTGCGTGTGTGCATGTGTGTGTGTTCAGGTCAGAGGACAAACTCAGAGGCATTCCTCGGGAGACAGTCCACTTTTTGTGTGAGGCAAGGTGCCTGTCTGAGACCTGGGGCTCACTGATTAGGCTGAGCTGGCTGACCAGAGAGTTCCAGAGATCTTCTACCTCACTAGTGCTGGGTTTACACAAGTACATACAGCACAACTGGCCTTTCATACGGGTTCTGGGGACAGAACTTTGCTCTTCAGGCTTGCAGGGCAATCACCTTACCGACTCAGTTACCGCCCTTGGTCAGGTTTGAAAGCAGGTACACAGAGGTGGAGGGAACCCGGCAAAGGCCAGTTAGACACTGTCCTTCCTCCCCGGGGCTCACAGAAGATTAGTGAAAAGATTCCGTGTACTGGCACCAGCACAAAGGGAAGGCTTCCTCTGCAACAGGTGCCTCAGACACTTATAGGGTCAATGAATACAATAGTGTCCTTTAGAGATGGGGACAACTACAGGGACCCACAGCTGGACAGGGTGCAGAGTGTGAGAGACGCTGGAACACTCAGTCCTAAAAGTGATGTCTCCATCAAACCCCTCCCCTCAGCTCAGGAAACTCTATGGAGGAGGAGGGGAAAAGAGTGTAAGAGCCAATGGAGACAGAAGAGTCCACGGAAGCAAGGTCTTCTAAACACAACAGGACTACACCCATATGAACTCCCAGAGATGTGGCACAGGTCTAAGCCAGATGAAGGCCCAGCACTGAGGGGAACTCAGCACAGCTCCCATCCCTACCTCAACTGCCCACCACTCCCAGGGAAACTTAGCTTTCTCCAGTGCATATACAAATCAAGCGAAAGGGAGCCCCCATGTCCAGCAGTTGGCCAATACCAACAAAACCAAAGGCATTTCTTGAGCTTTATTTGTTTTATTTGTTTTTACTTTATTGGTCTTTATTATGATCTATTTATCTGTTATGCTCTATGATTTTCTGTGCCTGTGTGTGTGTGCCTGTGTATGTGTTTTTCATGCTTCTCCTATGTGTGTGTGTCCGCATGCTTTGTCTTATTTTGATTTGCTTGTTTTGTTTGTTTGTTTGTTTGTTTTGTTGTTGTTTGTGTTTTTACTGGCCTGTTTCCTGAAGAAGACTTGGTGGGGAGGTAGGGAGTAGCTCAGAGGAGATAAAAAAGGGGAAAATGATCAGAATATACTATAGGAAAAAAAGTCATTTTCAATTTGAAAAAGAAAAAAAAAATCTTCCTTTAATAGTTCACTTGCAACTGTGTCCTGATGGGCATTCTTCGAATGTTCAACCTCTCAATTAAACTTTAACTTAAAACAAATTCTCAATTAGACTTAAACTGCAGGATTAAAGCTCAAATGCCCAGTTTGGACCTCAAACTCATATTCTTTCCAATAATCGGAGATGCTGAACTGGGGCTAAACGGGGGCCGCGTCTGTGCGTGGATGATGGTTGTGTGCCACACTTACCTGTAGCTGCTGCTCATACATGTGTGCCAGTGGCAAATACGAGATCTGCGTGTCACTGGCATTCAGCGTCAGTGTTCTCTGCAAGACACAACAACTTAGCGGGGCACACACAGACAGGCACAGAGACACAGCGGATGCCTACCTCTACAATGGTCTCAAACATATGGGCGAGAGGCAAGAAAGATATCAGAGTATCATCTGGGGAAGCGATGAATGCGGCCTGAAAGCAAGGATACCAGCGAGAAGAGAAGAGTTAAGACTCCCAGGACGCCCATTTCCCTTCAGAGCAGGGCACGCAGCCCCTCAACACTCAGTACAGCTACTTCTCGTGTCTGCAATTTTTTTTTTCCACCGAAGAATTAAAAGTAATTGTTTTCATTAAAATTGGGATGGCATTGGGGCATTGCATCTGTTAGCAAATGCTCTACCACAGGCTACCTCACCCATCCCAAAGCAGCACTCAGTCACGCTGAGCGGAAGTCATTCCCAATAACCAAGCATCTCCAAGTCAGAACTATCACCCCCTCCCCTGTAAAGAAAACTGTACAAACTGGAGTGTTGAGGGATTGTGTGCTCCACGCGTTTTGGTTACAACAACCCAATCCCAGGCAGGTTCCACTGCCCCTTAAGCAACGTTAGATCCACTCCCCGACAGGACAGCACTGTTATACTGCAAAGGGGGCGAGGTTTCCCAGGACCTTTTATTTATGGAAGAAATGGTTCCAGTGGGTGAGTTGGAACAACATCTTTACCTTCAAGCCTCTCTTCACCTCAGGAAAACACTCAAGGTGCTCAATGCAACCTCAAATCTGGCTTGAGGAGATTTGTTCCCCTATAAAATCCTGACCAGGATGAGCCCACAGGCAGACTAAATGTGGATGCCCGGTTGTCCCCAGAGTGGGCCTTTTTGGGGACAGGCACAGTGAGGGCCTGCATGTATGCGCATGCTATTAACACAAAGAAAACTTGCCAACACAGCTGCTGCCAGGTTGACCAGAAGTGGGGAGCATGTGAGTGTGTGTATATTTGCATGTATGTTTTAATGTGGACTGAAACCTAGGGCCTCAAGCATGGAAAGCTTGCTTTCAACTGCTGGCGTACATTCTTCCCAGCACCCGTCGTTTAAATTTTCTGATATACCACACAAGATACTGCCAGTGCCATGGTTGGAGGTTTTGGAAGTTGACACTGCTTCTTGATAGAGTGTCTCTCAGTGAAGTTCTGACATCGCTGCGTCCCAAGTTCTCTCTGGAGGTCTACTGGGAGAGTCACGTTTCACTTTGGAGGGGCATTAAGTGTTAGGCTTTGTTCATACAGTACGCCCTCCAAAAAAGGCGAGGGTGAGAAAATAAGAAACATGACAGCGGAGGAAATTCAAGTGGAAGCATCCTCAAAAAGAAAGCAGCCTTCAGCAGCCACCAAAGAAAGATGTCCACTTCTCTAAACCATTAGGTAGAGACAGCCTCCTGACCCAAGTAGGGCTACAGAATACTCCCATGGGCCTGCAAAAGCACACTGTTAAATGTGAAAAGATGGCACCTTTCCAAAGATAAGCATGCAATCTATCTTTGGAGTTAGGGACTGAATTCTGTCCCCCTCCCAAATTTACACATGACAGCCCTAAGCCCCGAGTATCGGGAACAGGGCCCTGATATGACTGGATTTGGGAGCAGGCTCCAACCCATCAGCTTGGTGTCTCACTAGAAGAGACATCCCCGAGCACCCAGAAAGAGGCAGCCATCTGCAAGCCCTGAAGAGAGCCCTCACCAGGAACCTAACTTGCTGGCAGCTGGTCCTGGACTTTCAGCCTTCTAAACTGAGGGAGATAAGCTCCAGCTGTTTAAGCCACACAGGCTGTAGCGTTTTGTTAATGGTAACCCATGCAGACTGCAACCTGTGGACAGAGAACCTGAAGATGACAGGAAATTTAACTAGAGTTTCGGACTTTAACCTTTCTCATACAATGGGAGCCAAGCTGACCACAGGACAGAACAGTGATTAAAAACCTTCAGCTGTCTTTAACACTCATTGGTAATTTCAAAAAATCTGATTTCTAACACTAGAGGAAAGGCACTGAGCAGTCTCTCCTTGTTCACAGAGTGACATTCAAACAATCCTCACATGAAATCCACCATGAGTTCCTTCTGGGAATTCATCCTAACGCCACAGTAAGGCTTATGGGATCAGGTCCACAGGTAAAGCATCGGAGAGAAGGGGGCTTCTGGCCTTGTTAAAAGTCCAGGCCTTGCTTACATTTCATTGCTCTCACATATGCAATGTGAACCTGACGGGGGAAGAGGAGGGCTTTCATACTTTCTCTTTTGGGCCTAAAGCCAATCCATGAATATGAAGGACCATGATGAAGTTCTCAAGAATTACCTCTGTCGCTCTCACAAAGGCTGAGCAATCGCTCACAATGTTTTGGTGAGTGATCATTGCTCCTTTGGGGTTGCCTGCAGAGGACACAGGAGACAGAACAAGGTTAGATACCCCACAGCTCGACTGTTGGGTACCCTCTGTGTAGACAAACACTGATTAATATTAAATTCCTGAGCAACCTCAGAACCTTTCAAGAACACCTACTCTCAGGAAATTACCTTAAGCATTCTTCATTCAAGTTTGTCTGCGTTTCCACAGGGGAAGAAGCTAGGACTCTTACTGGGCAGAGCTGCTGATAGAGTGCCCCTGAGGTCACTGTCAGTAAATGCTGAATCAGCTACAGGACATGCTCAGATTATGAGACTCTCTATCAGAGCAACAAGATGACCTCCCTCTGTCCATTCTTGTCTCTTGCTTTCTTGCACCCATCTATAATTAGTTAATACATTATCCAGAAGGGGGACAGAGAACACAGACTTCCAGATATTTCTTTGAAGCAAGCACATCTCAAAATGTACCTGTAGTTCCACTTGTGAAGCAAATTATTGCAAGATCTTCAGGTGCTGGAGGCTGAAGAAAAAAATTAAAAGAAACAGTATAAATCAGAATAGAATATATCAAGCCATAAAAGCATTTCCAACAGTGTCCAATACAACTGGACGAGGCAAAAACCAGATCTGTACAAGGCTCTGACACAGAGTAACAGAGTATTTACCTTTGGCTTCTTCCTGTTCACTTTTCCAAGGTCCTTATCAGAGGAGAGAGAGAAAAAAAAAAAAACTTCAGTATTACGATCTTCTAACTCTAAATACTAACATCAGGACTGTGGAGATGGCTCAGGGGCTAAGAGCACTGGCTATTCTTCCAGAGAGGCTAGGTTCAGTTCCTACCACCCACATGGCAAAAACTCTGTAATGTCCAGTTCCAGGGGATCTGATGCCCTTTTCTGGACACAGATGTTGCACACATGTGCTTCACAGACACACATCTTGGCCAAACACCCATATACATATAAATAAAAGAGGAGAGTCCCCAGGTTACTGCTTTTACTGCAGATTTCACTTACAGCTGGCGAAAATACCATCATTTTCAAATTAATTTTTTGTTAAGTAACAGAAGCCATAGTATTTATTGTTCTAGAAGCCATTTTCCAGTTCTCTCCACTCCGCCCTCTTTCTCCCTCCCTCCCTCTTCTTTTTTGGTGGGAGGGGGGCGGGGAGGGTGAGGCAGGGCTTCCCTGTGTAACAGAGTCCCGGCTGTTCTGGACTTGCTTTGTAGACCAGGCTAGCCTCCAACTCAGTGATTAGCCTGCCTCTGCCTCCAGAGTGCTGGGATTAAAGGGGTGTGCCATCCCAGCCTAGTTATCCATCTTTTACGTATAACCATATAAATAGTCTTGAAAATAGGATTGATTCCAAAGACAGCAAAGTCCTGTGCACTGTATTCCAGCCCCCTCCCCATGACCCTTAACAAAGCCTTGCACTTGAACTTAAACCTGCTGGTCCTCAGCACCCTCTCCCATCAGAGAATGAACTCCCTGACCACCCAGCTCTGCCTCAATGACCTCTCCCACAAGTGGAAAAACAAACTCTTTTCCCTTTTAAATGCTGGCAGTAGTGAGGCTCAGATACCCATGTTCCACACACAGAGCCTTCCTCTGGGCACTGAGCGGAAACAGGCTGCCAGGAGGGTGAGGCAGCTTCGGGAACAGGCATGAAACTGGATCTAGACAGCTGTCCCGGGGCAGACTTCTGCTGTCAGGGATGTGCTTCAGTTCATCGCGTTAAGCAGCCTTCATACCCATTCAGACTAAAAAAGCTTAGATTCTTTGCATAGTAAAAGGGAACAGTTTGAGAAACATGTGGAGTACATGGTACCTACCACAAAATGCAAATTAGATGGGATGTTCAGGGCTCACTGAGCTCCACCTAGCATACTTTTAATCAATTTAAATTGCATACATCACAGACCACTGATTAAAAACAAGAACACTGGTGTCTAATTAGAAGTCAACTAGGGTTGGGCACTGAAGCATACACCTATAATCTGAGGCAAGAAGATAGCTTGAGCCCAGGAGTTCCAGATCAGCCTGGCCAACACACAAAGCCACAAGCTCAAAACAAAACAACAAAAACCACCCCACAGCCAATAAGGAACTCAAGCATGCTACTTTAACAAATTATTTTCCAAAGAAGCCTTACTGACTTGAAATTTCTACTTATCTACTCAAAATCTTCCTCCATTTTGTTGTTGTTGAGGTAACACCTCACTCATGTAGGCCAGGCTGACCTCAAAACAGCGAGGTGGCTAATGATGACTGTGAAATGATCCTCCTACTGCCACTTCCCAACTGCTGGAACTACAGGCATGCAGCACCATGCCCCGATAATTGGTTCAAAATTCTTAAATGGCTTCTGGAATCTTCAGCGGACGCTGAATAAGATAAAGCCGTAGTCAGATGCAACTTGCTTTTGTTTTAGGGGAACAAACATGACCTCCACTGGTACATTATTAGCAGTGACAGCTTCAGAGCCTTAAGTTTGTCTTGTCATTTCTCAGATAAATTATATCACTTACTTTTAAAGTGGCCATTTTGGGTTAAAAGTAAAAAAAAACTGAGTTCTAGTGAGTGACAAGCATATTGGAGTATCTATAGGTAATGAAATCTGTAGCTTAATGAAAGTGCCTAAGAAATATGGACGGGTGGACTGACGGGGTGAGGTGATGCTGAAGCAGATGTGTTAAGACCTCAACACAGACTCTTTAGCAGGACGATGGGAGAACAGCCATATGCTGCTGTTATTACTCAACGGTCTATATGTTTGAAAGGTTCAACATTTAAAAAAACAGAGGATGCAAACATTCCAAGATGCCTATGTTCTACCTTGATTCTACAAATATATGTATCTAATGTAAATGTATATTAATATAAATGATGCCACAATCAATCATGATGTGAACTTTAAATTCTTTTTCTTCTCACCTTTTGTTTACAAAATGCCTAAAATGCATAAATTGCATTAAGCAGATAAGTGTAAAACAAGATTTCAATTTAAACTCTGTACGACAATCTTCATTAGTTCATCAAAGTAATGTTTTGACGTTAAAACTACTTCTTTATCACGCAGTGGAAAGAAAGGTAAAGGGAAGGATGATGATGTGTGTGCATCTCAGAGAAGGGGACAGAAAGGCAGGTAGAGGAAAAAGATTTCAATAGCACCAAAGACTATAAACTACCACCACCACCAACAACAACTCTCCAGGGCAAAAATTTAGGTAAAAAGCTAGCACTCTAATTAAAAAACGACGCCTAGGCAAAGATGAATCTGAGTCGTGTTCTGTACACGTGAATGCACAAGCATGCGTGTCAGTGCTGGAATATCGGGTTTCCCTCTGACCACTGGACCCTTGGCAGAGGGTCCACGGACCCTGCTCTGCAGCCACTACTTCCTCTGCAGAAGGAAGAGAACGAATAAATTAAAAATTTAAACCTGATTTAGAACAGCTTCGCAGAAAGCTTTAACCTGGTTGGTGACAGTGCAGCTTCCTCTACAGAGTCTACTACCTATGATGCATACGTGAAAAGGACCTCCTGCTGGCTTCCTTGCTTCCTACCCCAACGGCGGTGCTGGCGTCAGATCATACACGCCCCACTGATTCTTCTAGAATGGTTACCAGTAAAGTTGTGCTTACACTGAGAATAGGCCATACTGGAAATAAAAACAACACAGAGATAAATAAGTTGTGCCAGATAGTTTGATGGCAACATGACACAAGCTAAAGTCATCTGAGAGGAAGGAGCCTCAATTAAGAAAACGCCTCTATTATGATCAGGCTACAGGCAAGCCTTCAGGAAATTTTAAATTAGTGATTGATAGGGGAGAGGGCCCAGCCCACTGTGGGTGGTGCCATTCCCGGGCTGGTGGTCCTGGGTTCTATAAGAAAAGACTGAACAAGCTGATAAGCTGCACCTCTCTGGCTGCTGAATCAGCTCCTGCCTCCAGGTTCTTGCTTTGACTTCCTTCAACACTGAACAGTGATATGGAAGTACAGGCCACAAAAAGCCTTTTCTCCCAAGCTTGCTTTTTGGTTAAGGTGTTTCATCACAGCAATAACAACCCTGACCAGGAAAGAAATCAAACAAGAATTCATGTTGGAATTTCACTAGGATCTATGGCAGAAACCTGGAGAAGGGAATCGATAAGGGCAGGTGAGGTGGCCCTCGCTGTCAAGACTGATCTCCCAAGTTTGTTCCCCACTCCTCCATGGCGGGAGGAGAGAACCAATTCCAACAAGCTGTCCTCTGACCTCCACACCTGAACCAAAACACACACACACACACACACAGAGACAGACAGACAGACAAAAGAGGGACAAGCAGATGATAAGATAGAGTTCTGTGTCTGGCTTGGTTTCAGAGATAAGACAGTAACTAAAAAGCAGTCAAGACTAAAAAGAACATAAGAACTCAAGACGTCCACCTGAGTGTTGTCAAAAGGCCTAGCACCTGTGTTTACTGGCATGGCTCACTGGTGCGAAGGATGCTCATGAGTGCCACAGCTCCTTCTGTGAAACCACTGCAGGGGATACAGTAGACCAACATTGGGAATTGGGTATGGTGGTATGCTGGTTAGTTTTTGGCAAGTTGACGCAAGCCAGGGTCATCTGAGAAGAAGGTACTTCAACTGCGGAAATGCCTCCATCAGAATGTCTATAGGCAAGTCTGTGAGGGCATTCCCTTGACTAATGATTGCTGTGAGAGGGCCCAGCCACCTCTGGGCAGGTTGTGTAAGCAAGCCGATTGAGCAAGTCATGGGGAACAAGCTGGTTAGCAGTTCCTCCTGCCCTCATGTCCCTTCGTGATGAAATGTGATTGGGACATGTGAGCCAAATAAACCCTTTTCTCCCTAAGCTGCTTTTAGCCATAACTTTAAAAACAGCAACAGAAAGTTAACTAGGACAAGCAACCCACTCCTGTGATCCTGGCATTTGAGAGACTAAAGCAAGAAAACTGCTACAAGTTCAAGGCTATTCTGAGCTCCATAGTGAGTTTCAGACCAGGCTTGGCTACAGAGTGAAACCATCTTAAAAAAACCTAGCCAACCAAAACAAAACAAACAAGTAACTTTTGCCATGCAAGTCTAGTCTCCGTGAAGTAGGAAGATGAGAATTTCGTCCTGTATCTTTACAGTGGCTGTGACCAGCACTCAGGTAAACACAGTGTCATTGGGTACCACATTCGGCCCTGCAGAGTGGGCCTCGTGGAAGGACTCACCTCCAGAGCCTTTAGGCTGATGACTTCTACCCCGCACTTCTTGCCTCGTTCCACCAGATCACTGCCATAGGAGTCCATAATGACTATGATTTTAAGGCATGGTGTTAACTTATTTTCTACACTTTCTAATAACATTTTGGCCTTTTCTTGCTTGTCAGCAAAAATTACAGAGAGTTCACCTGCAAATAAAGAAGTGATAAGGAATGAATCCTGAGATGTTAAAAGCTTGGCTGTAAGATGTACGCACAGATACTGACATAAAACAATGTCCCCCTCTGAGCACAGACAAATGTAAAGTCACAGAAACGAACTCTCTAACTAGGACAATGGTCACATAAAGCGCAGAGACGTACCTTTGTTTACTATGTAGGTGATGGCTTCGGCTCCGAGGGTGTCGTAGAGTGGGACAACCACCATGGAGTACGCGAAGCATCCCTGCTCGATGATCACCCACTAAAAGCGGAAGCCACAGAAAGAGAATGAGACACTTCGCCAAAATCACCGCAAAGGGCAGCATTCGGAAGCTTGAATCACAAGCATTGATGGCGGCAGAATTACCATCTGTCTGCCACTGTGCACCAGGAAAGTTTAAAACAAACAAAATACTTGCTCCTCTGACTTTTATTTTTTCTATTCTTGAAATTGTCTCCTTTTTCTTTAAAAATTCGTTTTTAAGTTAGCATACAAAAATTTGCCCCTTCTTAAAACAGATAGCAATCTGCCCAAAGAACAGAGGCAAGCGTGTGAGGAAATGATCGCTACAAGGGAAGGCAGTAACTGACTTGGAGAGCAGGACCTTGCTGTGGCTTCTAGATGGGTGCAGGTGCCTTGGTGGGGAGAAACCCAAGTCTGTCATATGTAAGACAGGCAAACTTTAGAGCCTGCAGGCGACAGGGAGAGAGAACAACAAGGGAGGCCAGTGAGCAGGCAGGCTGGATAGCAGCCTGGCTGTAGGGGTGAGCTGGAGTGAGCCTGTGCCGCAGGGTCTGGCCTAGTCCACGGGCCACACGGAACAACTATTCTAGGCAGCACAGTGGCTGTGGGGTTTGAGGGAGGTCAATCCCACAGCAGTGCAGAATATGGCCAAGGGAGGACGAACACCTATCTATCAAATAAGAGTGTTGTCTTAGAAAAAAAATTCTCCCAGGTAAAGTGGCCGGAGAAAGCAGTGACACGGTACCTGGGTATCTTGCCACTAACCTCAGCTGCATAGCAACTGACTGACTTCCCAGACTCTTGTGGCACAGTCCCTCTTACACTTCAAGACACCTCTTACCTCGCTGCGTGGACCTGGGGCTATGTGTGAGTTTAAGATCTCCTCCTAGACTCTACTCAGCTCTATGTCCAGAAAGCTCTCCTTGGCTGATCTCATGTAATCCTTCCATAATCCTTCCACTTACCACATTTTAGAGAAAGCACTAGTAATCTATCCCTTGAAGTAACAGATTTGTTCTGTGATTTGTGTTGATGATGAAAATTCTACTAAAGCAAAAACTTCGGATATGTTTCTGAGATATGAAAGAAAACCAAATCATCCCATGAGACTAAGCACAGGCCAGCTGTGGATGGTGCTGCTTCTTTGCAGAACATGAGACTCAGGGATAGAAGGACTTATAAAAATAGGACACAGCTCAGGGATAGAAGAACCAAGATGCCTTACTGAACATAAGCAGGAGAGAGAAAGAGAGAGAGAGAGAGAGAGAAAGAAAGAGAGAAAGAAAGAAAGAAAGAAAGAAAGAAAGAGAAAGAGAGAAAGAAAAAAGAGAGAGAAAGAGAAAAAGAGAGAGAGAAAGAGAGAGAGAAAGAGAGAAAGAAAGAAAGAGAGAGAGAGAGAAAGAGAAAGAGAGAAAGAAAAAAAGAAAGAGAGAGAAAGAAAGAGAGAAAGAGAGAGAAAGAGAGAGAGAAAGAAAGAGAGAGAAAGAGAGAAAGAAAGAAAGAGAAAGAAAGAAAGACAAAAAAGAGAAAGAGAGAGAGAGAGAGAGAGAGAGAAAGAAAGAAAGAAAGAAAGAAAGAAAGAAAGAAAGAAAGAAAGAAACTTGAGTTTTTCCAAGCAGTTACTGCTGACACAACTAGTTAGCAGTAGGGGCTACAGGCAGTTGTGAGCCACCTGACGTGGTGCTGGGAAGCAAACTCTGGTCCTCTGCAAGAGCAATGTATGTATGCTTTTAACCACTGAGCCATCTCTAAAGCCCCTCAGGTCCCTTTTCTGAAGCACTAAGTGTGAGTCTCTGTAGCCAAACAACAGCTCTGTATGGACACAAAGGCCAGCTCATAGTAGGTACTTCATAGTAGGTATTTTAAGTTTGGAAGTTTGAGCCAAAGAAAGGCTCAGACCTCTCAGGAATAAGAGTTTCCTACTAACAAAAATGTATGCAAGTTTCTCTGCTGTAATTTATTATTACTAACTTATTAATGCCATTTACCCAGTCACACAGGTAGCTCTTGAAGGAAGCAGACTTATGATTTGACATGTTTTCTTCTAAGAATTTTGTTTTAGGACCTGAATTAAAAATTAAAATAAAACAAAAAAGGGGGGGGGGATGATTTTTTTTTTCTCTTGAAAGTTTCAGAAAAAGTCTCAGATGGGGGTTTCATACTTGTAACTTGCTAAAGCAAACCTCAAAGCCGTATTTCCAGCAGAAGCCAGACAACAAAATCTAGTTCCCAGTAGCTGCAAGGAAACCATGGAGGACCCTGGAACCCCGTATAGTAAATGCTGCTGGTTGATACCTCCGGCCTGTTTTGAGAGAAGATGCCGATGAACTGCTCTGGGGAAGCTTTGAGCCCCTTCTGGATCAGTGCTGAGCCTATGCATTCAGCCCGTTCTGCCACCTGCAACAGAGGGCGGCAAGCGTTAGGAAGGAGCAGCATCCTCGCTGCACAGCCTGTAAAAGCTCACTGGGTGATGCACTAGTGTCTCAGCTGCAAGCAGAGCTCTCTGCAGAGAAGGAGAGCTGTGCTTAAAAAAAAAAAGTTTGCACAACCCAAGGTTTTACTCACCACAACTTGGCTCTAGGGGTGACCACATACCTGGGCTTCCTATGTATGTATGTTTCTATTTTAGTGTTACAAAATGACAAAGACAATAAAAAGACATTGTTTTCTTTTGGAGGAGAGGGGACTGTTGCTTGTCTGCAGTGCTGGGAAGAGAACCTAGGGCTTATACACATTAGCAAGAACTGTAACTCAGACACTGTCCTTAGTACTTGCTTTCTTCAGCTGCTTCAGACTAGCCTCAGACTAACAGACCTGATGCTCCAGCTGCTGGTATGTACCACCAGGCCTGGCTACATTTCTTTCTCACTTATAAAAGTCTAGAAAAGTGGCCAAAACCATCAACACCTGTCATTTGTATAAACATAGAAAAACAAGGCTAAACTTCCAATTATTTACTTGCTTGCTTGCTTGTTTGTTTCAGAGATAGGGCTTTTCTCTATCATCTTGGCTGTCTTGGAATCTGCTCTATCTACCAGGCTGGCCTCAAACTCATGGACATCCACCTGCCTCTGTCTCCTGAGTGTTGAGATTAAAGGCGTGTGCCACCATGCCCAGCTAGGACTAAGCTTTTATTGTGGCACTCTACAATCTCATTCCCAAGATTTCTTTTTGGTAAATAATGCAATCTTAGAAGGAAAAAAATTTAAAGGCCTTATGTAAAAAGATACAAATTTCAATCTAAAGATAATAATAACTTTAACAAAATAACAAAATTATCTTTAGCTAATAAAAAGAGCAGAAATAAATAAAAAGAACAGCTGCATGACTAAGCAAATAACAATAAAGCCTCAGAAAATGACAGCTAGGTAGCTTGCAAATGCTATAACTATGAGAAATGAACAGTAAAACTGTAGATGAAAACCAACATAATAATATATAAACATATATATGTATAATATATGTGTATAATATATATATAAACAAAACTTTA
This sequence comes from Meriones unguiculatus, assembly GCF_030254825.1. Taxonomy (NCBI): domain Eukaryota; kingdom Metazoa; phylum Chordata; class Mammalia; order Rodentia; family Muridae; genus Meriones; species Meriones unguiculatus. The sequence continues at coordinate 37,723,797 of NC_083352.1, read as the reverse complement.
ACAGGAATATATATCCAAGGCTACCCTCTTGCCACTCCTACTCTAAATTAATTTTTTTTAACATTTAAACCTTAAAACATGGAGTTCTTTATGCTCAAGAGTTCTTTTAAGGCCATGCCAATAGAAAAAAGAGCCATACCCTTCTATCCTTGCCAGGGATCCCATTGCATCTGGTACATGGCACTAGCCCAGCCCTACCTAAGGGAATCAAAGTGGCACCGGCCAGGTGACAGCAGAGTGACACACTACCTTCTCTTCATGACCAATTCACCAGTCTAGGTTGCACTGAAAGGACTGGACTTTGAGAAATGCCTGAAATTGTTTGTAGGGCTTACTGGGGCAATGCACATTCATTTGTTTCTAGAAAGACGATCCATTCTGCTCTTCAGAAAAAAAAAAAAAATCTCAAAGAGATCCTTACTTTCCTAAAAGTCAGTCTTGCTAGGTGAGTAGACAGTAAAGTGAGATAAAGATCTCCACAAAGCCAGGGCTGGCTTCAGTTAAATTCAGCTGTGTCCCTCGCCAAGCTTCTGCCACGCCTCTGGCTGAGCTGCGCAAATCGCATGGTAACATCTTCAGAAAACCTCAGGGACTTCCACTGTGCCTTGAACACCAATCCACAACAGATGTCTCTCTCCCTCACCCCCGCCAGCACATCTAAGAGAAATAATGCAGAGAGCACTAGGAGGGTCTGTGGGGCCTGGGGGCTGTCACAGGGTGCCCGGTGTCCAACACGAAGTCGTGCTACGGAGACTCTGGAGGCAACTGTCTTGGTGTTTTAAGGTGGTCTCCTTCTGTAGCCCAGAGTTGGACTCTGCCTCAATATTCATCCAAAGCTGACCAGGAACTCACAGTGATCCTCCTGTCCTCACTTCTCCTGTGCTGGGTGGTGTGAGTTTAGCATTGACTTATGGAAAAAAAACTGAATAGAACTTACGGAAAAAAACCCGAAAGAAACTGGTTTGTACTTTGGTAAAAGCCAAACACAAAGAGGGAAATCCCTTACTGGTCACGTGAGCTCCCGGCTCCTGCGACAGGCAAGGTATTACAAGCCAAGTGACAGACAACTGCTACCCAAGCAGAGCATTGGGCATTCATTCTTGTCCACTCTCTGAGGAAAAAGGGAAACTCCAGGGCCTCGCTCAGTCCAAGGAGCTCTGACAGGTGCTACTCAGGCTGGGTTTTGTTGCTCCAAAGGTCCACCCCCCCTCTACATCCACACCTTCAGACAAGCCAGCTACTGAAAACAGAGGGAGAAAGTCAATTTGAATTCATGAGTGTCACAGGATTACCTGGCCCCAGAGCAAGCAGCAGTGGAGCCCAGGGACTGAAAGCCATTTCCTGGACAGCTGTGTAGGAAAAAGGAAGGCAGTTAAACTGACTCGCAGCTGCGCCTGCCCATCCTGAGGCCAGGCCGGAAAAGCAAAGCCAGCTTGATTCCATGTAATCATGATGAAAAAAACAATGTCCCACTGCTCACAGACCGTGATTTGAACAGTCAGAGCCGTTGAGGAGTGGGGACGAGAGCGCTAAGTGTGAGAGTGTGGAGACCCTGGCTTTCCGTTTCTGCAGATGGGTAGGAATCTCCTCCGAATGTCTGTGCTCTCCCTACAGCTGACGAGGGGTTAACAGCCACACCCTGGAGATCAGGCCGAGGACAGTTTTGAGGATCAATGAACAGATGCCAACATGCCCAGACCTGGCTCAGCTCCTGCTTCTGCCACTCGTGCTGTGTGAGCGCGGGCAAGTCACACCTTCTCCTGGGGCATGCTTTCCTCATCTGAAAATAGGGACACTCCACACTGGGCTTTCTAAGTTTCCTAGAAACCCCTCAGGCGAAGACGAGAGGAAAGCATTTGCTTCTGGAGATTCCTAAAATTTCTGAGATTCTGAAAGATGTTACTTCACAACAAATCCAAATAGGTTCCCAATACAGTTCTTTAATCAGTTAGCTAAAGGTTTCTAAGATTTTCCATGTTCTGTTTTTCCTCAGAGGCTCCATGACCTTCTCAAAGTACAGCACATTTCCCGGGCCAGCAATCAGTGCACTCGCCCATCTACAGAGCCAGTCCTAGGGTCTGAAATGGCCCCACAGGTTCACTTGCTTAAACACATGGCCTCTAGCTGGCGGCAGAGCTTTGGGAAAAGGCAGCACCTTTTGAACACGGGGCCAATCTGGCAGCTATGGGGTCCCAGGGACTGGCCTTGGGGGTCTAGGTTAGCCCGGCTTCTGATCCGGCTCAGCTTTCAGATCCGATGAGCTACAACAAGCTATACTATCAGCATGCACAGCCAGGCACCACATCTTTCCTACCACGGCAGACTGGACACCAATAGATGGAAGCCCAAGTCAACCTCCCCTCCGTTCAGTTGTCTCCATTGAGCATTTGGTTGCAGCCATGAGGAGAGCTATCAGAGCGGGGGAACTCACCTGTTTGTAAGTGATCCACTCGTAGGGCTGGTTTGGCTGTCTAGACCCTAAACAAGGACCGTTGTCTACAAAAAGAAAAACAAAGATGAAGCAAAAGACGGCCTTGACCTTAACTATTCCTCTATCATTTGATTTGTTCCTCTCCTTACTCCTCACAGTGTCAGACAGACTCACTCTTCAACTTAGAAATAGTGAGTTCAGATTAGAAATGGCCCCTTGCCCCCTGTCCAAGTTTGAAATAATTTTTCTATTTGTTTATTTGTTCTGTTTCTTAAACAGAAGGATGAGGTGACAAATAAAAGAAGACAAATATTAACATGACCATCTTTTTCTGTTGGTGGTTTTGGTTTTTTGAGACACGCTCTATTATGTGGCTCTGGCTGTCCTAGAACTCACTACATAGACCAGACCAGGCTGGCCTCAAACTCATAGAGATCTACCTGCCTCTGCCTCCAGAGTGCTTGGGATTAAAGGTATGCACCACCACACCCAGTTAACGTGACTTTTAAGAACATTTAACTTGTAACTTTTCCTTCATGCCAGTGGCTGAGTGTGGAAATATTACAATGGGTTTTTAGAAGAGGCAGCCATTTCTACGGAAGCTTCAGGCGTTCCAACTCAGAATGAACTGTTCACCCAAAGGTCATGTGTTGAAGGGTTAGGTGGCAGGCTTTTGAGACATGAAGTCCTAAGGCTCCGACCTCATCACTGGGTTAATCCCTTGGTGTGCTTATGATAGGATGGCAACATTGGGAAAGTATCCTTCAGGATACTGTCTTGCCTTGGCTACTTCCTGCACCCTGTCCAGCCCTGATGACTTTCAATCCCCACCTGCAAAGGAAGGAAGGGGAGGAAAGTGATGATGTCATAATGTCTAGGTTCACCAGTCCATGTCTAAATATGTAAAGGTGTTCTGATTTGGTATGGGGACATGAAGGATTAGCAAGGAAGACAAGAGAATGGTTCCATCTGGGCCCTGACAAGCCTGGTTCTATTATCTAGTTTATGCCTCGAGAATCATGGCACACAAGTGGATTCAAATTATCAGTCAGCAGTTGGTAGGATGGTATAAGCTGGGCTCAATGACTTCCCTGTTATCCCTAATAACAGATTTGCCAGAACACTCTTTTTTCCAGACCTGCTAGTTTACAGTAGCATAACTAAGGCTGAGAGGGGACGGTGGGGTCACCAGTGCTGCTTCTCAGATGGGAGACCCCTCAGCTGTAGGAACTGACTCCATATTATTCCTCAAGATCTGCAACTGGCAAATTGCAGCCAAGGGCCCTGATGAGCCAATGGCTGTTTCATAAGCAAGGTTAATAGAACACAGTCTACTAACTCACCCGCCTACGTGTGAAGATGCAGAGATTGTATGGCCCCAAAAGCCTAAGGCTTAACATATTTACTGTTTGGCTCTCTATGGGCACAGCACACTGATCCCAGTTTAAAACTGTGGTGTTTAGGCACCAGCTCACCTGCAAACTTGAAAATCATCCGTACCCAGGTCCTACTGCTAAAATCTTTGATATGACTGCATGAGCTTTAGTATTTTTTTTAGAAAGCATCCCCAGGTAACATTAGGTTTAAGGGTACTACAGATATGGCTCAGTGGTTAAAAGCACTGGCTGCTCTTCTAGAAGACTTGGGTTCAATTCCCAGCACCCATATGGTGACCCATATGTAACTCCAGTTCTAGTGGGTCTGATACCCTCTTTTGGCTTCTGTGGACATTTCAGGTAAATGCTACACAGGCAAAACATACACATAATAATTTTTAAAAATTTAAATCAGGTTTGTAAGGTTCTAGGCTAACTTCTCCTGCCAATGAGCAAACTTCTGGCCAGTAAAGCAAATGCTGGGCTTTGCTGATCTGTAATATTTTAATCCTGAGGACAGCCTAGCAAATTTCAAGTTTAGGATAAAAATCTCTCCCTTTCTCTCTCTCTGGTTTTTGGAGACAGAGTTTTTCTGTGTTGCCTTGGCTGTCCTGGATCTCCCTTCATAAACCAGGCTGGCCTTGAACTCATAGAGCCACCTGCCTCTCTAGTGCTGAGATTAAAGGCATGCACCACCACCCAGTGATAAAATGATTCTTAAAGGAAAAAAAATTACTTAGAAAGCAGCTGCTTTTAGTCATTGTGTATTAAGAAAGCTTAACTTTCCTTCTCCTGTGATTTTATTGAAGACCGCTCATTTTCCAATTAGGCAAGTGCCAACGGAACAAAAAGTTGTCTAATTGTCAGAAGTGCAGTGTGAATGCCACTCCCTGCTTACAGAGGAAAGGCTGTGCATAGAAGTTACAACACATGTATTTCTATGTGGCTTGATACTGGCTTGATCTACCTCAGGAAGATTTATTGCCATAGATAAACTCAGACCTTGATAGTACCTTCAAAAAGTTCATGTATTAAATGATAGACAAGGAAGTCTGCTTTCTCTCTACAATGGGCGAATAAGCCTTTTATGGGAAAATTTGTCGGAACACAATGGCCTGAGTACTCAGACTATCCCACTGCAATAAACAGCAGGTACTGGAGTGCCAACATACTACTAGCAGTGTATCATGGAGCACAGGGAAAGCAATCTCCTCTGGGTCCTGACTGTAAGAGCGTCATCCAGCTACCAGGGGCAAAAACAGAAGCTAAAGTATGGATCTGAAGATCTGCTTCTAAGCCGGGCACTGGTGGCACATGTCTATGCACTTGGGAGGCAGAGGGAGGTGGATCTCTGAGTGTGAGGCTAGTCTTGTTTACAGAGTGAGTTCCAGGACAGCCAATGCTACACAGAGAAACCCTGTCTCAACCCTCACCTCCCCTTCCAAACAAAAACAGATCTATTTCTATAAAGCAACCTAGGAAAGCAAACATAATCCCTAAAAAGGATGTGTCTTCCTTCATGGAAAATTATTAATTGAGTACCCAGTGCGGACAGGTCCTGCGTCAGCGCTGCAGCGAGAGCGAAGCGGCAGGACGTGTTCTCAAGGAGTGTAGGCTAGAGGGCAAAAGACAGGCCAGGCCGGGCTGACACCTCTGTGTGCCGCAGACTACTTAGCAAGAAGCAGACGTGTGACGCTGACAGGAAAAGGGGGAGATGGAGAAAAGAGTAAGATGGCGAGAGGAGGAAGATGTTTCCAGAGACAGTGAAGTGCAGACATGTAAAAAGAGCACTAATGTGTCAAGACACTGAGTGAGGGTGGGAAGGGCAGCGTTAGGATGGGGGAGAAAGGACGTGTGTGAGGAGGACCAGCAGCACTCTCGCTTGAGGGCTGGCTGATTCAGGGAGTGGGGCTTGGGAGAAGCTGGAATGGATGGCCAGGTTCTCTAGGGTGTTTCTGATGGGTGCTGCTCCCCTGGAAAGTCAGTATTTCTCTCAAAATTCCTATGTGAGGAGCCCAGTAAGGTAGAAAAATGATGGGCTAGGGACACCTGAACATTTTCTTTTAAACTACAGAAAACCCTGGAGTCCAGAACACGTGACTTTCCACCAAATGTAGGACGTATTTGCCCCTGTATCACTGTTGGTCACAGAGAACACGTGGAGAGTCCTATCCACTTTGAGACTGCCTCTAAACAAACTCCAGGAGACAGAACACTGCAATGCTGGGTGTGTGAAAGCCCGGCAGGTGTGCCTTTTCGAAAGGAAGGCTGCTCATTGCTCATGAGACACGGGCGAAGCGTGGGTCACGGCAGCGCAGCTCCGGCTTACTTGACACATGCATGCCCCTCTGGAAGCCATCGTACAGCGTTCGGACATCATCGTAGTAGTACACCAAGAGCTTGTCATTGTCCAGGAGCGCCGACCTCCGTGCACCATCCGTACCCTATGGGAAGGACAGAGGCAAGCAGGATGTTAACAAGAAGCCCACAGCATGGTGCCTCTAGATTTGACGTAAGTTGTGGACAAACGAAGCTAATCAACAAGCCGATTTTTTTTTTCCTAAGACTTGTCATTTATTTGTGATACAAACACTTAAACTCTCCTGTTCTAGCAATTCTCAGGTAGATAATGAATACACTGTAATAAATAATGATGGGACTGTAAAGTAGATTCTCTGAGCCTATTCCATCAACACACGCAATCACTGTCAGTTAGATATAAAATAAATGCAAACTGCTATGCAGTGGCTAATGAAGAATGAAGCTGAATGAAGAAATGTGGAATTGTTGGCATGCTAATGTTCAGCTGTTTCCTTGAAGAACATGGCGGCTCTGGAGGAAAGAGGCTAAGACAAGGGGGAAAGAAAACAGAGAAAAAGAAGAAGAGGAGAAAGAGAAGATTTATCTGTTGCAGCTCACAGATTTGTAAGTACATGACCTGCTGGACAAGGCCAGAGAGAGAGGACAACAGGAAAATGCCACCATCGCATATACTTGAACAATCCTCAAAGGCATCCACCAACAGAACAGAGATCAATCCTTCCCTGAGGAGGAAACAATAGACCACTCAGTTTCACCCCCATGAGTCACCTACACTTGAGGTTACTGCTACAGCTCTCTCTCATTTCCAGCTACACTACAATCTGTTAGGACCTGCAGCTCCAGAGTGGCGCCTCAGGGTTGAAATCGTCGGCTACTGAATATAAGTGTGAGGAGATGCAGGTCTTTCCAGCTGCTGATGCGCAACATGGACTGGTGTGCTGAACATCTTCATCTAAGCTGTCTCCACCTGCCAGGGCCTACGTACGGGGAGTCTTGGGCATGGACAGAATGTCAGTGCTTAGCCTCCTAAAGTAGCAGGAGCTATGGACTTCTCTAGGACCAGAGATACTGCGGGAGGTCCAGAAAGCCTCAGGAACATGCCTCTAACTACTAGGTTAGAGCCCAATTCTCGTTCCACATTTCAAGGAGGGAAATTCACATTTACAGCACATGGGAAACCCTTGAGGGAAGTTAGACCATGATATGAGATCTTCCAGCACCACAAGAAAGGACTGTCCAAAAAGCGGAAGAGATCAGAGATCACTTCTGGCTTGAGGTTTGATGAAAGAAAATAGGAAGCCACTCCATCAGGCAGGGTCAAAGGGCAGTCAGAGTTGATGGGCCCAACTCCTAGTGAGAAGCCTATAGAATGCAGGACACACACACACAAAGATCAAGGGCACAGAAATAGGAAGGAGGTAATAGGAGTAGAGGCTGAGATGGGAGGTTGGCTGCAGAAGGGTTATGTGCCACAAATTACTACCTCCTGGGCTTGGGCCCAATCCACTTTACCCACCAAGTGAAGGCCAGGCAGCCTGGCTGTCCCATGCTGCCCACAGGGAGGGTCTCATGACACTCTGCTCAGGATGGTGCCTTCCTTACCACTCATCCAACTCATCCACTGACGGCGACGGGAACGTTCATGGCATTTCTCGATACACTATTATCACCTTAAAAGCAAGGACGAGGCCTGCATTCCAAACAGAGGCTCTCCCAGCTCAAAGTGGAGCAGCTGGGATTAGTAAGTAAATAAGGCACAGGGAGCCGAAGACTCCTGCTATGGCTTGAATCTGAACGGTCCCCCACAGCCTCCTGTTTTGAATGCTTGTTCCCTAGCCAGTGGTGCTATTTTGGAAGGCTCTGGAGACAATAAAAGTGTGTCCTCTTGGGATGCTTTAATTGCACAGAGCTCCCTAAGAAAGCATTTTCCCCAGGTTCTGCCGCCGTGGAACTCAGAAGTGACTGTGGCCATGGTGCAAGAAGGCACAAGACTGCTCAGGCTGACAGCAGAAATGGGTCGGTTTTTTCATGGTACTAGTTGTGTGGGCATGCAGAATAGAAGAATCATGGCGGCCTCCACCAAGAGTTTTAAGAAAATCTTGTGAACCAGGCCAGGCATATGAAGGTCCAATTTGGTGCAGGGAGGCCCTGAGAGGTCTGTAAAATGAAGCTATGAAAGTGAAGAGTAAGTTACAAGAGAGTTACAGGATGCCAGTGACAAGAACACAGGCTGTCTGCCAAGGAAAGTGTTAAACACGAAACAGAGCCATCCCAGGACGGAGGCTGTGTGTGTCACATGCGGTAAGGAGAGGGGCTTCCCAAGCCCACCAGAACACATATCACAACAAGTGCCTCTCGTGCTGGGCATGGAGCATTTGTAGGATTTGTGTGCCTTGCTTGGTCCTACCTGCCCCACCTTCCTTATTATGCCACCATTCCTCCCATTCAGAATGAGGGTGTTTACTCTGTGTGGTTGTATATAGGAAGCATATAGGTTCTGTATTTTCTAGGACCCATAGCTAACTGTTTGGGATCTCAGCAAAGATTCTGGATGTTGACTTTTAGACAGTGACAGATCTGTGAAGGCTGTGGGACTCTTAAGTTGGACTAAGTGTATTTTATGTAGTGAAATGATCCTTAGCTTTGGGGTCCAGGGGGAGGATGTTTGAACCCACCCACAGGCTCATACTGTTACTGCGTGTGCTCCAGCTAGTCACTCTATCAACAGGATGTAGAACTTTCAAAAGGTGAGGGATCATAGACAGACGTGGGTGACCAGGTGTAGGTGTTTTACGGTGTGGTGTATCTGGCCTGGGTTTTTGGCTGGCTCTCTGCTTCCTGTCTGTGGGAACATGAACAGCTTCTGCAGCCAGAGTGAACTGGCGCTCGAGAGTGCCTTCCCTGCTGTGGTGGCAGAAACCCTGTGAGACTGGGAGGTCATGACCTTTCTTGCCTTAAGAAGTTGTGTCCGGCGTTGTGGCCACTGCGGTGCAGAAGTAACTAACACATCTTGTCCTTGAATGACCAGAGAGCTTCTAAGGAATACTGGCCAGTTCCAACACAAGGAAGATCAAGGACAGGCAAGAGGAGGTGTGGACCCTGAGGGGCAGACTCACCAGGTTTTTCTTTGTTAGAAAATAAGTTTGGGTCAGAGGGGGAGGGGGGGAGACCATCCTTCCAGTTAAATATGTGGACCAGGCAAACAAGAGGTCGCACTCAGAAGGGTGAACATACAGAGACAAAAGAATGCACTTGGTGGTGGTGACCGTGTCCTTATCCCATTGGCCGGAGCCGGACCTCACAGTCTTATTTGGTTAGCCATGTGACTTAAAGTCATAAAATTCCTGGAATGCAGCCTGAGGCCTTTGTGTAAACAAAGGTTTTATCAGGTTGGGATGGGGGATTAAAAATGTGCATAAAAGTCCTAAAAGGTGGAAGAGATAAAAAGCTTTATATTATTTAATAGAAAGGCTCATACTTAATATTTCTTACATCTTATAGCGCAGGTCTACGAAACATAGACTGGGGAAGCTGAAATTGTTAGGATAGGGATGGATAATGGCTGAACCTGAGACGGAGGGTGGGACCCAGCACTCTGGGTCTCTGGGTTTCCATATGAATGTCAGGGGATCCAAAAGACAAGTCCCAAGCAAGGGAGTGAAGATTAGACCAGCACCACAGACAGGAACCTAGCACAAGCATAGACCGTGTGTAGGACAGGCTGTGGGGAGGAACTAGAGGGAAAAAGCATTTCCACGGGCTCAGACTGCAGCAGTGGCCCAGGGAGGGGGCATGAGCAGCAATGTCATGAACATGAGCTCTGTCATGACAGGGAAAGGGGAAGAATCAAGGCTTGGAGAATCACAGTACTGAGTTCAGGGTAAGTTTGAGAAACAGCTGGGGTTAGCTAAATAGTGATGAGCATATCCTTCAACACAGGACAACTCTCTCCATCTACTTTCCAACTCTCCAACGGCTCCAGAGCAGCAGTTCTCAACCTGTGGATCGAGACCCCTTTGGAGGGTCAAATGACCCTTTGACAGGGGTGGGGGGTGTCACATGTCAGCTCTCCTGCATATCAGATATTTACATATGATTCCTAAGAGCAGCAAAATTACTGCTATGAAACAGCAACAAAGTAATTTTATGGCTGGGGGTCACCACTAGGAAGGTTGAAAGCCCCCACTCTTGAGGGTCATGTTTAGCTAAATAATTCTTTAATTCAGTTTAAGCTTTTGGTGTTATTTAATCTTCAGTGCTGGGGGAAAGATGGAAACCAAACCAGAAGTTAACTGTGTTCCTCATCATCTTGACAACATAACCCAAGGATAAGGTGTTTATTATAATTCTAATTATTAGCAATTAAACTAATAAGCAAAGGCTTGAAAATGAAGCCTTAAGGAGATGTTAGAGAAGAGATACTAACTCTCAAGTACAGGTAAAGCTGGGCAAAGGCCCCACTGTCGCGGAACTATAAGGAAAAGGCTAGGGTTTGAAGAGGAGAAATGGAAAAGGTCTTCCCTGTGGTCCTTCTAACCTGCCGAAAGAAAGTGGGGTGGGAACTGGGCTGTGCTTCAGAAACAGGCTCACTGTGCAGAGCCTAAGCGATCATGACTGGAAAGCAGGGGGTTACAGGTCTGCTCCAACGTGGATATGGCTTCCCAAGTTTACAAACAAGAGGGTGACTCTAAAGCACTACAGTCAAGGCCTTTGCTACCAATGCTACCAGTATATTCTCCGGCATCTATAGGGGGCAAGGTCCCTTTGAGATCAGCCTCTGTACACACTGAATTAGTAAACACAGTTCAGGTTGAATTAGGCTAAATTACAAAGTAAAAGCTCCAAATTCCCCTTGAGGGCAGGAATGGGCAAAGGCGGGGATCTCCTGATTCTGGAGACTATGTAACATATATGTATGTTATATATTATATACATTGTTATTTTGGGTTTATTTATTTTTATGTGTATGAGTGCAGATGTGAGGCTGCAAGCCACCATGTGGGTGCTGGAAATTGAACCTCAGTCCTATGTAAGAACAACAAGTACTCTTGACCACTGGGACATCTTTTTGGCTCCAACATATAGGTTTTTTTGTTGTTGTTGTTTTGTTTTGTTTTTTAACACTAATAATCAGCTGCTTTCTTTCCTTAAATTCCTAAGACCCTGCCTTCCTTCTGTAGCCTGGGGTTGGTGTAAAAGCTGGCAGCTCTGCCCCTAGCTCCCAGTCACCCCTGCTCCCACCCACGGAGCCCCCAGCACCCTGCCACTGCTCATTGCCACCCCTTTTCTCCTCCCTCTTGGTTCAAAGCCTCAGGCACCTGCTGCATGTGTTTCACATGTCAGCTCTCCTGCATATCAGATGTTTACATATGAGTCATAAAAGAGCAAAATTACTGCTATGCAACAGCAACAAAGTAATTTTATGGCTGGGGGTCACCCCTAGGAAGGTTGAGAGCCCCTGCTTATCTTCAGGTTCCAAAAGGATGGGTGTAGTAAGAAAACAAAATTCAGAAAGGTTTTCACAATTCACTAAGCCTGTTCAGTTTTGAGAAAGGTCTGAAGTCACCTTACCAAGGTATAAGAACACTGATGTCTGCAAACTTCCAGAAGAACCCGTAAACAGAAGCACCCTAGAATGCTTTCTTTCTCTCTTATCCCTACTGCCCTGTCAGGACTGTCTGCTGAAGACATTCCAGATGCCCAGACACCTGGGAAGATACATCCAGAAACTCTCCGGGTTGGTGGAAGTGGACTAGGAGACCGGAGGGTGGAGTGCGGGGTTAGGGCTGCAAACCTTGGCTCATCTTTATTTGACCACTTGTACAGTTATTTTGCAATCAAGACCAGGAGAGAGCTGGCCATGGGAAACAGTGACCACGACCTTGAGGTGACAAAGGGTAAGTCAATGGAAGTGGCTGCTGCCTGAACACAGGGTTCACGTGGCGATGACAGATACACGCCTGGGGTTTCACCGCACCACTTCTGAAGCCTCTTGGGTCCTTCCAGTCCCACACATGCTACTGACTGCTCTGTGTCCCAACACTCCACAGGGTGAGAATTAGTTTACATGTACAGATGACAGCAGAGCAGGACTTACTGTGTCATATTTATAAACAGCTGCCGAAATAATCACATGCCTTCATGGTTCCTAATATTGTTCAGTACTCAGCTGCTACTTTCCCTTCTATTATAGATCACTGGTCCTCTTCGTACAACCAAATGGCTTTGACATTTTCCCAGACCTTCAGGCTTGTGTCAAATAGCCAGAGACACCACCATTCAACTGCAATCTCGTTCCATAGCACTTTCCACTCAAGTCTGATCCTGGGTGTTCTCCTCCCAGGAGTATTTGATGCTGCCCACTCCAACCAGAGTTCCCTGTTTCAGAGAACTTGGCCATGGGCTTCCAAGTCCAAAAGGGCATGGCCATTCTTTAGAATTTCGCCATCATTACCCTTACAGGCCTGTACTTGTTTTATTTCCACAAGTGTGGTGTGAGTAAGTTTTCATAATAATGTGTGAGTCAACGACCCGCTCTGTTGTGATGAAGAGAGTGCATCTGCCAGTTTGTAAGTGGGCCTTTACACATATACATGGGAAAGCAGAGCAGGTGGAAGCATGCCCCCACCTGCTTTCCATGTGGTTACATGGAAAAATCTCACTCCGTAACATGTCCCCCAGATATGTCTAAATATACACCAGGCCAGCTGTTCCTGTTGCCGTGTGCACGTGAGCTCTTACTTGAACAATGGCACTTAGCCTCTGCCACAGAGATGAGGGCCCTGAGCATTTCCTCTCACTGGCCAGAGGCTTCACAAGGACAGGAACCTGTCCTGCCCCGCTGTTATGTACGTCGTGTGGCAGAAGCTTAAGTACTTGCTGAATGGATGCAAGCCTGACAAATGTATTCTGTGAGTGCAGGGGGACTGTATTAGACCTTCTGGAACATATGATTAACATGCTAAGAATCACTAGCCACATGCGGCCTGACACATGAATGTTCAGTTTTGACCCTCAATGGATGAGGGTCGTCAGCTAGCATGCATCCCCAATACCATTTACCTTGGAGCTAACTCATCCAACTTGGAAACAAGGTAAGTGATACCCAAGGAGCTGGTTCTCCTAGTAGAAGCTATGAATCTGAACTTGAACCCACATGCGGTAACACATGTAGACACTAAATCTGCTAGGCCTGTGGTTTAGTCACCAGAAGCATATTCTACCCTAAGTTCTGATAGTCTAAAGATTGTTCTAGAAAGGCTAAGGGCTTACAGGACTTACAAATACATTTTCATGTGTTCCAATCTGTTCATTTCAATAACCGTAGGAGAAGCAAACATGAGTTTCCACTGAAGTGGTAGTGGCAAGCCTTTCTAACCTAACTTAGCAGGCAAGGCACTCAGTGCTAACATCTATCTCTCTTTTCTTTCTACTGCCGCCCTTCAGTATCCAGTAATTCCCATGGATCTCCTCTGCACTTTGTCGTTTGAGCATCAAAAGTGGGCTGAGTTCCCCTCCAGCCACACCTGTGTCTAGCCTGGGCCAAAGGCAGATCCAGAACAGACAGAATAGTTGGGGTCTCGTAACTCTATGCCTTCCTCTGCTCCCCTATATACCCAACCACCTGATTCTTAACAGTTTTTGATTCTATAGCCACAGAAGCCACCATTTACCTTTCTTTTCTTCTTTGTTTTGTTTTGGCAGGATCTTGCTATTTAGCCCAGGCTGCCACTTCCATTGACTTACCCTTTGTCACCTCAAGGTCGTGGTCACTGTTTCCCATGGCCAGCTCTCTCCTGGTCTTGATTGCAAAATAACTGTACAAGTGGTCAAATAAAGATGAGCCAAGGTTTGCAGCCCTAACCCCGCACTCCACCCTCCGGTCTCCTAGTCCACTTCCACCAACCCGGAGAGTTTCTGGATGTATCTTCCCAGGTGTCTGGCCATGTTTCAGAGTCTATCCTGCATCCTGGCCCTTCTCAGCTGCCCCTACCCCACACTTCAGCAGCCCATGGGCTTCCACCACCTACCCATTCTCCTTGTAACCCTGCTACTTCGCTATGCTCTCTCTTCCATCTTCTTCTCTTTCGTTCTCTCTTGGTCCCTCTTTTACCTCTGTTGGTCTTTCTGTCTTCAACTCTCACCTGCCCTTCCCGCTGTTTTCATTGCCAGGCCCACTCTCTTGGCCGTGTTCAGCCTACTACTTTCTCTTTCTGCTCTAGACTCTTCCAGATGCCTCTGACAGTTTTCTCCTTCATACAATTAAAAAACCTTCCCCTTTACTGTACCTTAGGTCATGTCATCAGTTTACACATTTCTCAGCCTCACAAGTCTTGATGTGCCCCTTGACTGCAGCCACCAGGGCCTAGACCCTAACCAATCAACACAGGTCTCATGTCACTGTCACCACTGTGAGCAGCATCTTCTCTAAGGGAATGTGAGGAGCTCAAACATCACAAGCAAGGACAGGTGAAGAAAATAGGAGATCTTGTATATAAGGTATGGAAGTGATTTAACAAACAACCCACCCTCACAAAACCAGCCGTTTTCAGTCATGGAACGGCACAGCATCGTGGCACAACCTGACCCCAAGGGTAGGTTGGCCTTTAGGTCACCCGGGCTCATGGGTGAGCTGCAACCACACAATCTGGGACAGGAAGTAGAGCCTGACTAAAGCATCCTCAGTACAGCCACTTGGCAGAGCTGTACTGGCTTTCCCATCGGGTCCACAGCACACATACATCTTCTCGACCACCCTGAGTAGTCACAGGAAACAGTACCTTAGGAAGTGAGTGAGATGGCTTTCTTGCCAACAGAGGCCCATAAACAATGCTCATTATAACAATGTGTCTATAATGACACACTGAGTTCCCAAACTCCGACTATGTTTAAACTTAAAATTTTATATTTCAGTTTTTAAAAAGTAAAGCAAGTTCATTATTCTAAAAATCTCTGAATTCTGAAACTCAGGTCTACATCTATTTCTTACAAACAAAGAGAAAAATCAGAACTATCTACTGGATAGTAAAATTATAATTTTAGTGTCCTGTTTATCTGTAATTGTAAACTGTTCTTCAGGGACGGAATATAATTGTTTTAATAAGGAGCGATCATTTCACGCTAAGATAGAAGTTAAAACACACACACACTGGGTGCTGCAGAGATGGCGCGGTGGTTGCGAGCACTGCCTGTGCTCTCAGAGGACTCAGGTTCAGTCCCCACACCCACACGGCGGCTCACAACCATCTGTAACTCCAGTCCTGGCCAGGACATCATGTTTTGGCCTCTGAGAGTATCTGCATGCAGCACTGTACACACATACACATACAGACACAAATAAAATAAACATAAATAAATCTTTCTTTGCATGTGTCCCCATAATGTCTCTTCTAGTGAGACTTGGGCATTTCCAACAGTTACTGCTGAATTATTGGTGTCTAAACTTACTAGTCAGTTACTCTTTTGATCATGACAACAATGGTACTTGGGACACCAGGTGCCACGCAGAAGAGGAAGAATGCCACAAAGTCACATCAACTCAAGAAAAAGTTAAGTTCGTCACTGGTGTGTGGTAAGCTAGGCAGAACGCCACCCGTACTGTCCCAGTAGAAATGAAGCCTGGCTTTCTCAGTGACAGTCCCTACCTGTATCTGCCACAGACTACTGACACATTTGGTATATCTTAAGAATTTCATATTAGTGAATTCAAGAGCTGATTTAAAGTAAAGAACTAAAATCCCATCAGCAGCACAAAGCTATCAATCTGGCCGGGGCTTTCTATGGATAGGCACACTGGTCTGCTACAGCAACTAATCTGGGGGAAAGTTGGGAGACCTTTAACCTCTCTATCTAAAAGCAGCAAAAAAGTAGTCTGTGTTTCACAACCTCCTTCTGTGGTGAAAGTAATAACTACCGAAAGCTAACTCTGACCAAAGCAGAGGAAAGAGAGCAACTGTGAGGCAGAAAGTAGGTGATGGGTCAAAGCAGCCAGAGAACGTGGCTCCTTGGCTTGTGTTTTTCTGTGAGCTTTGGAGAGATTAAGTAGGAAAGGAAGAGGAGACAGGAGCTCTAAGGAAGATTCTCCATGTGGACGGGTCTAGAGACTTCTTATGCCATCCCGCCCCCTACCCTAATCATACACGCTGGGCTTTCACGGTCATGGCTACTTCATGGCCTTTGGTTTGCTCTGGCCACAGACAACATTGCACTCACAATGCAAGGACATCTGTGTCCTTGCCTCAGGCTGTTTCCTCCTGTCCTGTCCTAGACCCCGAGGCCACGATAATCTGTTAAGTGCCAATTATAGCCTTAGCCTGTGTGAAGCCAGAGCCCCTTTCAACAGTGTGAGAATGAGTTCTACAGATCAGGTGTGCCACAAGAAAATTCCCTGTAACTTCTGCTGCCTCTTCCCTGCTGGATCTGGGTCTGTGCTTTTTCTCCTGGTGGAATTTTCTGTTCCTATGCGCAGCCCAGCCCAGGGAAGCTCAATGTGCTTTCTGGAACTACCTCCAGTGTAACTGTGGAGAGACAACTAACCCACCTCACGTTTTCCATCCCTGTGCGCTATCATTAGGCTTCTATCTGTGTTTACTACCCACCACTCTTTCTAAACTGTCCTCACCCACAAATCCATGAGGTTAAAGTAGTCAGAGAACGTGACGAGAGAGCCCACAGGGCAGGCTGGGACCCTACTTACCGCTACTTCCACAGACTGCATGGAGAGGTCACATGGTGGCTTCAGGGCCTTAGGCCTTGTGGCGTACCAGAAGGTGGTGAGTGCTGCAAAGGCTCCGAAACCCATTAGTGTGTTGGTTGGAAGGGTACGCACATACTGTCGGATGTCAATCAGCTCTGGCATTCGAAAATACCGGAATAATTCGTGGACTTCCATGGTCCTGTGGCTCCCTAGGCAGAATTCTGTTTGAAGAGAAAGATGCCATGTTCATTCCAGGGGCAGAACACTTCTCTAGGGTTCACCCAGATCAGCCACGAGTGCTATGGCTTGCTGACCAATCAAGGCATTAAACCCACAATCTAACAGTCCAGGTTCCCCCCCCCCAAAAAAAATCATTTTTCTGATAACACTTTAGTCATTTAGTTTTGTTCCATTTCTCCATTATAGTGTGTAAAAAGTTTTTATTAACCACATTAAAAAGATTTTACTCAAAGAATTCTTGCCATAAAATGCTCACGTAGTTCAGAAAAGGAAGAAATTACAACTTGGTTCTCTTCCACCTAAGCAAACACACTCAACCCTCACTATCAAGGCTAACAGGGATAATATGAGTGCAGAAGCATGAACAAGCCCAAACCACCTAAGGCCATCAGGTGCTCCATCTGCCAGGAGAATCCAGAACAAGTTCCCCAACAGGTAAAACAGACCAGCCTAAATTTCAACATGTCTCTCAGCTTCCAACGAAAGTGGCTATAAATGTCAGGCGATCCGTGATTGGCTGTTCTAATTAGATCACTTTCTTCTGTATTCCCCGAGATATTATAACTAAAATGGATAAATGAATTGGTGTGATGGACTTTAAACAAACGCCAGGAAGTGTAGAGGGGTTATGGAATTGTATCTGCGAGAAAGGCAAAAACGGTACCGAGGCCTACTCTCCAGAACCAAGGCCTGCTTGTCGTGTCTCACTGACATGGGGAGAGTTTAGTCTGCCTGGATGAACCTTGGTTTGCATCTCTGCAAAAGGAGATGAAAACAGTATCCATCCCAGTGAGCTTTCAGTGCTACTAAAGGATTCCCATCAACACCCGAGGACAGTGCCACAAACAAGAAATTGCTCAATAAATATTAGATATTGTAATCATTTCCTCTACCAAAGCTCTGTGATTAAGCCTGAGCTCGGAATACTAAGTTACCGTGGTGATAAAAATGCTCACCTACAGTTTACAGAGCCAAAACAAGAGGGCAAGACACACAGTAGAAAACTAGGTAAATAAATGACATATATCAAAGCCCCAAATTACATCTTATAAGCGATTTATACAGACTAGTCTAAAATAATTAAGTGTGCACTAGAGAGAGCAAGAACAGCTCTGGTTTAAACACTCATGGATGAATAATTGCCCTCAAGGCCAGCACACAGCTGAGGAAGAAATAGGAAAGGAGCCCAGACACTGTGCTAAACTCCACGGCAATGCAACAAGTGCTCACCCTGCCCTCCGAGCTCACACAGCACACATTCCTTTGAAAGCTAGGCCACGAGACTAACAACACTTTTTGAAATAAAAACCATCCTTGTAAATCAAATTTATACTATTACACATTTTCCCCCACAGACTATCAGAATAACAAGCTGCTTTCCCTAACCAACAATATGACAGGACTCAACATAATAACACATTGATTCGGCTTGTTTAAGCTTGTGCTACGGCTCAGAGCAAGAGTAAGCATATGTGTATATGTGTATACACACACACACACACAGAGTGAGAGAGAGAGAGAAAGAGAGATTAACAATGCTAACAGAGAAAGAACAGATAAACCAGCGTCTTCAGATTTTGATTCTAGAAAGTACCCGTGCCCACAAAAGATCACTCACCATCTGTGCCACCGACAGCTGACTGCTAGGTGACACACCACAGCAGAATCAGAAAAGGGCAGCGAGGATGGGGGTGGGGTGGGGGCCAGGGCAGCTCAGCGGGTGCTTACCAGGCCTGCCAAGGTCTTTCAGGGCATTAGTCACATGCCGAGTCCTACCCTGCTGCCCACTGGGCTAAAGGTAACTAGCAGACAAGATCCATACTTGACTTCTTAGGGGAACAGAGGGTGGAGGATGGGCCAATGAGGAGCCAGGAGTAGAGTCACCCCATCGCTCCACCCATGGGCAGGGACCAGCATCAGTGAGGGTTGCTGCCAGGGGCAGTTCTTCAAACAGACACTGTTTTCATTTTGCTCCGCTTCCCAATAAGAAGAGACAACAGATAGCCCCCCCAACCAGTGAAACGAAGGATAGGATACTGGGTGGGCTATCTAACCACCATGAGACAGCTGGGAGAGAAAGATACCAAAACACACGCACAGCATCTTTGTTCTAGGTGCATTCTTAGGAACCGAGCCCTTCCTTTCATCCCACATATCTGAGTGCGTAGGGTGTACCCAGCACTGTGCCAGGCACCGGGAAGGTGGCGTTAATGATCAGGTCAACTTTTCTATGGTTAACCACCCAATGAGGAACAAATTAAATGAGCAAAGCTGACTAAGCACCAGGAAGGGCCCTTCCGAAAAAAGCAGATGTCTACACTGAGACTTCGAGAATAAGCAGATAAAATCAGGCCCAGGTCTTGCTGGCACCGGCCACTGAGCCTGCACAAACAGTATCATTACTTGGCGCACAATCCATCTTCGTGATCTAACATGCAAATCTGCCTTGCCTTCCAATCGTTTTATTCCACTTGTCTTTGCTGTCCTTCATCATTCCGAGTCTGAAGAGGCATTATCCACCCTTGCACACACACCCCATGGCCTCTTCTTTGCTCAGTGTCTAGGGAGTAATTTCCATAACACCGAGATTGTGTGTTTTTATAGAAGCCGAATACAGCAGAATTACATCCTTGAGTGAGACTATCGAGTCATCTCTAAACAAGCAGACTCATACACAGGGGATTAGCTTGTCTATTTTAAGCAGTGGCAACTAAGATATAGAGTGTATTATGCAAAGAAAGTTTAATAAGGCTCGGAAGAAAAATGTTTCAAAAGCCTTCGGAGAATCATATATTAATAGCACGCATGCAAGAACATCTTATTAGATGCTAATCTGTAATGCTAAGCATTTAAATCCAGCCAAATTCTTACATTTAGTGGGTAATAAGGACAAGTGATAGCCATTTAATCCATGCTAGGAGCCGAGTACCATCCGAAGACCCACTCTACCATGTAAATTGGGAAGGGTTGCCCTCGAAACTATGCATGAAGAAGAAAATACATCATTTAGTCATGTCAAGAACAAGTATTAGGCGCTGAGAGCATTATAAGCCTTTCTTTTTCCTTTCACTTGATGCTGTTATGGAAAAGGTAATCAGATACTTAAAAAATAGAGGTAGGCTTACAGTCAGTCAAAATGAGACCCTGTAAACAGCCATTTGTACTCTGTGTGATGATAGCTCCCATACTGAAGATTCAGTCCTGATTAGCCCTTGCTGATAAATGATAAAAAAGTAAGAGACACATGTGTTCTTCAGTCAGTGGTGTTCTGTTGGGAAGTTTCTGGGATTTTTTTTCAAAAGCAAATTTCCATATCCGCATCTAGCAGAGCTTTAGCTCAGGCACATACATTATGCTGTTATCTGCTAATAACATAATTCGGTTGGCTCAAAGTCTTAGGAAGACCTATGTCCCAGTGTGGAACATGCAGGCTTGCTGGTGGCTAGCTGTTCCTTCTGTGACAGCCACTCCTGTGTACCCTTCCTCCCCTGCTTACAGAACGTGTCCGTGGGGCTGGAGAGAAGGCTCAGCAGTTATGAGCACTTGCTGTTCTCCTAGAGGACCTAAGTTCAGTTCCCAGCATCCACACAGGGAAGCTCCTGACCATCTACATCTCCAGCTCCAGGGATTCCACCTTCCTCTGACCTGTTGGCACCCACAAACATGCAGCATATAAAAATACAGACAGACAAACACAGACCTTTGTGTTTTTTTTGTTGTTGTTTCTTTTGGTTTTGAGACAGAATTTCTCTGTGTAGACTTGGTTGTCCTAGAACTCACTCTGTAGACCAGGCTGGCCTCAAACTCAGAGATCCACCTGCCTTTGCCTCTTGAATGCTGGGATTAAAGGCGTGTGGCGGCATGCACCCAGAAACAGACATTTTTAAAAAGGGGATTGCTCAGCTCACTTGTCTGAAACACCTCTAACACTAGAGTCAGAAGCCACAGAATGATAGGAAAGTAACAGACAAGCAGAACACCATAAGCTCAGCAAAGAACATGAACAGAAGATGCCTCTGGGTACCTGTAGATAGGAACAGTTAACAAGGGAGAACAATGAAAACTGGGTGGCATCACTGTCAAAACCCAGAAATGCTGGGACCTTCTGCCCGAGCTTGAACAGCATCGCCATTTAACTACATTCACTTAGTGCTTCGGGGAATCTTTCACATCCTGCATCTCGTTGGTACATCGAGGAAAACCAGAGCCAGAAACAGAAGCTTCTCTCACGTGCCTGTCAAAGCAAGACACTAAGCTGACCCTAAACCCAGTTTACATGAATGGCTCTTCCTCTTGGCTGTCCCCTGCCCTGAGAACATATACACAGTTAACTGCACATAACTCCAAGTCCCCTTCAGCCTGCTCCAAGCATGGAATTAAGAGAACAGCACAGAAGGGTCCTTCCGGTAGGAATACTGCTTGGTGTTATGAGCTACCCAAGTCTGAGACTCATTCAAACTCATTTGTCTTACATAAATGCTACCGTTGATCCTGTCTCCCTGGCCTCTGCACATGTAGATTCGGTGCCCACTGCACACAAAGGTTCACCTCCTACCACTGCTTGCATTATTTATAAAAGCTCAGAGCCAGAGGTGACCCACAAGGGCACCGTTCTCCCTAAGGACACAAGGGTGGACACACACACACTCACCTGCAATTCTGCAAAGGAAAATCCATTTACTTACAGTAGCATTGTATTCTCTCCTTGTGATCTAGATGTTTCTCTCTTTCAGAAGTCCCTCCAGCTTCCATCCAGCCAAGTAACAACAGTTTGATGGAATGCTCCACTAGGAATGCAGACCTCAAACAAACCCACACAGATTGCACACTTGCCCGACAGCAGCAAATTGAGAAGTCCTGACATCTTTCCTTAATGCAGCAAGCCAAGCTGGCATGGTGCTGCCATTCCCTGCCCCACCTCCTCCCCTGACACAAGAAGCTATTTACAAGGCTAAAAGTGCCCCCTTTGTCCTGTTCTAGTTGGGCAGAGCTCAGGCCCCAGGAGCAACAAGAGAGTGGCAGCTCGGCCATTTGCTGCTCTTTCATTCTGCCACTCCAGAGTCACTGGAGCCGTGCTCCTTAACCCGGGCTGGCAAACCACCTAAAGCTAGATTAGTTTAAGCCATAGCCTAGGAAAACCCAAGAATAGTGGAGCTGTCCCCTAGAGAGAAGAAAGTGCTGAGCATCCAACAGGCGGGGGTCCCCAGGTAGAGGGGAGGCAGGGGCTGCTGACCAAACCCTAGCCCACAGGAATCTCCAGCATGCTCGATTCCTGTGGCCCATCTCATTACCCCAGAGGACTACTTGGGTGACTCTAGGATACTCTGCCAAAGATACGAGTGGCTGCATAGAGAATCCATCATGTCACCCACCACTTTAGGGATTTTCCTCTCAACTAAGTATAAAACCATAGACCAACGGGGTCTTCATTTTATTTAAAGTGACTGATCCCGTGGGTCACCATGTTAATTTCCGTGAAGATTTTTAAAGGAGAAACAAAGCAGAGATATCTTGTTTTTAAAAACTTGTGGAATTTTATGAAATACTGGAGTCAAGCTGAGGACTTCTGTACTCAGGCTTCTTGCTCATCCCTCCTAAAGTTCTCAGAGGAAGAACTGAACACACAACGTGTTTAAAATCAAATACAACGTGGCACCATTTCTAACCAGTAAGAGTAAGGCCATAATAGTGGCTACAGGTTGCCACTATCAAAAATGCAACACCTCCATCAGACTATTCCAAATACAGCATGTCAACTTGAAGAAATAATTTTTATGGACTCATGTGGGATGGTCAAATAGCTATTCATAATAATTTCCATATTCATTAAATTCATACATAGAAAGTTAAATGACAAACTAAATTACGAAATTACTAAATTACTTTGGAAATACTGCTTCGGCTTGCATATCTATCTATCTATCTATTTATCTATCTATCTATCTACTTACATATTTATCTATCTATTTATCTATCTACCTACCTATCTATCTATATAGCCCAGGCTGGCCTTAATTCTCCTGTCTCAGCCTTCCTAGCAGAGTTCTGGGACTTCAGAAGTATACCACCATGCCTGGCTCTGAGACATCTTTCAGACCACCTTTTCAGGCTCTACAGTTTTCTGTAATGTATCTTTACATTTTTCTCTTTCACTTAACTTAAGTTGGATCATTTTTGAAAACGTATACATCTATCACTAAAAACAACATATCCATTCTATTATAGGACATATTTAATTATGGACCCACAGGTTTCTCTGAGTAGCCTTGGTTGTCCTGGACCTGCTCTGTAGACCAGACTGGCCTTGAACTCACAGCAATCTGCCTGCCTCTGCCCCCCTTAGTGCTGGAATTGCAGACGTGTGCCACTGTGCCCAGCTCCTTGGTTGCTTTTTAAAGTGGTTTTCAAAAGCTTCTTAGAACAATTTAACATTTGCCTCTGGAAGGTCAAACACCAAGAAATAATTACCTATCTATTTTTCTTTGCTTTCTAAAACGCCCATGGGTTATTCTACAAGGACCTGAGACTGGGCTGAGGAGAGGTGTTCCTAGACCAGCTGCTTGCTCTAAAATGATGCTGCTCAAAGCGGCTGACAGCACACCGCATGACAGGAGAACACCGCTGGCACCTGTAATACAAAAACTGACCAAGGGAGAGGACAGGGCAGCCAGTCCCGACGAGACCTGATAGGCCAGGGTCAGAGGGAAGGGGAGGACGACCTCCCTATCAGTGGACCTGGAGAGGGGCAGAGAGGAGATGAGGGAGGGAGGGTGGGATTGGGAGGGAGTGAGGAAGGGAACTACAGTTGGGATACAAAGTGAATAAACTAATTAATATAAAAAATAAAATTTTAATTAAATTTAAAAAAAAGCTGAATAAAGGACTGGAGAAAAACCTCCCCTTGGAGCAGTGAAGTGCCAGAATTATTTTAGAGAGAGGACAAATTGAGAAAAACCAGTCTGGGAACTGAGATTTGGAATACAAACACAAGACAGAGGGCATAACAAGGCAGCACTACAAGAGACAGCAGCAAGGACCTTAAGGGAGCTGCATGGTGAACGTACAAGCTGGCCCTTGCGAGGTAGGCACAGACACAGGACAGCAGGAAGCAACTTTCCTCTTAGGTCTAACACTATTGATGAATAAGCCTGGAACAAACTAACGAAGTCAGACTGGATAGGAGAGGGGAAGGAGGGTATTTGGGGAAAGTTGAGTCGAATTTTTTGTTTTGTTTTTTTGAGACTGGTTTCTCTGTCTAGCTGTCCTGGAACTAGCTCTGTAGACCAGGCTGGCCTTGACCTCACAGAGATCTGCCTGACTCGGCCCCCTGAGTGCTAGGATAAAAGGCGTTAGCCACCCCCGCCCAGCGAGACATGATCTTTTTTAACGTTTCTTTATTTATTTGTATTTTATGTGTTTTTGCCTGAGGGCACCATGTTCAGCCTGGAGCCCTCAGAGGCCAGAAGAGGTGTTAGATACCCTAGAATTGGAGTCAGAGTTGTGAGCCATCATGTGGGTGCTGGCAACCACACCTGGGTCCTCTGGAAGGGCAGCCAGTGCTCTTAACCATTGAGCCATCTCTCCGCGCGTTAGCTCCAATGTGCTTCAGAGTGCGTGTCAGCTGAGTACTGAGAGCATATCAGGCCTGGACTATGCAGTTACACACGCGACTAAATGTGATCTTCATCATGGCCTTCTCATTACTGGATGAGGTGGTTTTCCCATCCATACAAAGAACAGGACATGCCTGCTCCTGTTCCACTCAGGAAAGGATTAAGAAGTCAAAAGCCAGTCTGATGTCAAAGTTTATGGACCTTGAGCAGTCAAGTGCTGCCACCCAGGCAAGGGGACTCGAGTCCAGGCGGGGTGGGAGGTCATGCTGCTAATGACAAAAAGCCTCAATACACGATGCTTTTAAAAGGCAGTATCCGAACCCAAATGCCCACCACCAGAGGAATGAATAAGTAGGCTGAGGTATATATAGGCATATATATATATATATATATATATATATATATATATATATATATACACACACACACACATACAACAGATCAGCATTCGGCTTTTCAAAGAAAAATCAGGAAAGCACCACAGCACAGGTAATATGAATGAACATCAAATTAAGTGAAATAAGGCAAAGGGAAGGGCAAATATGATCTTATCTACATGAGGCACACAGAATCAGCAAATTCACGGACAGAAAGTAGAACAGAGGTTACCAGGGGCTGGGGACAGGGGAGCGAGATATGAGGGACGTTGCCCAATAGCTGCAGAGGTTTTGTTTGGGGTGATGAAAACCGTGAGGCTGGACAGTGGTGACACTTACACAATTCATTTAGTGCCATTGGGCAACCATACACTTTAAAATAGTTCAAGTGTAATTTTCACATTAGATGTGCTTTACTGGAAAAAAATTCCAAACAATTTATAAAAAGCAGAGACTTGGTAAATAACTGGCAATAAAAGATAAAGAATTGGGAGAGCACGGGGCTAGAGAGATGGCTCAGCGGCTAAGAGCGCTGACTGTTCTTCCAGAGAACCTGGGTTCAATTCCTAGCACTGACATGACAGCTGACAACTGTCTAACTCCAAGGTCTGACAGCCACACACAGACATACTTGCAGGCAAAACACCAATTTACATAAAATAAAAATAAATTAAAACAAAAACAGAATTGGAGAGCTGAGTTTTAGGGCCTGGGAGAATGAATGGTGGGAACATTGATCATAACCGGAATTTGAGACCAGACCCAGCTTTCCAGGTCCCCAAAGCCTTACCTCCTCCACAGCCAAGGTCAAAGGTTTTGGGGTGGTCACAGTTCTCTGGAGAGGCTCCCCTGCTGGATCTCTGACCCCGCACAGCCACGGGAACAGGCTTCACAGTCTAATGCTGCCTCAGGTCCTCGACTGAGCATTCGCACCTACCCTTTACATGCCCTCCCAGCCTTTCCTAAAGAAAATCCTCCTCTAGTCTGTGGCTGCTCTGCCTCTCCCTCCCTCACTGTCTGAGACCT